>NW_004955408.1:40103314-40150151 GCF_000276665.1 Chinchilla lanigera
AGGATTGTTTTCCATGCATTGAATTTTAGTCTATGGGTTTCCTTTTGAGTGAAATGTGTTCCCTGTATACAGCATATGGTTAGATTTTGTTTTTTAATCCACTCTGCCAGTGTTTCTTTTGACTGGAGAATTGAGGCCATTTACATTTATAGTTATCACCAATATGTATTGGTTTATCATTGTCATGTTATTTACTTGCACTGATGTCCTATTTTCTACCTGTTTACTTGCTTTCTCTTCTTGATGTTTCATTTCTACTGTTGTTCTTGAAATTGCGGTCATATTTTTCTCTGTCTAGAATATCTTTTAGTACTGTTTCTAATGCTGGCTTGGCAGTCATGAAGTTCTTCAATTGTTCTTTGTCATGGAAATATTTTATTTCTCCGTTGAATTTGAGGGATAGTTTGGCAGGGTATATCAGTCTTGGTTGAAAGTCGTTCTGTCTCAGGCCCTGTAATACTTCGCTCCAAGCTCTTCTCCATGGGTTGGTCTGTGTTGAGAAGTCTGCTGTGATTCTGATGGGCTTTCCTTTATAGGTAATCTCTTTCTTTTCTCTAGCAGATTTTAATATTCTGTTCTTTTGCTGAAGGTCTGGGAACTTCACTATTACATGTCTGGGTATAATTTTATTTTGCTTGTGATTGGTTGGAGTTGTATATGCCTCATTTTCCTGTATATCAGGTTCTGTTTCCATACTTGGGAAATTTTCTGCTATTATTTCTGCAAATATTCTTTTTATGTAAATTGTGTTGCCTCGCGCTGTTTCATTGACTCCTATAAGTTGTATATTATTCCTCTTTGCCTCATCTTACAGCTGTTGAATTGACTTTTCCTGGATCCTTTTTGATTTTACCAGATCCTTTCTTTCACGGTCGCTAGCTTCCATGCTGTCTTGAAAGTCTGAGAGTCTGTCTTCAGCTTCATTCAACTGTTTTTGGCAGCTTTCAATGGCAACTTTGTTTTCCTGGAAGTCTCTTTGAATCTGGTTCATACCTTCTAAGTCCTTTCTGTATTTTTCATTTAATGCTTCTGTCCATTGCCTTTGTTCTTATATTTTCTTACATGTTTCTTCTTCAGATTTTTTGAGCATTTCCTTTATTACTATTGTCATTTCACTTTTTGCCTGAGAGATTATTTCTGATCTAATCTCTTCTATGGCCTTATGGAGTTGTTTCTTTACTTCCATTGTAATCATTTCAGCTATGTCAGGCATGTGTTTACCAAGTTCTCCTATGTTGATGTCTTCTGGACTTGTTCTGAGTGTGGTGGAGTCTGGGATTGTGTTTTAGCCCTTTGTTTTGTCAGGTTTGCTACCAGATGCAGAAAGCTCAGTTTCTCTCTTCAGTGGCTACACAGCAAAGGCCAGTAGTGTCCCTAGTTTTCCTGTTTGTCAGGCTTGCCCCTGAGTGACCCCTGAGAAGCACTACTTAGTCTCACGTTTTCCAGCAGTTGTTGATTTGTGTCTAGTTATCCCTGGTCTCAGACATGGGCATTGGTGTCAGCTGATGGCAGACCATCTGATCCAGTGTCCCCTTGCAGTTCAGGGCACATGCACAGTCCAGACTTGGGTTGAACTGGTGTGACAATTCCAGTCCAGTGGACCTATGTCCCCAGGCAGTTCAGGGTACAGGCAAAACCCAGACGCAAACTGCAGGGTTGACCGTTTGTGAACCGCCTGATTCTGTGTCTCCGGTCAGTTCAGGACTCATACAGGAACCAGATGTAGGCCAGATGGGCAGCAATCACAGACTGCCCATGCCTGCAAGCCCCTAGGGGCTCTGGGTCCAAGTAAAGCACGGATTCGAACTGCGGGACCAGCAGCTCTTGGAGTACTCGCTCACTTGGCACAGGGCGTATGCAGGGAGGGACCACAGCGCCCCCTACTCCAGCTAGAGCTATCCCTGGGGCTTCTGAGTGAGAACCTCCTATCTGCCATGGGTAGCACGGAGGGCAGAGACAGTCTGTAATGGTGATGGGGTTCTAGGTCGCCCACTCTGACCCCAGGAATTAGATGGGAAATACCTGGTTCTCTCCACGAGTTTCAACTGGGAACCATTGCAGTGCAAGTAAAGCATGGACTCGAATGGCGGGACTAGCAGTTCTTGGAGCACTCATTGACTTGGCGCAGGGCATGCTCAGGGAGGGCCACACATGTCCTCACCCCGCCAGCTACAGCAGTCCCTAGGGCTTCTGAGTGAGGACCACCTGTCTGGCTCTCTCTGCAAGTTTCCTGAATTGATTTAATGATTACTTTTGAAATAGATTTTCATTACAAGGGAACCAAGAAATATTTTATTTGATTTTTTTTTTTTGGTACAATTGCCATACTTTTGAGCATAAATTACACATAGTTATTTTATATTAAATGCCAATTAAATTGCCACATTTTTAAGTGCTTGTTATCCACTGGGCATTTTCTTTCTTATAATAAGGATAAAGCTTTGTGAGACTATTACTTTTGTTTGTCTTTTATATTACTCTATGAGCTTATTGCAGTGCCTGACATGTACCAGTCTAGGAAAGAATATTTAATGAACATCTAAACACATAAAATGAAAAAAAATTTTCTTGACAAGTGCAGATAGCTGGTATAAAGCCAGTAAGGACATATCTGAAATCTATAAGTTCAGTCTTATGTCATCTCCCTTTGTGTTGTTTTCATTACTTGGAATTCACATATTGGATTGGTGAGGATAGGTTAGGTTGTGCTTTGGTGGTAAATTAACCCTGAAATCTCAGTTGTTCAACCCAGCAAATGTTTCTTTTATATAACTTGTTATACTGTCCCAAACAAGGTAGCAGGGAGCTCTACTCCACAGCGTCACTTGGGCCCTGGCTCTTTTGATACTGTGATCTCAACGTGATGAAGTACAGGGAATAAACAGACAAGGGGAACTGATGACCACACTTCTGTGGTTTAGTCTGCAAGAAATGCAGATTGCCTGGCATTCAGCACTTTAACCCCAAAAGACATTTAAGAGAAACAAAGTCTTATAAATTCCAGATGGAAATGAAATCAGCTGGGACTTGATGAACCCAATACTGTCTTAGTCACAGCTTTACTCTTTCTGGATGCTTGTTTTTCAGAGCAAGATTTATAGAATCACAGTTTCATTGAATAGGTTTTATACACAATATACATGGTGACGATTTTCCAAAGTAAACACATTGGCATTATTTTCCAAACTTACTGGAATGAAGATTATGCTTTCTGTAGACCATATGTCAGAGATAGTGTTCTTCAGAACACTTCCATAAAATGCTGTTTTTGATCATATAAATTGAATAAATGTCAGAATGTGTCACAGAATGAAGAAACTCACCCTTTGTGGAATCTTTAGCCTATGTTAAATCATGGCTTCCTCCTCTTTGGTGTGCTTGTCAGTATAAATGTGAATCAGAAAATGATTTAGCATTTACTTTAAAATGGGTGCACATTTCTCAGTGACTCAGGTTCCAAGGCCTAGCTGAGAACTTGAAATAACGTGGGAAAAAAAATACCTAAATCTCACCGATTCTTTAACTGATTTGTGCAAGGACAGTGCACCAAAACAAACATTTGAGTGTGTTCCAATTTTGTCTTCATTGGCGCAGAATTTAGTAGATTATAGATACCAAATTAGAATGGGTTGCAGGTGCTGTTTTGCCCTTGGGGATTTGTGCTGGTACGGGTGGGGAGAGTATGTAACTCAACAGTAAGGAACAACTAGAGTGAGTACAGAAAGTCAAGCAAATGAACAACTGACAATATTTTTAATAGAAGAAAGTATCTCTATTCCTCAGTTACTCAAATTATCCAAATGTAATTAAATTACCACTAACATACTCTGTTTTAAAAAGTGAGGAATTTCATAAAACATTTTAATTGATTGTCAGGTCAAAAACAATGTCAGCCTGACATGGTGGCGGACACCTGTAATCCCAGCACTTGGGAGGCTGAGGGAGGAGGCTAGCTTGAACTGCACAGCAAGACTGTGTCTCAAACAGACAAAGAAAAACCCTGAACATAAAAAAAAAGTCTATCTCGTTCCCTAACACTTACATGCTTCAGAACATGGGCTTTTCTGACTATATTCTCTTTTCCATCAATATTAAATTAGAAAACAATGGCAGGATGATCTCTTGAATTTCTAGAATAGAATCTGTCATGTGGATTTTTATTTTTCTCTTAATACAATCATAAAATAATTAGGAAATTGGTTCCCAGACTTGCAAATTTATTAAAATTATAACATGACATATATTTTATGTAATTTAAATCATTTTTTCATATAATTTAAATGTACCTTTATGGTCCAAGACATGTTTATATAGTTGATGAAAAAATGTATAGTTCTACATTAGATGAGGCATAAAAATGTTTCCTTCCCTGAATTTCAGAGAAAAAAAATCTTTATATTGATTGAAACAACATGGCTGATTCTCTGATTTGAATAGTTATTTCAAATGTAGAATTTTGTTAACATTTTAAGTGAACATGTATAAACATCTGCTAATTTATGGTTATAGCAAAGTATTAATTACCTTGTTGAGCAGCTATGTTTTACAAGTCTTAGCCCATTTAGAAAAGTTGATTTAAAAGTATTTCTCCACTTCTTTTATAATAATTGAGCTTTTGTAAACATGTATGCAGTTTATTCTTTCTTTTCTATAATTCTAGAAACGGTAATAAGATAAATATGGATTATTTGCAGCTGCGGACATTTTTAGTGAAAAATTATAAAGGGACCGTACGCACAGTCAGGTATGCTTTTCAGCACCGGGGGTGGGGTGCACTTTTGATAAAGGCAAACGCTGCCATGAAGCTAGCACTGACATGACTTTCTGTGAGCATGTGCCATCTGCTGTCTGGGCCTGTTACGGATCTGCTTGAGCGCTCCAGTGGGAGCAGTGACACATCACGCAGGCTGTAATGTGATTGTTCGTTACGACTGACTGCTGCGACTTGCAGATGTTGGTGTAAATTATGTCTGGATTTTTTTCTAATATTTCCTCCTGACACACTGAGAATAGTGTGTGAGTATCTTGAAAGTGTGGAAAATGATGAGGGCCTGTGATTAATTGTCTTGGAAATCTGTTAGCCTGACACTGAAAATACATTATAAATACTATACATTAATCATTTCCTCTTGTTCTGTACCATATTAACTTAGATGTAACACTGAGTAGATATACTGTCTTATTTTTATTTTCATTCATTATATTTTTAAAAACTGTTTCAAGGGATAACATAACTTTCTAGATAATAAAACCTTGATAACAAACTTTACTAGGAGTATTTCATTAAACTGAATTTAGAATGACATAATGACCATCATACATACTATCATGAAAACATAAATGGAATTAAACTTTTTAATTTAATTGCTGCTAGTTTTTTCTTATTCCTGCCAGTAGGTGTGTGGCACTGATGTCTCACTGTCATTTTACTTTGCATTTCCCTGTTGGCGGCTGCACTGAAATGTTTGTTTGTTGTGTATGTCTTCCCTCTAGTTAAGTGTCTGTTCGTGTCTTTTGTCCGTTTTGAGTTTGGTTGTTGGTATTTCAATGTTAAGTGTTGGCAGTTCTTTGTGTGTTCTTGATATTAGTCAAGAAGTTATTTGACTAAGACTAATCTTGAAATTACTCTTGTCAGTAACTTGCTTTAAAAAATTACACATGAAAGACACAGAGTGTTCATTTTTTAAAGGGTAGTTTTTGTAATGAATATTGTTTTCTGTTTATTTGCTTGCACTTTATTGAAAACAAATGAAAAGTCTTATTAAGTGTGAGAGACTCTGCCAAAAGTGTTACGCTTTTTTCTTGTGTTATTTAAGCTCTCTTGATAAATTGATGTCACTTACTTTTTTGTTGTTGCTGTTTTGGTTTTTGAGACAGAGTCCTGCTGTGTCGCCAGAGCTGGTCTGAAACCCTTGACCTTCTTGCCTGAGTTTTCCAAGAGCTGGGATCACAAATGTGTACTACTATACCTGGCACCATTTATTTAATTTAAGCTTTTTATTTTAAGGTAATTGTACATTCACAATGCAGTTGTAGGAAATAATACATTTAGCTTTTCAAAGCCACTCATTTAGCTTTTCAAAGCCACTCCCATGGTAAAATTAAAAAATACCTGTGGCATAGTTTCAAGATTATGGTCTTGACACCAGCATTACCAAGCTGCAGAGTCATCTGTCAGCACGGTTTCTCCTGTCACTTTGGATATCTGCACTCTCTTGTGTGCCATCCTTGCTCCTTCTCTAACCATTGACAATAATATAGTTATTCTGTTCTCCATTTCTAAAATGTATCATTTTAAGATTATTATGTAATGGAAATTAAACAGTATGTAATTTGAGGGATTTCTTTAACTTTATATGATTTTCTAGGGATTCATGTGGGTATTTATTTCTGTCAGTAGTCTGTTTCGTTTTATTGCTGACTAGTCTTTCCTTGTATAGATGTACCATAGGTTTTCATTGTTGCTTTGTTTTTAACCATTCATATACTGAAGGACATCCATTTTTTTTTTTTTTCATTTGAGCTGTTATGAACCAAGCTTCTACAATCATTTATGTACAGGTTTCTGTGTGGACTCAGGAAGGGACACCAATGCATGTGACTGCTGGATTACAGTCCAGCCTCACCAATGATGTATGTGACCCACTTTATTTCTCTGCTTCCTGCTGCTGCAGTTTTTTCTCAGCCATGCTGGTGGGTGTGTAGTGCTGATGTCCCACTGTTGTTTATTTTGTGTTTTCAGGTGGGCAACTACATTGAACATACTTTCATTTGTTTGTTATGTGTGTATTCCCTCTATTTAAATGTCTGTTCATGTCTTTTGTCCGTTTTTGAGTTTGGTTATTTGTTGAGTGTTGATACTAGTACCTCATCATTTGTAGAGTTTGCTAATACAGGGTTAGCATATAGTTTGTTTTTCATCCTTGTTATAGGGACTTTCTTAGAGTAAAAGTTTTAAAATTCAATAAAGTTCACTTCATTTTTTTTTTTTTAATCGTGGGAAGCGTACTTTTGGTGTCAATATAAGCACCCACTGCTGCAGCACTATTGAATGAACATACAGCTTCTCCAACTAAATTAGTTTTGCAACTTAGTAAAATCAGTGGGGCACTTTTTTTCTTGAAATGTTCATGAATTTACTGCACTCTTCCATTGATATGGTGTCTGTAATTCCACTGGTATCACATTGCTTTTATTATAGCTGTAAAATGAGTCTTGAAATTGTGTAGACTGATTCTTCCAAAAACATAAATTTTACAATGTTTCAATTATTCTAGTTTATTTGACTTCCATATAAACGTTAGAATAATCTTGTTGGTAGTTACAAAAACTCTGTGAGACTTGTTAGGAATTGTATTAAATGTGTCTAAATCTAGGAAAACTGACAGCCTTATGCTGTTTAGTCATCTAATGTGTGAACATGGCTGTATATTTAAATCACAATAAATTTCTTTCACTAGATTTTTTGTTAGTTTTTATGATACAAGTCATAGATCTATTTTATTAGATTTCTACCTGCTTTTGAGTCATTGCCAAACACAGTGTGACCCAAAAGTATGGCAAATGTTTAAATTTTTAAAACTATTGCAGTGAAAGACATATTACCATTAACTCCTTTCAAACTGGTCCCTTCTCTTTGAACATGCATAGCCCATCTTTCTTGGCAGTTTCTGATGCAGTTCTGGAAGTACTCCTTCATTACTGTTGGTAGTTGCACTGTCCCGGCTGCCTCAGTTTCCAGAATCTATGCAAAACCTTTACTTTTCATTGACATTGGGGAAAAGCCAGAAGTTACATGGTGCCAGGTCTAATAAATAAAGTAGATACTTGAGTAAAGTACATACTTTAATATTTTTGCAAGGGTGACTTTTTGCTGGATGACACTTGGCAGCCCCATTCAGTATGTTTTTTATCACATCTCCTAAAGATGTAGAAGGACTTCCAGAGCTAGTTCAGAGAGTGGCGACAATGATGGGCTAGGTGTGTTTGCAGTGAGAGAGGTATATTTTGAAGGGAATGGCCAGTGGAGTATCTTTT
Source organism: Chinchilla lanigera (assembly GCF_000276665.1). Classification (NCBI taxonomy): domain Eukaryota; kingdom Metazoa; phylum Chordata; class Mammalia; order Rodentia; family Chinchillidae; genus Chinchilla; species Chinchilla lanigera. The sequence continues at coordinate 40,111,352 of NW_004955408.1, forward strand.
ACTGTAATACATTTTAAAACATTTTCCATATATTTAATTCACACCTTGTAGTTTTCATTTTTTATTATGATGCTCGTTACTAGCATATAAAAATATAATTGATTGTATGTGCTGTACCTTGTTGAACTCACTTATTTCTAATAGTTTTTATATTTTATTCTGCTTTTTTTGATTCTCTAGGATTATTTATGTAGACAAACATAATTTGCAACTAATGACACTTTTATTTTTTCACTTCCTGTTTGTATATTGTTTATATCCTTGTTTGGCATTATTTCACTGATGACAAACTCAAGAATTATTTCCAGTAGCAATAGGGTTGAAAGTCTTTTTCTTTTGCCTAATTTTAGCAGGAATGTTTTCTCCACTGAGTAAAATGTTACCTATATACAATTTTACACTTTTTTTTTATCAATCTGAAATATTCCCTTCTGTTTCTACTTTTCTGAGATTTTTTTATTAAAGGGTGTTGAGTTGTGTCAAATATGTGTGCACCAGTTGATATGATTATATGTACTGATGAAACGAGCCTTCTGTCCTTTCAATCATGGATAGCCAGCATCTGGCTTGCCTGGCTGAACTGAGTGAAAAGAAATTGTCTTGTAACACAAAGAAAGTTTATACAGTCAATATACAGAAGTAACAGAACTTCTTTGTATTTATATTTTATAACAGCTTAGCAATATTGTATTTATAATTATAACTGTAATGAGGAAGTACAGTTAATGCATTTTATACTTCCTATACCACAACTACTATTTTAGATAGAAAACTATTTTACATTTTATGAAATAACACAAATCCAAGTTTAATAATTAAATCAGACCCACATGTGCAAACATCATATTGTCTCACTAGTGTGAAAAGCTGAACAAATAGATAAGATTCAAAATCTCTAATAGATATTGTGAATTGGAAAGAAACTGTTCAAAAAGAAAGAAAAACTGTAATAGAGAAAAGGAAAGGAAGGAAGGGAAAAGGAAATACACACACACGCACACACACACACACACACACACGATAGTTAAGATAGTTACACAACTAGTTTCTCTTAGTTCATTGAAAAGAAAAATCTGTGCAAATATTGTTAGACAATACTTCATGCCTATCTTGTATTCTGAGTAACTACTGTGAAGGTAACTGTGTGAAGTGTATGATTGTGACTCTCCTACTAGCCCATTTTGAAACTCTGTTTTATTCTTATTTCTATTTTTTCTCTTTAAAATGAAAAATAGAAAACAAAACTGTAAGCATGTATCTTCACAGGCACATAGATGTGCAAATAGGTTGAAATGCTGTTGCTGATAATTGTTAGATTTTACACGCAAATTTGCAAGGCCTATGTGTGTATCTAATATGCAGGATTTTCATTTGACTGTGTTTTGTGGGCACCAGAGACCAAGTTAGTATGGCAATTTTGGCGCCTTCTATTGTCACCTATGTAGTTCCCACTGAAGCACTGCAATTAAATAATGAAAATTATCCCTAAAATCACATAATAATGTTAAACAATCTGTGATCCTGTAGGACCACGTTACGGGTTATTGGAGTCCACACATGGACATACCCGCTTTAGAGAGACACTATATAGTTACTATGTAGAGTAAACTTTATATGTGGACTTCATTTTCTAACACATTTTTAAGAAGTTTTGTTTCTAGGTCATGGCATGGACATTGGTGTGAGCACTCTTTTTGTTTGCTTTTAAACTTTTTGGTTGATTTTGGTGTCATAAAATGAATTGGAAAACATTCTCTTCCATTTCATAGAAAAGATTGGATGGAAGTTATGTTAACTACTCTTTGAGTATTTGGGAGAATTTTTCAGTTACAACATTTGGACTTGAAAAATTTCTTTTTAAAGAATTTTAAAATTCCTAATTAATTTTTATTAATGGTTATAGTATTGTTCAAATTATTTGTTTTACATTGGATATGTAAGATAGTTTATGTTTTCCAAGGAACTGATTCATTTAAAATTTTCAAATTTGTCTGTGAAGTCTTGGCATTCCTTTATTATTGCTTAGCTATGTGAGACCTATTGTGTTACTCTCAATTTTATTCGTGATACTCATAATTACATCTTCTCATTTTATTTGTTTTAAGAGACTCATTGATTGTTTTGTTCTTTCCAAAAAATCAAGTTTTTACTTAAAATAATTTCTAAAGTAAAAAACCCCAACTGACTTTCTATATTGTTTTTCTGTTTTAATTTTCTTGAGTTTTACCACTGACTTCTGCTTTTTTTGTTTTACTTTTCCCTAAATTCTTTTATTTTTTTATTTTAAAGATAAAAGAATGAAAACATATCGACAAGCACACATACATTTACTAAATATCTTACATGCCTATATCTGTTTATCTGAGGAACCAATTTGAAGATGTCAATGTGTAGTACAACAACCATTGTTAATTTCCTATCACCTTGTCTAAATTTTGACATGAAAGTTTAAATTACTTTTATTTTCCCTTCTCACCTAATATAAATGTGTAGTGTTACACACTTGCTTTTCAGTGTTGTGTCAAGAATGTCTCACATATGTTAACATGCTGGTATTTATCACAAGCTTTGTAAACCTTTCCTCCAGTAATTCCACTTCAAGGAATTTTCTTCAGAAAATAATAGGAGAATCACACAAGATTTTAAATAAAAGTACGTGTCTTTGTTGCTGGGACAAAATACCCGACATTTATACTCTGGTGTCTCTTCAGATCGTATAAATCTTTTGCCTTTTAAAATATCCAACACTCTCAGTTCAAAAAAGGAAAGGTTATGTTGGCTCAGTTTGAGCCACGATGCTCTGTGGGGACATACAAATATAAAACGCAGCAGTATGCATCAGAGAACCTAACTGTGTCCTATCATATATTTATTTATTATTTTAAATTTTCATTTCCTGTTCTCATTTGTTTATATTAAGCAACTGAAATTATTTATTAGTAGTTGAGAAGGAACCTCAGTGTATATTATTTTTAAAAGCATGTATGAAAAGTGAAATGTTTAATCCAGTTAAACCATGCACAACAGTCAGACAAGAGTTAAAGCTCTTCTTACTGTCCTTATTTCACCTCAGGCAGGGAGACTGCTTTAATCCTTACCATGTCTTTTAAATACCAGTGTTTTAAGTGGTGGAAAATAGGAGCTACACTTCTGGACACTGATACAGGAAGTGGTTCTGTACGCTGGAAACACGAGGCAACCCGGTAGAAAGTCAGGGACCTTGGTTTCCTTCCTGCTGTTACTATTCCTGGGCAAATCTTTTAATCCTTCCTGGAGACAATTTTTTAAAAAATTAGTGAAAACGTATGATGTTGGTATTTGGGGAGGCAAAAGTAGTTTTAGACGAGTGATTTCTGATGTGAGCTAATAAAATTAGTAATAAACATTCCTAAAACCAACCACCTATGAATATGTTTTGAAACTAACACTGTTATGTCTAAAAATTAAGTGGTTTCTTTTTATTCAAATGATCTACTTTTAGGAGGAAAGGAGCTTCTCTGGCCATTAAGAAAATTTCTAAACTAGTGAAGTGATTCACACAGCAAACTGAGAGCTTACCCTTTCATTTAAGCAGTGTTGGCCTGATGCATGAGCCCACGTTGTGCCCTGGAGCATAGACATGAGAGTGGGACTCAGGAGGGAGGTAGTCGGTACGTGTACAACTATTCTTGTTTGAAGATGTCAAGTTCTGCTATGAATTTAAGAAAGTTAAAGAATAAATAAGTAAATTTGAGTGTTGAGCATTTTCATAAATATCCTGATGTTATGGTTTGTGTCTGTGTGTCCCCCCAAAGCCTCATGCAGTCATGGGGCAGGCTTTTAGAGTTTGATTGATTATGGTTGTGAGAGCTACACCCACCCTGGGGTGGATAGTTTGCATATGTAAGGGAGAGGAAGAGGCTGCTTGCGGCCATTCCTCCCTTTTTAGTGCTTGTTGCTTTTGCTGTGTTTTGCCGCCATGAACTGTAGCCCTCTGCCATGTGCCACTCTGCCTTGTAATCTGCCAAGTCTGGACTGAAACCTCCACAAACTGTAAGCAAAACAAACCTTTCCTTCCTTAACTTTGGGCATCAGGTATTTTGTCCCAGCAATGAGAGAAAAGTAACCAAGACACCTGAATAAATGTGAAAAATGTTCATAGTTCAGACTTTAGTGCATAAATTTTATATTTGATAAGATGATGAACAAGAAGAGAAAGCATACAAAACATTATTTTAAAAAGGATACAAATTCTTCAGATTTAAAGTATCTTTAAAAAAAGACCAATATTTCATTAATTGACAATTTCTACTTAAAGTTCTGCTATTTTATATGCTCTGGAAGAAAATGATGGTGTTTTCAGTATAGAGGAGGCTTCCGTGGAAATTCAAAGAAGGACCGAGCCAGTTCTTTGCTGCATAGGTGTCTTGGTCCCCTCAGCAACAGTGAATCACTCTGAAACCAAGAACCTTGAGGACCTGACAATAACTGTGGCATTTGCATGCTGCTTCTTGGACATATTAGACATGAGTGCCAGCAAGTCACAGTCTGGGGTTACTTCACTGTCACAGTAACTCCTCCAAGACCACAGTCACAAGTCTATAGGCAAAGAAATGCCTCACAGTTTAAGGATTTGATCCTTCTAACCTTGGGAATAGGGGGGGGGTTCAAAATAAAGGCAGGAGATTTTATTGTAGCATCTCTCTGGATACTTACACATTTGCTAGCATTTTTCTGCGTATTTGGAATATAATCTGGAGAATCATCTTTTATTCCAGTCATTTCAAGAATAATACAAAAAGGAATCCCATCTATTAATTATTTTGCCTCCTTTTCTCGCTTCTTTCTTCCCACATTTTTTTCTTTTCCCTTTTTTACTCATCTGACCTCTGGAACGAGATGCAGGATAATAGAAACTTAATGAGCTTCTGATAAGTATTTGTAATAAAAACTTTAATGTCTAAAGAAATGCTGATAGGGTCCTTAATAATGAAACAATTTCAGATCCATTTGGTTATTAAACTTCTCCTGAGCAAATGCATTAAGACAGTTCAAGTCAGGGACTTGGTTGCCTTCAATGTGTTGAATACGGCTATTGCTGCTTTTGGGCGGGTGCCCGATGTAAATGGACTTCATAAAACACAGCTTTGTGTCCCGCTGTCAAGAGGAAGAGCACTTGAATTGAAACTGAAGTTCTGTACTTCAGTTTTTAAAATTTATTTTGGTTTGTTTATCATAAGAATCATCAGGCTGTCACTGACAGACAAGACTGTGTGCTAGCAGTTGTACAAGTATCAGTTTTGTAATGGAAAACATGTTACAAAATTTTTCACCTTTCTTTTACAAGTTGCTACAAAGTATGGTTTTAAATCAGTTAAATCTTCTATTTTCTTTCTATTTGAGAAGTCATTCAAAAACTAAAACTAATACAAAATGATCATAAATTATCTGTACATTTACATTGGCATAATATCTATTACTGTTATTTCTTTTCTGACAGTATTTGTTTGAACTTAGAGAATATCTTTTTCCTGTACAAAGTGTATATGACTGCTTCACATTTACTTGTAAACTTATATTATACAATGTCAATACAACTTTCCTTGCCTTGCGAAGCTTAAAATAGTTATTTTCCAGAAATGATACTTTGAAAACAAATAAATAAACATTTGTTGCTAAGACCTTAGGGGGCCCTTCAGGTGAATTGCCATTTAGTTACTTAGGTATACACTTGCTTTAATTTGGAATTTTTATAAAAACTAACTTTAAAAAAATCTTTCATTTATATCTCTGTTTTGTAAGGAAAAATAAATATAATCTTACTTTAGGAGGAATATTTATATACCAAAATTAAGCACAATAGTTTAACTAATTCTAAAAAATAAACTCTGTTGGAAATATAACCTGATGTTCAAGGATACCTGTGACTGAAGCTGACGTGCTTTGTGTCGCAAAGACTGTGCTCAGTGGCAAAATACAGAGAAGTGATTAACAGCAGCACACTGTCAGGGTGTTCCTTTTCTTACATAACACATCCTGAGGCAGGCAGTTCAGGGCTAAAGTAACAGGCTCTTGGTATCACCAGGGAGCCAGCCATCTTCTGTCTGTCTGTTTCTCTGCCATGTTGGGTGGCTTTTTTCTTATGGTAGCATTGTAGATGCTGTATCTCCAGGTGTCCTAATCAATATCCAGACAGAAAAGGGGGGAAGGGGAGAAGACTTACATGCTAAGAGTTTGTCAGCCAAGTCTTTGCTTTCAAAAGAGTTCGCTACATGTTCCCACCTACTCATTGACCACAATTGGGTAGCAGGACCAAAACGAGGGTAGAAAGGGGAGCTTATATTTTAGTCTTGGCTCAGTAGAAACCAGGGTAGCTGTGTAGCTGTGGGAAAGGGGGAGATTAAGTGTCTGCTATTCTGTTCATCTCACCGTTGTCTGTGGTCAACATTAAGCTGCAGTAATTGAACAGGAGAAAGTTTCATATGATCTGTCTTAAATGACAAATCTACTTTTCTGGAAAACACATACAAACAAAAGAGTACCCTCACTTCACAGGATGTCACAGCTGCACTTCTTATGAAATATAGTGCCTTATGTTCACATTGTTAAATTTTAAGGATTTTCACTCTTAAAGTCATTTTTATTTTATATATATATATACTTATATGTTATATATATTTATGCATATCATTTGTTATATTTGTATATATATACTTGCAAAAATACAACAAGGATTAAAATTTATTTCTATTTTTGGTGACTACATCCAAAAAATGTTTACTTAAGTTACAAAGCAAATTTTTCAATGGTCTTTTTTCCTAATCCTAGTTATGAGCAGTATTTCTCAGTGTGATAAACGTTATAGTTATCAAAAATGGCAAGCATGTGATTGACTGAAGAACAGATGGTATACTTCTTTATTTATTTAGTTTGATCATCTTATAGAAAAGTACATGGGGTTTCCTCAAGTTTAATATGCCCAGTTCTTTATCAAGATGGAACAGTGGTAAAAAGTTGGACTGACGTGATGTAGGTATCATCTATAAATACAACACTAAAGAGTATAATTCATTTTATTGGTCATTGCTACTTCATTTTGACTTATTTTTCATTAAAACAGCTCCTTTTTCCCTCTTACAACTACTAGGGAAAAAGTACTTTCCCTATCTGATTTTTATATGACCATTCAAACTTAAATATTTTTGGGGTAGCAGACAAGGTCCAATACAGAATCCATCTAAACTATTTCTTTTTTAAAAAGACTTTCAAAAGTATCTCATGTTGGGTTTGCTTACAGAACCAACTGGACAAAAAGCAGGGCATTTCCAGTAAAAACAGATACTGCTGGTTACTTAATCATTTATTCCTTTTTTCTTCCTTAGAATCAGAATTCCCCTTTCCTTGAAGGTACTAAGAGCCCTACTAAATAACTACCTCTCATCTTCTCAGGCTAAAATGTGGTGCAACCAGGGCAGTGCTGTCTCAGTGTAGGTCATTGATAAGTCTTCCAGGAGAGGGCTTAAAGCGAGCAATCTCAGCTGCGTGTGGCTTTTCCATATTATCTTCCTTTTCTCCCTTTTCCTCTCCCTCCAATAGGAATAAAATTACCAGAGACTGAGCTCCCATCTTGAGGCCAGCATGATGAAAGCCATGCACTGAGGTGGGTGACATCTGGAAGGTTTATTCCAGATTTATAACTGTTGCATCATCACTGGACTGTTGGAAATTTGACTTCAACATTATGTAGTCACAGAAATGTTATTTGGGTTTCTTTTATGTGCAACAGAATGCGATTTTCAACTGTTATAATAATGTAAAGAAGAATGCTTAGAGTCTAATGAAAGTTTCTCTTTGGAGTAGTTTGCTGTAATGTGATGTAACATATGTCGCTGATGCTTCCTTCAGATGTATAACAACGTAGAAAGCCTCAGTTGCTTTAGAAATTATAGGAGAAAGGCAAAGCTTCAGACCAGCAGTGTTAGCCCCTCTGTGTGTCATTAGATTTACATATTTGTACTGTGCACCTTTCCCCAATCTACCTAGAATTTACCTATAAAAATCTGTCTTTGCTTGTGAAAGCCTTGTTTGGGTAATATCCCTCTGCAAGCACTATGCCACTGTGGTCTGGATGTTTACCCATATGCAGGGATCACAAAGATTTTAAAGCGTTAGTTTAAGGACAAGACTATTACATGATTATAGCCTGCTTTGTCCACATTAAATATATAAGTGATGTTATGGAGAGTGCTAAGAAATAAGACCATAAGAAATACTAGGATCATCACTTTTGAATGTAAATATTTGAGTGCTATTCTTATACTACAGGCTTTTTCTCTAGTCCCTATAACTTTAGTTAAGTTGGTGAAATGGTGACAAAATTTGGTTATTGAAATAATATTTTAAAGTTTAGGGCTAGCTTTCTCTAAACTAGGCTGTTGATTAAGAATTACTCTCTCTTGTGTTGCTTGTGAATCCAAGTAGTGAATTTTTAATTAGCCAAAAAATGTATCACACTGAATCTTTGCTGTACACTGACCTGTGTTTTGTGTTCTTTGTACTCCCCTGGTACATACGTTAGCTTATATAATTTCAAAGCACCGTAGGCCCATTCTGGTGTGACCATACATGTACCGGCCAGATGTTCTACATGGTTTTTATTGGGTTCTTTTCATCCATCTGTAGGACTGTGTACAGCCATGTGCATGTGATATGACATAGGAAAGAAAGATGAGCCTGAGATGACCAAAAGAACAGCAGGTCATTTTGGGCAATGAGATGTTTTAGTTGGGTGCAGGTGCATTGAAAGTCTGCTGGGTTGCTGAAGTTAGTCTTCTCAGAGTGATACGTAAGAAAGACTGGCTAAGGAGGACTTTGCCAGGGAGAGTTGCTTTATCCACCAACTATTCTTTTCATTCCTCCTAGTTAAATGCGATAGTATCCATGAAATAACTGGCAGGAAGATGTAAAGTTTAGAAGAGCATTATCAATTTTAGACCACTCATGGTTGTTGAATTTGATTGACTTTCAAAGGTAAAAGAACTGGATTTTTATAATGTGGTATTTTAGTTAGAGCAGCAGAAAATTATTGTGGGCTGAAGTTGTCAAGTAGATATCAAATAAGCTTGATTTTTTCATATATATATATTCAATCAGAAACTTTTAATGACAGAGGCCTAATAATATTTTAATTGACATTTTGTAACAGCATTTAATAATATTTAATCTGTAGTGGTCTTTTGGGTCCTCAAGTTGTTTTGGATGGGATATTTTCCAGTCGGACAGCTGGACTCCTGGCATACAGAACAGCAGATTTCCTGCTCATTTTAGTGTTTTCTACATGTATGGGTTGAACTTGCATCACTGAGGCTTCTAATAGACTGAAAGAGTTTCATAAAGAGACCATTCACAAAATGTGACAAAACCTTTATGACAGCACAGACAAAACTTGATCAATACAGATTTCCTTCTAGCTGGGCTTATTACTAAAAACTGGCCTGATTTTTGTCCTTAACTTACTCTTAGTGTTAATTTGTCACCTCTAAAACAGAGAGAATGATTTGTACCTATCCCCAAAAAGATGGCATTATGAGCAAAGTATTCACGATTGACAGAATACTTTGTGTTCCTAGAAAGCCATTTAAATAATAAGTGACATTCAATGTGTTATGTAGGAGCTTGTTAATATATATTAGAATACATTTCATAATGGAAATATGATTAAGTGGATAGGTCTTGACAGTTTGAACTGCTTCTTAGTTGAAATTGCTAAGTTGAAAAATTACTGTCTGGCATGCTTATCATTGTGCAACAGAGCCTGATATCTGTGAAGGTTTATTTTGTACTTCCTGTCAATTGTAGGAAAGGATGATGTCCCATGAGATGCCATCTGTACGCACATACTGGATGTTAGACGTGATGTGATGTTATAATTTTTTAAACTATCAGAAGCAGCCTTGCATATAGCAGATGAAGGAAATAGAATGCACTGGGTGCTGAGGTGGGGGAGTTTGAGATGAATGAATTCTACTTAGCATGGCCCCCAGATTCAACTGCTTAAAAATTCCTGCCTACTCAAAATCCTGAAATTCAGACAGTCAACAACAGTGTGTTACATATATCTCTGATGTAGTAAGATTGTAATAGTATGAAAAGTGGACAAAGAATACAGAAGCTTAGATTTTGGTTCATGTCCTGCTGCAAATGAGCCATGGAACTTCGGTGCTCTCATGAGTGAAATGGGTGGTTTGTCTCATTCCTAATTATCTTAGAAAACTATTTATCATGTGGATGAGAGTACTGGACAGTATTGTGTGAGAGACTCTGCTTGAGCTTTATTCTCTCTTATGGGTTGTATCTAGATGCCCCCACAAAACCTCCTGCATTCATAGGTGGGGCTTTTTAGAGGTGGATGGATCTACAGTGTGTGATGCTGGGATCAAGGATGTGAAGCAGAGACTGATTCATGGTGCGATGCCAGGGTTAAGGCTACTCCACCCTGGGTGTAAGTTCTGCCTGCCCTAAATGTGGGCAGCCTGGATAAAAGGGACAGAAAGAGGATGGCTGCTGGTCACTGGTCACTTTTGCTTGCTGGTCACTTTTGCTTGCTGATTTGCTGACTTCTGCTCACCATAAACTGTTCCTCTTCTGCAATGCCCCTCTGCCATGGAGCCAGTGGATGATGAACTGAAAGCTCTACAAACTGTGAGCCAAAATAAACCTTTCCTCCTTTAACTTTGGGTTCAGGTATTTTGTCTTAGCAACTAAAAAGTAACTAAAACACCATCTCAAAAACCTGATTTATAGCATAATGAATGTGTATTTGTCTCTTAGAAGTCCATATTCAAGTTTCCAAAAATTAATGAATAAAGACACAATGTCAGTATATTACTATAAAATGAGAAATAGCACTATGAAAGGGGACACTGTCTTTTGGCTACTGACTTTTCTCCCTAAATGCAAAGTGCTTGGAAAAACTGAATATAATTAAATGGCTGTATAGATTGCAACAAATTGGTTTAAGTTGAATGACATCTAGTTCAGATGTCTTACATCATGCAAATAAAGTTTTGTTTGTCCCTAGAACCAAAGAGAACACATCCTTGGATCATAGTCCACTTTCCTTTGAACCCTTCTGATTGAATTATATTATTAATCTTAGTCATTTTATAGCCAGTTTTGCATGGCTCAGAGCCACTTCTGTCTTTTCAAAATGACTTACATCATCTCTTTCTGTTGATTTTATAATTTTCAGAAGAAAACCTTATCTTCTCATTAATGAGTCATTAATGAATTAATGAATTAATGAATTCATTAATGAATTAATGACTCATTAATGAATTAATGACTCATTAATGAATTTATTTTGGCAGTTTTTGATGTCCAGGAAGAGAATAGACTTTTGAGAATTCACTTTCATCCTATAGGAAAAAAATAAAATTCAGTTGGGCATTGAAGGAGAAATACAATTATCTTTTTGATATAGCTTAGTGTCAAGTAACAATACACAAACACATGGAGAGTGAGGGGGGAGAGAGAGAGACAGACAAAGAGACAGAGAGAGAGAGACAGAGAGAAAAGCCTAAAAGAAATGCTCTGGTATTTAATTTCCATCAATTTAGGTTCACTGAGAAAATGGGGGAAACTCCCTTTCTCAGGATCTGCTGAGAAAATTAAAACCTATTGTTTTAAAAAATCTTTGGTGTGAGAGAAACCTGTTTGAGGGCTTTAAATCTCACTGTTAAATTATTCAATAATATTCACCCCAACAATTAGGTAGTGTTTTATTTGTGTAGTTTAGAAACCCTGAAAGGAGAGGTCGTAATGTAGTTTCACAAACATTGTCCATTGCAGCCATGTTGAATTTCAGCACAGCCCTAGATTCAGGCCTCTGTCCTTGGGCTCTACAGTCTCAGAGCTTTACCTGGAGTCCCCTCCTGTTCTTGGGATCCCCTCCCCTTGACCATGTGCCCACTAAATACAGCGGTAGCATCTGTCCTCCATCTACTGTCCCTAACATTTCTGTGAGGTGTAAGTTTCATTTCCCTGTAGCTTTGTTAGCAAGAGGTTGGTCAAATCCATAAAAGAAATCACAGTTGCCTGGCTGTGGTCTTACTTCTAGCTAAAGAGGGAGACGGAGGACTTGCCAGTGAAGCCCCCTTGCCTCTGATGGAGCTCCTATGTGGAAGCCTCCTGCTGTGGGAGGTTTTCTTCTGACCCTTCTTCCAAGACACTTGGGAGGGAAGGAGGGATGAGTTGCTTCTCAGCAGCAGTTGGTTTCTGGGAGCAGAAAAATAAAACACAGCTTCACTGAATATTAGAATCAGATCTTTCTTTCCTAAGATGGAATTTGGACTGTCCATCATAATCAGAGACCCCTCCCTGTGTTACAAAGTGTGCTGTTCTTCTGGGATAGGCCTCTTTCCTGTATTCTTCCCAAATTTTGTTCACACTTAGGTCAACCCACTCTTATGTTCATATCTTCCAAGTGTTTTCTGAGAATGCAGACTTCTGGAGATGCTGTCTTGGTTACTTTTCTCTTGTTGCTGGGACAAAATGCCCAACATCCAAAATTAAGAAAGGAAAGGTTTATTTAGCTCACTGTTGTAGAGGTTCAGCCCATACTCAGCTGGCTGCACGTCAGGGTGGCACATGGCAGAGGGCAACCATTTATGGCAGTAGAAAACAGCGAAAGCAGCAAGAGCAAAAAGGGAGGAGGAGCGGCAAGCAGCCTCTTTCCCTCCCTTACATTGTATGCAAACTATCCACCCCAGGGTGAGTGTGGCACGCATGTCCATACTTCCAACATTGGACCATGAGTCAAGCATAAACTGTAGAAGCCTACCCCATGACTGCATGAGGCTTTGGGGGGACATCCAGACACAAACCATAACAGATGCTGTATTCACAACTTTTTCCCAGTGTGTTTTCCACTGCTCATTATGCTTTAGCTACACTCATTTCTCCTCTGCCTGGAATTCTCCCTCACAATCAGCCTGCTCTTCCTGAAACACTGTCTTCTGCCCTTCTCACCAGCTCTTCTACCACAGTATTTTCAGTTTTAGCACTGTGTCCTCCTTTTTATAGAACTTAAAATGGTTTGGACTTCTTATTTGTGACTTCATTTAATGTGTCAGTTCACTGTAGGACATAGGAGTTTATAGATTACATTTCTCTCATTCCTTATGTGCTCAGCATTAAGCACCATTAGTAAGTGCTCAGTAAATATGAGTGAATGATGAATGGATGAACCTAGGGTGCCATTTTCAAAGTAATGATTTACTGATTCTGCCACTGTAATAAATGGCATCTAGAATATGTGGTCATTTGGTACATCAAAAGGTTTAATTCAGAGTTGTATGAAATTGAAGCCTCCTTTTAAATTTTTGCTAAAGGAACATTAATGTATTTTCCATAACTATTCAAAATTTATATATGTAGTATATCTTTTAAGGAGTCCTTAATATTCATGCATTAATTAATCTTTCTCTTGAAGCAGAGAGAATGCCAGATGTTCCATTCCATTTTCAATAGAAAACCTTTTCTAAAATAATATATTTTGTAAATTAATAAAACTTGATATGTGATAAGTAATGCTGATGATATAAACCAATGACTGTGTTGATAATGCAGACTTTGTATCATGTAGCTGAACACGGCACCTTTCCTTACAAATTTCTTGATTAAACAGCCTCAGGGATGCCTTACGTTTATCTTTTTAAAGTCTTTACTCCAAAATACAGCAGGTTTCTTAACTGCTTTTACCTGATATGTTACAGAAAGAGGAGTACAGCATGTGTTCCCCCCACCCCTCCTACCCAGAATCAAACTCACAACTTTGTGCTTGCAGGGCAGGTGCTGTGCTGCTGAGCTAAGTCCCCAGCCCAGCATGTCTTGTATGGTGTGAAATTCATTGCCAATATGGTATTTATAGATCCTACACTTTTTTAGACCTAATTCAGTGGAAGGTGTTTCCTTATATATTATGTTGGTAGTAATCTACCTTCATGTATCTATAGTTCAAGAAAACCTGACCTAAAATGTCTCTCAAATTAAATTCTGTGGTATTTTTTCCATATTGATTTTTTTTTTTTTTTTTTTTTTTTTTTGGTGAACAGTTTTCACTTTTCTGAAAGTTCTCTTCTTAGGACAGCTACCACCATAGTGCCTTTTTTTCTCATACTGCCTTTTCTCATACTGTCTTTTATGACTGAAATTTTTCTGTTAGAAAGGGAAAAAAGGTCGCTTGATAGTAAAGCATTTACATTGTGCTTTGACATCATCCTTTCATAATTATTAGTGTCTATTTAGCATTAATTCTGCAAAGCAACGTGTGGCTTTAATCAGTGGTTTCATTTTACATTTTTTCTTTCAAAGTGTGGTTATTTTAGGCACTAATTAAAGAAGTGAAAAGAAAGCTGAATACATTGAAAACTTTGCCACTGTGAATGGTGTTGCCCTGGACGTGAACACTTCACAGACGGGCATGTTTGGCACCGTGGACTGGGTGCTGGTTCTGCCACCAAAGAGACTGGAGTCCCCAGAGCGAGTGTCTCTGTCCCGTGGTGGCATTTACGTGCGGCCTCCGGGCGCCTGCCCCAGGCTGGCCAGGCAAAAGCTGACTCCCTGCAGCATCTCCCAGTCCTGCAGGGCAGGAGTCTTCTCCAGGAGCAGTTTCCGTTGTTAGCAGTTGCTGGGAGGAATCTCATGGGGTAAATACAGCTCAAAGAAAATGCATCTTGGGGGTTTCCTGAGTCAGAGTAGAAATTCCCTGTAAAGAAATCTGTGCCCACAGGTACTTGAGAACCGCTGCGCCGGGCCAGGGGTATAGCTCAGCGGTGCCACGCCTGCCTGGCAAGCGCAAGGTCCTGAGTTCGATTCCCAGTACCAAATAGAAGGACTGTGCTGCCGCAGGCTGGGAGCAGCCGAGGACAGGAGCTTGCTCAGCATGAATGGCTTCCTGTGGATGTGCCTGGAGAGCTTGTTTTCCCTCACTGCAAAGCATGTCCTGTCATGTTCTTCATTACAGTTATACTTCAGCACAAGATTCACTCTGCAGCCCTTGAAAACACATGAGACTATTACAACTGAGGCGGGAGTGACTCTGACCAGCATCAGACCACAGCCGCCCTCCACCCACAGCCCACCACAGCCGTGCCCAGACTTCTACTTCTGCTCTTTCAGAAACCCAGAGAAACCCATACCCTTCAGTTCCAAAGAAAATATGTAGCTTTACCTTTTACTTTAAAAAAGTTTCAAATGGGGCCCAGAGTTGTGGTGCACACCTGTAATCTCAGCACTCTAGAGGCTGAGGCAGGAGGATCGTTGCGAGTTTGAGACCAGCCTGGGCTACATAGTGAGTTCAAGGTCAGCCTGAACTGCATAGCGAGACCTTGTCCTACAAAAGAAAAGTTCAGTGGAAAGATGATAACCTTTTGTTACTGTAAACAAATTCCTTACAAAATCACCAGGTTTTAGAAAAAATAATTTCACAGGTTGTCTTTCTTTTAAAAAATAGCTAAAGTGTTTAGTGATTGATGTCTTTTAGAAGACGTGTTCTAGAATATTTCTGGTTAACTCTTTGTGTGTAGTAGAATAGTGTTCCTAGGAGAAACTTGCCTTCACTTTTGTCCTATGCAAAGAGAGAGGCCAGCATGAAGGACCTGAACTCTATTCTGAAAATCCAGAGACTGAATACATTTTTTTTTTTGTTACTGCTTTCTGTGTGATCTTTCTGCCTCCAACTTCTGATCTGTAAACAAATTGCATGTCTTTAAAGTTCTGAGAGTCTCTACAATGCATTTGCAAGTCAAATAAATTACCTTGGGTGGGAGGAAAATTGATGGCAATACAGGGACAAATGGGCCACTCCTGAGCAGAAGAGCGCACAGTCGGGCTGTGTGGTATGATCTCTCTTCTCAGCTTTTTGGTGTATATGAGCCACGTTAAGTTCCTTGTCCTCTTTTTACTTCAAAACTTTTCCATCTAGAAAAGGGGTGAAAACCATCCATACATTATAATCAGCTTAAGGGTTAAATGAGGTAATTTTTACAGAACACTCAGAATATCAAGTGATTAATACATGAGAAATCACATTAAATTTTCAGTATGTCCCTTTATGTAAGTTATTTACATTCATAAAGTCCAAAGGAGCTTTTTCAGGCAATGCTGTCCTTCAGTAATGTGAATTTAAGTATTCAGTATAGATGTTTTCAGAGGGATAGAGTGACTCGGTGAGAGCCAAAGTATGAGAACTGCGGGACCTGGAGAAGATCTTTGTGTGGAAAGGAGGCCAGCTATTGGGGCTTCAGTGAAGGCTCCATTCATGCATCTTTTCTGAGGGACCCTTGCTGAGCTGGTTCACTCTGCAGAGAGAGAACTGGCTAAACTAGATGGCTTCCTGGTTACTGTGCTGGACATGCTAGTTGTTCCCAGTGTTTGCACCGTCTGTAAAGCTGCTCTGGACACGTGGCCTTCCAGAAGACTGAATGTATTTCCAATCCTCTTCCTAGTATAGCTTATCAAGATAACTATGTTTTGGCCAGTGGATATGAACAGAGGGGACACGTGTAATTTTTACACTCTATTCTCAGGTGCAATGCATGTGACTTGCTTTTTTCCCTTTCTTTGGCTAGATAATTAATGTTATGGTTGCAGTTGGAGAAGCTGTAATGAACTGTGAAAGGGAAATCAACTATTATAGATGTTTGAGCTGCAAGATAGAAGAAGCCAGAATCTCAGACTCTGAGCAGTAGTATTTTTTCACGAACTGCATCTATCTGGATCATTATATAATTGTGAAATAAGCTATTATCTTGTTTTAGATGCTGATGTTATTTTATTAATTGAACCTATGTATTTACTAACAAAACTCGACGGTTTGCAGATGAATAACCCTATGACTGAGCCCAAGCATCCGCGCTAGGTCCTCCTGCATAAACTTGCAGGGAAGGAGTAGCTCCTGGCCTTTGCTGCAAACTGTTCAGTATGCAGGGCATAGAGAATTTGCTGGTCAGCATTCTGAGAAAAACAAAAGCAACTTTAAAAAGAAAAGGTTTATTTTATCTTCTAGTCTCAGAGGTGTCAGTCCATCCTCCTTTCACTTTTGCTCCATCCTGGCTCCCATCCTACAGGATGGTGCTGTCTACACTGAAGACCCGTCTCCCCCTCAGTTTACTGTTTCACATGTTAGCTACCTCTGGAAACATCCTCACAGACACACACAGAATTGTGCTTTTACTAATTTCCTGGGCCTTTTTAATCCAGTCAAGTTGGTGATCAAGATTAACCATCAGAGTGAGATTCTAGAGCCCAGGACAGGAAGGACAGTTAGCAGCTGTACGCCTCTCAAGAGAAAGAGCCATGCTGATTCAATAGTTTTATTATCATTTTTTTTAGTTTCATTGTCTTCGCATAATAAACTATAGCCATAACATTTATCATCCAGTGGAAGAAAAGAGAAAAAGCAAGAGAAGTCACATGGATTGCACTTGAGAACAGAGTGCAAAAATTACACCTTTCACCTCTGTTCATATCCACTGGCCAAAGCACAGAGTTTTGCTTGTGCTAATGGCAAATGTGACAAAATGATACACAGTGTGTTGATAATAAAAGGAAGAATCCCAGTTTGTTAGGTAGTGAACTGATTGGAATTTGTGTCATGAACCTGTATATCGTAGACATTGAAAAGTGAAGAAACAGCAATTTTATAATGACTCTGGTGAGTATTCTAACCCCAGTAAGAAGCTTTCTGAAGAGTTACCCGGTATTATTTCACCCAAGAGACTCCACGTGGTGTGATGTTAAAAGGCCTAATTGTCTTTCCTGACACTAATTTCAGAGAAACGTATTCATGATTATTTCA
The DNA here is from genome assembly GCF_000276665.1 of Chinchilla lanigera. Lineage (NCBI taxonomy): Eukaryota > Metazoa > Chordata > Mammalia > Rodentia > Chinchillidae > Chinchilla > Chinchilla lanigera. Next base: position 40,129,191 of record NW_004955408.1, read on the forward strand.
TTTGTTAATTTAAATCTCTTAGGAATTTATCTGCATTTTTCACCTAAAGTACCTGTTGGACCAACAGTGAAATAGCAATTATTTCTTTAAAAAATCTCACATATTTTAAAAAATGTGCCAAATATTTTATTTTGCTAGACTCTTAAGATTTTAGATAAACAACATAAATAAGATCTTCTGCTTCACTGAAAAGTAATGAGTTTTTTCCTTATTTTTAATACTTGCTCATATGATGTTTCTGCCTTCTTTCTACCTATTGAAGGGATATATCACTTTACAGTTTATTCTTCTTTAAATGAATCCTCGAGTTAATGCTTTCAGTTCTTTTTTGAATCATCTGTTATTACCATTAACCCTTAACATTATTATTTTTAAAAACTCCATAGGTGTATGAAAAAGTAGAATCAAATTTTCTGTTTCAATATAATAATGCCCAATATTTTATTATAATTTTGCACACAAATTTGATTTTAGGCTGGGTGTAGTGGAGTAGACCTGTAATCCCAGTGCTCAGGAGGCTGAGGCAGGATTGCCATAAGTTCTAGGCCAGCCTGGGCTACATAGTGAGTTCACAGCTGGCCTGAATTGCAGAGTGACAGCCTGTCTCAAAAACAAAAAACAAACAAACAAACAAAAAACTTGGTCTTGTTTCTGAGATTATAGTCTAATCAAACTTAAGAGGAAACAGGCATAGAGCCTTCATAGGTAGATGATATATTTACTTTAAAACAACCCAGGCTGAGGGAAATCCTTTACCCAAACCTTGGTTTAGTATTTTAATGACTGAAACATCTAGTTACTTTCATGACTTGTAGTGAATTAATATTGATTCTTGTCTGATTTGAATAGAGTTTTAATTACTACATTGCATTTTTCTTTTTAATTGAACAACTTTTGTGCTTGTTATACATGTGTTCCTTTTGGGAATTAGTCATATAGTATAGAATGTGTGAGTGAAAACCATAATCATTTGTTTATAGATGTGAGATTTATTCCACTTGGAATTTTGTATCTTCCTACCCCATTTACCCCCACTCACAAAGAAAGCTTTAAATATTGTACTCAGATATACTTTTGTTTAATTTATCTAATATTGTAATGTGGCAGGCATTACTTTTTCCCCACATAAGCTCATAAGTGATGTCCCTTGGGAGTTGGAGACTTGTCTAGAAGAGGCTTGTTGGTAAGCATCCTGAGAAACACCAATTTCCTGACACATAGGTGAGTGACACAGAAGGAGAATTTGCAGCAGTGGGCATAGCTAGTTGTGTTGGAAACTGAAATTAACCCAGCCCCTTACAAATGTTTGATTTGCAGTGTGGGCTTTTGTGCCTATATGCCAGCCAGCCTTGGGTGGGTATTAGCCCAAAAGAGGGGCTACAAGCCTGCACCAGGTCACTGACTTTGGCTCAGGTAGTTCCTGGGGAAGAGACTCAGTTGTAAACTCCTATCAGGCTGCACCCTGATAGTTGATCCTCTACGATGACGTGAGGATCAGCAGAGCCATCATTCTGAAAAGTGTCTTAGTCTATTAATATTGGTTACCCATAGCTTTGTTATCTCTCCATCTTTTGTAGAGATCTAACATGTACTGTGTGAACTCCACCATTAAGCGAGGCTGAGCAGATTCTGATGGTTCAGAAGAGCCAGAGTTCATCTTGTTTTCACTGGTGTCCAAAATACCCGGCTGAACACTTGAAATAGCAGGTGAAAAAGCTTAAGCACTTTGGGCCTGGTTCATCCTAAGGATATCTTGAAGTTGTGGTAACATAGAGATGTCTCATTTGTTAGTAGGGTTATTGGGGGATTTCCTATAAAAGGTCTTTTAATTCTGCTTTGTCAGTCTGTGTGACTTCCTGAAGTTATTTGTTGTTATACTCCACAGAAAATAGCTTGTCTTGGAGTGTTGCTCTTTTCTATGATAATTAGTTTCCTCATTTTTAATGCAGACTCAGTGACATGAGACAATGAGTGGGAGAGGACCCCAATACCTCTTTCATGCATTGAATTTGCCTCTCTTCAGATTCACCATGATGCCTTCTCTTTTTAGGTTTAATGACAAAGGGATACTTCATGGAGCTGTTGTGATTTCTTCTTTCTCTTCAGTTCTCACATACCCAGATATGAGCTTTAAAAACTTAAGTACAAGTTATAGCTTGAATGTTGTCCCCCCCACCTCTTCCCCGTCCCTTCCCCCCACCTTCTTCTTCATCCTCTTTATTTTCTTGCTATATTTTAGGAATTTTTGCAAGACATGTTAAAATTCCTGCTGGAATATGGATAATTATAAACACCCATTTATTAAGCAGAAGTTTCATTTCAAACTATTCCATTACCTCTATCAAAATGTTATATTGACCTCACTTAAGAATACATTGCTTGCGTTTAGCAGCATCATCAATATTGCATGTTTTATAGACTAGGTAAAGAATTCAGCTAGGTTTTGAGGCCCATTGTCTTGCCAGATCCTAACAAGTAATTAGTGTAGGTGAAGTGGACACATACTGAGCAGTTACAGAACATGCAGTGTTTCTAAGTCATTAGTTACTTTAGAAGATATGCTTTGATGAAGACTCACTGTACAGTTCAGATGGTCAAATTAGTCCAGTAGATGAGCAAAACATTTATCTTTTTCATGAGGCACTGAGTGAATTATTAGGTAATAATAAGCTTTTGCCCTCTGGTTGATCAATTTCAAATGTTTATAAAGGACAGACAACATTTTGGGACAGGCATTTCCCCATGCACTGGCATAGTAGATGAAGCAATATCTGAACAGAAATCTGGTTCAATTTGTGCTTGTTATGAAAGGGGGCCTAGGAACAGTGAGACCCAGAATCCTAAAAGTAGACTTTCTGTTTTGAGGGGGAGCGTCATCCATAGTGTGCCTTGTGAAGAATGTGTCATACAACACTTAGCACCTTGTAGATCCAGTAATAAATTCTTGTCCTGTGGTCAGCTTCTCATTAATGCAAACCTCACAGATGTCTTTGCTGTTATAACCAGGCCACACCAGGCCCCACCTGGCCACTGAGAACATAGACCAGGCCATCTCTGACCCTCTTCGCTTTTCTTAAATCCATTTTACTCCTATTTTCATTTTTATGTTTCTCTCAAAAGCATTTGTGTTGCTTAACTAGAATGGTGTGCCGCTTTTTCCCTTTCTGACTTTTGGAATACATTTCTGTGCCTTCTATGTTTTGCTTGTAGACAACAAATCCCAGCACTTATAGGTATTATTTTAGTTTCTCTTCACTTATTCATATTACATCCTTTTACTTGCTATGTTACACTGTGTCCAGGCCTGGATAAGATCCACCTTTGGCAATAGAGCCACTGTCATCGTGTCATCCTTGATCTCTACCAGAGACCAGTAATCATAAAATAATATGTATTTGTGCAACAATTGGTTAAATCATATTCTTTTATTAAAGTTTTTGAACAACCAGTAAAATCACAGCCAACTAGCACAGGAATGTGATAATTATTTGTCAAGCATTTTGGGGGTATATCTAGGTTTCAGTGACATCATTTTGGCAGAACTATCCCAGCTTTTGAAGAGAATAAGTAAATTATGAGCTGACTGGCCGGTATCAAAAAAAATGTGTTTGTTTAGGGCCACTACTCAAATAGCATTCTTCTCTAGATTGTACTACTCTATAGAGTAGGCTTTAGAGCTCTAGGGTCTTGGAAAGACAGTTGCAAGAAACTTCAGTGGTCATCAATGGGAAGCATATCAAAGAAATGCCAGTTATATGAAATGACAACAATGTCACACCATGAGTTAATGGCTGAGATCGATGGAGAACGTAGGTTTACTGGTAGCTAAAGCATTGCCTTTCCTGATTGATCAATTTATATTGCCTATAATTCTGCATAGGGGGTGACCTGGATAGATAATGACTCCTTGTCTTAAAGCCCATTTGGGTTAGCGCCTAAGTGCAAGGTACAGTGAATAGGAATAGTTGTGCACCCAACCTGCCTTATACTGTCTTTGCCAAGTTGCCTACTTGGAGGAAGGTGAGACCTCACGATGTCAGCACCTTCTTAACTCCACAGTTCTGGCTTGAGTCTTTGCCTTTGTGCAGAGTCCCATGCTGGACTTGTGATTCAGATGAGGCCAGGGTAGCAAAGTTTAAACCAGCATTGAGACATCGCTGTCAAACTCACTTAGCCAGCACGGTTGCCTGTGCTGCTTCTGGGAAGAGGTGGAGAGCAAAGTGCACGGCAGTGAAGAATTACTGCAGACTCAGGACAGACACAAACAGTTGCAGGGCATGGAGAGAAGGAGAAGGCAGACAGCAAGGGGGTGGGGTGGCATCCTTCGAGGACCGAGCCAGGCCAAGCACAGACTCATGGTGCTGTAGGAGCTCTGTGTCTGGTTGCTTTCCCCATCCTCTGCTTTGTTGTTTTCTTCAGAGAGAAATTGTGTTTACCACATAGAGCTTGTGAAATACGGAAAACTTTATACCAATCAGTGCTACAATAAGTTTTAATTTTAAAATAATAGCTGTTTTATTTAAAAAAGGAGGAAAGAGCTGTTAACATTTGCTGCATTTAATTCATATGAATTATACAGCAGAAAAATAAAATAATACATATACTTCAATTTGGAGAAAATGTAATATGACACTCCTAGAGTTCTCAACCTTAATTAAACTGCTGCTGTTGTACAGTACTCTGCACCAGATGTCCAGAATTTATTCATCTGCATAACTACAGCTTTGTGCTCCTTACCCAGGAACTTCCTGTTTTCCCTCCCTCTGGTCACTAGCTGCCACTGTCTCACTCTTTGTTCTATGAATTTAATTATTTTAGATACCATGCATATATGAAATCATTGTCAATGTCACCATAGAAGCAGGGATTGGAAAAGTTTTTTTGTGCAAGGCTAAGTGCTAACTATTTTAGGTTTTAAAGACTGAGAGGCAAACTCAAGAATGTAATGTAGAGAGTTATATAACCCACAGAACTGGACACACTTTGATAGCATTCAAAATAACTGAGTTCAAGGTTTTGTAAAACAAATCTGAGACTAATTAAAATTTACTTTGGAAGGGAGAAGTTTTTCTTCTTAAAGGTGGTTTAATCTCTCCTATCACCAAATTGATTGCTAGTGTTATTCTTTCAAAATTATTTTTATCTTACAGACTTAACAAAACGGGTGGCAGGCCCAATTTCGCACACAGCTGAAATTTGCTGACCCTGGTCTGAAAGGATTTGGAAAGCAGAAGAGCTAAATGATTCTGATCAAATTATCGTGTGAGCACATAACAGCTTAAGCAGCCTCAGCTTAATTTTGAGTCATGAATTGGGGAGTACAGCTGTAATAGTGTCTGAACACATTTACCTGTAGAGAACTATGGACACAAACTTGGGGAGGGCAACATAATTTCTCAAAGAAGGCTCTCGAGTCTTAAATTGAACTTCTTTCTTCTCTTTATATTTGCATGAATATTCTCCAGACAGACTAGACGGAATTGACAAATGCCTTCCTATGTGTGCTCACAGGTATCCTGACTGCTTTGGCAAACAGGGAAAAAAAGCCAAAGGGAATGCCAGGGCATGCTCATTCTGTTCCTTCTCATGGAAGCACTTACAATAGCCTGGAATTAAAATCGATAATTAGGGTAGAAATAAACCTTCTTCTTTCTGTATGCACAATGTGAAAATACTATGAGGATGTGGAGGAATCTTCAGATATTGCACCAAACTTTTTGTAAATGATATTTTAAAATTCCAGATTAAATTTCTTGATAAATATCATTTTCGATAAAAGTCAGGATATGTGTGTGCAGAAGTCTTAGTACTAATAGGGCACTTGCTCCTCCTCTCATGCTATGATAAACATTCTGTGAGACTAGGATGTACAGAAAAGTGTGTCTCACATGCTGCTGTGGAAAAATTTACAAGTTAGGTAGGATGTCAGGAAAAGGAATCCAAGTACATCTCCAGTAAAGACAAAAACACTTCAGTATTTTTTAACTAAACACTATGGATAGCCACAGAAAGGAAAATACAGAGCAACAGTTGAGAAAAGTGTAGGAATGTGATATAGCTGGTGTTCCCTAAGGTAGCCTTCATGTGGGTAAAATTGAATGGTGATTCACAGACATACTATTTTGTGGGAATCAAGATAGCAGCCTTGCCAGGGAAATGGCAAATAGTCTATGGTAAAGAAGAAAATCAGGAAAATTATAGTACCTCAGAGGGAGTATGAGAATTCCACATGTCATTTATGAATGTGAGCTCAGCAGAGGGATCTGAGTTTCTAGCTAAGCCTTATGGTTTCAGTGTGGAATGGGGAGGGTGGGCACTCAGTTTTAAGAGTTGAAAGAAGATATGATACCCATAGATGACTCATGCAGATGTTAGAAAATACTGGCTTGGGGTATTGAAAGGAAGGAAACCAAAAGCTCCACACTTGAATTATTGAGAATGGTATTAGTGGAGATAATAAAACAGTTCAAAAAGGCAACTGGCAAGATGAAAGAAGATATTGGGCCTGTTAAACAAAATCATCAATGTATCTAAAGAGGGCACTATTAAAAACATAGAAGAGCTAAATAAAATGATGCAGGACATGCAAGACCAGCATAGGAAAGAATTAGAGTGCATAAAAGGGCTTTGAGTAGAAAGTCACACATCATTATGACATGAACCCAGAGAAGGTGTGGGCAACAGAAGTGAATGACGTGAGGACAGAGGCTCAGGATTGGAAGATGGAGCTGTTGTCAGTGAACAATTAAGGAAATACATTATAAAAACCACAAGAGAACTTGAAAATGGATCTAATAGCTCCTAGATGAAGGCTAATTTAAGATTTATTAGAATTGGTGAAAAATACAGTAGCACAAATGTCCTAAAACTCCTGTTTTCTGAAATAATAACTAAAAACTTTCCAAATAAGTTAAAAGAATTTAACATATGGATATAAATACCAAACAGATGATCAGAAAAGAATCTCCCCATGACACAGTGTAGTTGAAGTCCCACAAATCCAACACAACAAAGAAACTTAAAAGCAGAGAAAAGCAACAAATAGAGGAAAACCCATTGGAATTACAACAGACTTCTCAACACTTAACCTTAAAGCCCAGGAGTGCTTCGAATGAAGTGTTTCAGGCCCTAAAAGGAAGCAGTTTCCAATCCAGGCTGACATATCCTGCAAAACTATCTTTCAAAATTGACAAGAAATAAAACACTTTCATCATGAAGAACATCTGAAGAAATCCATGACGACCAAATCAGTACTTCAAAAAATTCTCAGTGATACCCTAGAGACAATGAAGATAACAAAAACAAAAAGTCTAATAGAATAAATATACGGGGTACAGTAAACAGTTAAGTAGAAGGGAACAGGAAATCAACAACAGAGAAATAAGGCAATGGCAGGAGTAAGTCAGTACCTATCAGTAATAGCCCATATGATAAAAGGTTTCCATTCCCCAGCCTGAAGACAGAGATTGGCAGGATAGGTCAAGAGACAAAATCCAACAACAGGTTTTATACAAGAAACACATTTAACCCAAAAAGAAACAGTAAAAGTTGAAGGCTGGAAACTTTCCATGCAACAGGAACTTCACAAGAAAGCAGATGTAGCTATCTTCTATTCAGTCAAAGTGGACAAACCAAGAAAGAAGGTCACATATTGGTTGCAGGATCCAACAGGAAAAGGTAACAATTATTAACATAAATGTGACAAACAGTATAGTACACCCAACTTCACAGAACACATACTGTTGGACATAGAGGATAAAATAGACAAATAGTGGGGGTAGTTCAACACCTCACTATCACAAATAGATCAACTAGACAAAACAACCGACATATCAGAGTTGAAAAAACCTTCAAAAAAATTGACTTAAGAGATATCTACAGAATTTCCCACCTACCAAAAGAATATTCATTCTTTTCAGCAGCACGTGATACCTTCTCCAAAATAGACACATACTATCCAATAAAGCAGCCTTAAGTAAACATAAAAAGAATTGAAATTATACTGTAGTGCAATAAAGTTAGAAATCAGTGACAAAAAAACACAGAAGTTATGCAAGTGCATGGAAACTAAACAGAGATATGCAAATGAAAGTAAAGTTGTCAAATTGGAGATTCTTCCACTCTTTCTTTGTTGTGAATATTGTAAAGTACACACCACATACACTTCCTCACTTACGATGACTGTTTGTTAAATGAGGAGTACAGTCTTAAATAATGAATTATAGAGGAAATCAGGAAAGAAATAAGACAGTTTCTAGAACTAAATGATAAAGCCAGTACAACATATCAGAACTTCTACGACAAGCCCTAAAACAAAACTGTTCCTAACCCAGGCTGACATATCCTGCAAAACTGTCTATCTGAATGTGGTTCTAAGAGGGAAGTTTATAGCTGTGAATGGCCACATCACAAAACAGAGAAAGCTCAAATAGATAACTTAATGATGCATCTCAGCACCTAGAAAGACAAGAAAAATGCAAGCTCAAAGCTGGTACAAGGAAGAGAAAGATCCCAGCACAAATCAATGAAATGTAGACCAAGAACACAATAGTAAGAATTAATGAGTCCAACAGTTGTTTTTTTGAAAAATAAACAAAATAGATAAAACTTTGTCATCTAACCGAAAGAAGGAGAGAAAGGACCAGAGTAAACGCAGCTAAGAAATGTAAAAGGTGAAATCACAACTGGCACTTCCAAAATAAAAAATAGATCAACTAGACAAAACAACCGACAGTTGTTTGGCAAACAAGTGTGCCAATAAATTGGAGAAATTAGAAGAGATGGTGCCCCGGCCCGCGGGTACAGTCAACGAGGACCCTAGAAGGGGAGTGGGGATGGTAAAGGGACAAGAGACACGAAGAATGGAGACAAGACAGGATTCTGATCAAGTCTCGTTTATTAGCGGGAAGTACCGTGCTTATATAGGGCAAGGAGAAATGCGGAAGTTCTAAGGCGGGAGTAACCAAGCAACCGGACAAAGGCCGGAGTAGCTAGGTAACGGTGGGCAGTCCTAGTTCTAGAGGCGGGAGTAGCTAGGTAACGGTGGGCAGTCCTGACTTAAAGGGAAAGGTGCGTCTCTTCGGGGAAGTAGGCAGGATAACAGAAACTTATCTCAGACAACAGAAACTTAATGCTTGAGACGGCTGCTAATATACAGTGAAGGTCAGTCACAGGTCTCCCACAAGATGGATAGATTCCTAGATACATATCATTTACCAAAAGTGAACCAAGAAGATTTAAAAGCTGAATAATCCAGTAGAAGGCAGTGAAATAACCTCCCAACTAAGAAGAGCATAGGACTGGATTGGTTTACTGCTGAATCCTACAGAAAGTTCAGATAGGTGCTAACACAAATATTCCTCAAGCTTCGTAATGAAAAGGGAAGGAGTACTCCTGAAGTCATTCCTGGAAGCTACCATTACCCTCAATTCCAAAACTAGAGAAGGATCCAACCAAAATGGGACTATAGACCAGTCTCTTTAATGAAAATAAATGAAGAAATCCTCATCCAGATACTGGCAAGCAGAATGCAATGAATCATCAAGAAGATCGTATGTGATAACCAAGCAGCCCACATCCCAGGGATACAAGGGTGACTCAACATAGATGAATAAGTAAATGCAATACATCACATAAATAGAAGCAAGGACAAAAATCACATGATCTTTTCAATAGATGCAGAAAAAGCTTTTCACAAATGCCAACATCCTTACATGATAAAGACACTTGAGAAAATAGGTATTAAAGGACCTTACTTCAGTCTGATAAGAGGTGTTTATGACAACCTGCTGCCAACATCATTGAATGGGGAAAAACTGAAAACTTCCCCTCTGAAAGCAGGTACACAACCAGGATGTCCTCTATCACCACTCATATTTAATATAGTACTTCAAACACTAACCAGAGCATTCAGACAAGAGGAATAAAAGGGAGGTATATAGGAAAAAATGAAGTCAAAGTATCATTATCTGCAGATAACATGATCCTCTACATGAGAAGGTCTTGAAGAATCACCAAGAAACTGACAATAGCCAAATTCGGTAAAGTAGCAGGATACAAAATCAACACATAAAAATCAATAGTATTTTTTTTTTTCGGTACCAGGAATTGAACTCATGACCTTGCACTGGCCAGGCAGGAGCTGTGCCACTGAGCTAAATCCCCAGCCCCAATCAATGTATTTTTATATGCTAAATTGAACCCTTTGAGAAAGAAATTAGGGGAAAATAGGGCTCACAATAACTGCAATAAAAATTAAATACTTAGGAATTTATATAAGAAACTGTATTTTTCATTAAAAATGAAAAATACAGTACTCTGAGTAAAGAAATTGAAGAATACACCAGAAAATAGAAAGCTCTCATGTTGTTGGATAGGCAGAACCAAGATAATCAAAAAGGCTATGCTTCCAAAATCAATATACTGACTTAATGCAACCCAAATCAAAATTCCAACAGCATTCTTCAAGAGAACTGGAGAAATAATCCTAAAGTGCATATGGAACCAGAGGAGACCCAGAATAGCAAAGCAATCCTAGATAAAAAGAGCAAAATCAGAGAATCAAAACCCTAGGCTTGAAGTTATACTGCAAAACTCTGTGATAAAAACAGCATGATAGTGTCACAAAAACTGATATGAAGAGCAGTGAAATAGAATAGAGGATGAAGAAACAACTGCAAGCACATTCAACTACGTGATCATTGACAAAGGGGCCAAAAACGGACGCTGGAGGAAGGAGAGCCTCTTCATAAATGTTGTTGGGAAAACTGGCTTCGTATATGCAGAAGGTTGAATCTAAACCCATATCTCTTGCCGTGTACTAAACTAAAATCAAAATGGATCAAAAAACTAAAAGTTAAATAGGAAACACTTCACCTGCTGGAAGACAAGATAGGTGAAACTCTTGAAGTCATAGGTGTAGTCCAGGACTTTCTAAACAAAACTCCAGTAGCCTGGGAAACAGTTCCAGGAGTCAACAAATAGAATCATATCAAATTAAAATGTTCTGCACAGCAAAAGAACTAAAACAGTTACATCCCCAAAATAAAGATCCAATCAAAAACTGAGCTTGTGAAATGAATAGATTCTTCACAGAAGAAGTACAGATAGCCAATAAATAAATGAAGAAAGGCTCTGCGTGACTAACCATTAAAGAAGTGCAAATTAGAACAACATTAAAAATCTGTCTTACCCTAGAAAGAATGGCCGTCATCAAGAATTCAAATAATAACAAATTCTAGAGAGGCTGCAGGGGGAAAAGGAACCCTTTTACATTGTTGGGATTATAAACTGGTAGAGCCACTATGGAAATCAGTATGGGAATTCCTCAAAAATGTAAAACTAGAAATTCCATTTGATGCAACTATCCCCCTTCTACATGTCTCCCTAGAAGACACATGCATATTCATGTTTATAAGCATGATTCATAATAGCTAAACCTTAGAAGCAGCTCATATGTTCATCAGCAGATCAATGGATAAAGAAATGTGGTATTTACACAGAGTGAAGTACTACTCTACCATGAAGAAAGATAAACTTGAGTCATTTGTAAGAAAATACACGTACGTTGAGACCATTATATTCAGTGAAATAAATCAAAAGACACGGAGCTGGGGATTTAGCTCAGCAGTACAGCGCCTGCCTGGCAAGTGCAAGGTCATGAGTTTGATTTCCAGTACCAGAAAACAACAAACAAACAAAAAAAAAGAAAACCAAAAAACTAAATCAAAAGACACACAAGCTTAAATATCACACTGTTTCTCTTATATGAGAAATCTAGATTAAAATGAAGAGCAAAATAAAAAAGAGAATGACAGTAGGATGAGATGGAAGGAGAGGATGGGGGGAAAGGATAACGGGTGAACAGAGGACCTGGGTTGTCTTATGTACATACACTAACTTCACACGAAGAGTGTATATATTATGTGTAGCACACATGTACTAATAAACTAAAATAATAAAGGCAAATAAAAGACAAAAAATGATGCTGGGAAGCAAACTGAGCAAGCTATCTGGAAACTGTTGACAGGTCTTCCTGCAGTCACCCCATATTGAATGTGAGTGGTTATGCTCTTGGTAAGTACAGGGTACTGAGTAGTACACTCCACAAATTGCCCAAATATCTAGAACAGTTTTATTGTTCTTTATCAGTTGCCTGAAACCATGGGGCCTGTGGAAAGAGACAAAGTTTGATTGATCTTACAATTTCCCTGGATGGTGGTGTCATATTTTGAACAGAAAATCATTATTTTTTGCAGTTTTCTAAACAGGCAGTTACAAGATTTACTTTTCTTTCCTCCAGGAAAATAAATTCAGTTTAGGCTCCATAGGCATTTGTTCTAATGGGTATTAGACCAGTCCATGTCCATTGCTGAGGAACAAGCCAATCAGTGTTCACTGCAGTTGTTTTCCTTTCCTACAGCATTTATGGAGGACCCACTAAGTGTCAGGTATTGTGTTAAAATTTTAAAAGTGAATTTGACACTTGTGGAGAAAATAGCATTTGCAGTTGTATGGATTAGGTTATCATGTTTAGTACCAATGAGCAGATATATAAAATTGCTGCAAAAACACAGAGAAGTAGTAACTTTTTCCTTTTCAGACGGTGCGTAAAAATGGCGTATTGACAACCCGAAACACCTCTTAGACTGTTTATGTACTAAAACAGTGTAGTGCTATTTTTAAACAGTGCCTGTCTCTAAAGCAAGAAAGTGTATTTTTTTATGTTTGTAAAACAAAAAGCACAATAAAAAACCTGAATAAGTAAAAACTAGTGATATTTATCTGTTTGAAGTAAGCGTAAAACTTCCATAGACATTCACCAGGACAGAGTATATCAGCTTTCATGGTTTCAGAACTGCTCATCAGATCAGTTTGATGAAAAGTGAAATAGGACAGAGAAAACTCCTCTTGAAATGGCTGTGATAAATTTTACTAGTGACTGTGAGTCTTAAGGTCCCAGAACAGGATTTTTAAATCCCTTTATATTGATTTGCACCAAAATAGATTAATTGTCAAAATATATACTTTTAGAGTGAATATACATTTTAGAGTGATATATCACGTTTGGGTGATATACATTTTAGTGTGAATAATTGAAGTCATTCAGTTACAATACTAGGAAACATTGAACACAATATAACAGGGTTTTATTTTCTTTTTTAACATAACCCTTTTAACTGCATAGAAGTAATAAAATTGAGTTTAAGTGTTGGAATGAAGTGAGAAAAAAAGTTTATTATGAAATATTTGTTTCATTTATTGAGAAGTATATGTTTCTCAAAATATACATATATTTCACTGTCAACACAACTTATACCACCTTACCATTTGAGAACTAAATACCAGAAATTTTGTGGGCAATAAAGAGAAAAAGCTATCCATGTGAATATGACACAAACACTTTTATTTTTACTTAAACATTTCATGTAAAGCAGTCAGCACAGTTCCTTCTCCAAGACAAGCCTTCTGTTCACATGGAGGACAGTACATTAATCCTTGGAAGCCCTGTGTCCTTGTTCCTGGCATCTCCGCCTTTTTTCCTTCCCATGCTTTCTTTATGATTTCTGTACTGTCTGGTTTATAAACCCCTATTTTGACTTAGTTCCTTTCCTGTTTATTTCTTTTTCTTTATTTTCCTTCCTTATCACAGTAAGGTTCAATATGAGAAAATAACGTAGAAGTAGTCCTGGGTACCTGGTAGCAAGACTGCATGCTGTCGAAACTGCGTTTTTAAGGAGCACTGGATTTTGCATGAGGTGAGGGGCAGGAGGCGTTGGGGAGACCAGTATGATGAAAGGATGGGAGATGAAATCTGACTGGAGGAGAAAGACAAGGGAGATGTGAGTGATGGTGATGCACCTCCGTGGCAGCACTTGGGACTTTCTCTTGTAAGCCACATAGCGCAATACAGTCCGTCTGTGCTGACAAAAGAGCAGAAAACTTTAAGGAGAGGCTTCCTAGAGCCTGATAGACTCTTCCTTAGAATTTTACCTCTGTTATTGTATGCAGTGAATGCCTTAATGCAACAGAGTTAGAGACCAACATAAAAGTACAGTTCGTGAAAAATAATTGAAATATAGCAGGAATGTACTGACAGTTTCTCTCTTTACCAGAGCAAACATTCTGAGTCCTTAGCTCTATTTCCTCTGCATTCCAGTTACACTGGCTAGGACAATTAGGCAACTGAAAAACATACCAGAAGTTATCTGTTCCTATGTATAGGAAGGAAAACTTGAGCAAAAGTCTATCCTGAATATAAAGTTTCTTTCTGTTTTTATAGTGGTAGCTTGGTGGAGATGGTAGGTTGCCATGCTCGACACCAGTTTTACTACAGAGAGTTCTTGAGGGGAGAAGTATAGACTTCTTGGTTTGTTTTACCTTCTAGATATCTCAGGGGCCACTATGACCAAAATGCAAAAGAAATTGTAATGAGAAAAAGAACATAACCTAGCGTCCACCTTTCCTTCTGTAATATAACCCATCAATATATTAATGGATGCAAACTCTTTCTAGCAGGTCATCTCACATAAGTTTTGTTTTATTTATTTTCCTGTATGGTCTTTTTAACCTTTTAATTTCTACTTTACTTTGGTATCTTTATTTGTTTAGGTGCCTTGCTTTGTAAAGTTCTACCATTGTCTAACTGATGCTTTGAACTCTCTGGAGAGAGTAATCCTAGAGAAAACAGAAAAGGAATAATATCTTGAAAGTGTAATGCCAAGTTACAAATAATTAATTTATACATACATATTTAAGTTTGTAAGTATGCTGTAAAGCACCATTTACTTTGTGATTCCTGAGTCACTGTACACATTCAATATTTATGATTTCAACTGCTGTTCCTAGTGAGAAAGGTATTGCTAAGTAATTGAGAATTTGTATTGAAAATACAAAGAAGATGCCCAGCTCCTGGATATCCAGGAGGGGATTTCAGTAGGTGACTGCCAAGACCCCTCAACTTAGAGTCACTTATAGGTAAGTAGGGCACAGGGTGTGTTTAACTCTTTAGTGGGTGGCTTTGAGAAGTTGAAACAATGACCAGTTGGCATGCAGGCTCTCAAACCCAGTTGTTTTCACCAAGTGTTTAGAGTAAACCAGCATCTTAGAAAGAAACTGGTTGTTTTGCACTGTAATTTCCTCAGAACTCAGAAACTTGGTTGAGAGTAGCTGCACCTGTAGTGGCTGCATTCCCTGTTACCTCGGGAAGTTCTTTCTTTGTCCAAAGTCCTAGTTCACTATTCTTACTTAATTCCCATTAGTATAGCTGATTTCCCACCACTATCTCAGGCCCTTCCCTAGCTAGCTGTCTCACTCACAAACTAATAAACCATGTCCTACAATACTTTGAAGGATGGTTTCAAAGGAGATTAAGACTGACAGTCTTCTATTCATTAATTCCATTCACATTGAGTATTTATTGTTTAGGAAATGCAAGCAGGCTATTTGTGTTTCCATTTCATATTTGAACAGAAGATTCTTCTTTCTAGCTGCTAGTTTAGTTAATATGCATTCTTGGATTGTAAGAGCTCTTGAGCAAACATGGCATTTTCAGTTGTATTTCTGTGTGAGTCAGGATTTTCTCACTACCATCAACCAAGACTGAATCTCAAGTAATTTCTCTACAGAAACAGAAGTCGTTGCTACACTTCAGCTGCCAAATTCCTTGCTAAGTACACATCAGCTCAGCTTATTGGACATACACAATTTTGAGCTTATAAACATGAACATATGCTATTAAAATGCCACTTTCAGTAAATATTAAAGGGACTGGATAAAGGTTTCTATTGCTAAAAGAGTTTGGTAACAGCTTGATGGCATGAATTCCTTGGGGGGAAATGTAGATCAATGTGACGCTTTTGAAAACTGCAAGTAGTGTCAGCATTTATATTCCTGTGTCAGGATTTCAACAACAACAAAAGTAGCCTTTACTTCCCATACTTTCTAAGTGCCCCCAGATAACCCAGTCCTTGGGGTTCTCAGTCAGCTAATTATCTTCCAGCTCTTTTCCCAGCAGTCACAGTGGGCCTGGAGTGGGATGAGCATGTGCCCCCTGATTTTGTCCGCTGCCGAAAAAGTGTCAGCTGCTGACTAGCAATTATGTTTGTTCCCTGGAGGAAGATGGTGAAAAAGTGGATGGAGTGAAACACAGAGGAAGAAAATTGGTATGAAGAAAAATGGCTAAATCAGGACCAGATGAAATGACCCCAAGGGCCGACAAAGCGTTTTCTCGTTTTGTTTTGTTTTGTTTTAATATCTAGATTGCTGAGAAACAAGAGAGTAGCTCAGGACAGTTTTTGGCTTTTGGCTTTTGGCTTTTGGTGGGATTTCTGACATGTAGTTTTGAGACTGTTTCTAAAACATGATGAGAGGAATGGATGGAAATTCTCTTGAATACTGAAGACTATTAGGGTTTTAAACAAAGTAACAATATTATTTTGAAATAACATTTTTCTGGAAGATTTAAAGATACTCTAAGTCTGGAACAAATATTTAGTAACAGCAAGAATTATAAGAAAGAATATAAAAATAAAGAAAAAAGAAACACTAACCAGAGATTTTCAAAATGATTTTAATATAGATTTTAAAAATATAAAGGACTCATATTATAAATAGCTCATGGATTTAAATGCTATATCTAAGAGCCATCTAGATGTCTCTGTTGGTGAAAAGTGTGTAGAAGAGCATCATGAGGCATACACTTCTTATACTGTGCATTGGTTAATAACAGTTTAAATGATCACTTCAGTATAAGATGTTTACTTTTCTAATAATAATTTATAATGTTCACCAATCTTAAGCAGAAAAAGTACCTAGACTGTGTGTCCTATTTCAATTTCTTGCAAGGATTGTTGTGAAAAAATTGTGTGAATACTAAGTTTTTGCTTTTAGTTGTTTTAGTTAGTAGCCAATATATGATAGGAAAGATGATTGAGTCAATCTTAGCCTGCATTCTCAGTTGTGTTTTAGGTTTGTCCACTTCAGAATCCTCTTGGATTGAATTTCATACCTGTCATTGGAAAGACTGAGACCTGCTGAGAGGGTGTGGAGGTGTTCTCTGTTGCTCGGAACCAGTTCATTTGTGGTGACTCCCACAGGCCTTCATGTTGTAATAGTTCATTAGAAACAAAAGACAATCTTCCAAATGATGTTTTTTTCAGTATCAGCGATTGAACCTTTTACACTGAGCTACATCCCCAGCTCTTCCTTTACTTTTTTTTTATCTTGAGACCAAATGTTACTAAGTCCTTAGGTTGTTTAGGCTGAGTTGAACTTGCTGTCTTCCTGCCTCAGCCTTCAGAACGCGGGATTATAGGTGTACCCCACCACTGGCTTGGATGACTGTTTTTTGAAAGCAAGAATGTTTTTTATTGTAGCCCAGCTGCGAACGAACCATTTCTGTTCTCAAGGATCGGATTTTTTTTTAAGAAGTGTAGACAAAAATGCACATTCGACTGTGCTTTCCACTCCTAAGCAGCAACAACAAGCAATTAAATCATGTACAGGAGGGTTTTGGCTTTAAAATTATTGTTTGTGACCATTTCAAAAACTTTCATGTTTCCTTGAGTTCAGTAGTATCCTGAGATTTCTCCATATCTTTTTTTTTTTCTTATAACAAAGCTAGTGTCTGGTAAGAATTGCCATTTTAGACATAGGAATATTCCTGCTGAGATAATTAGGGTTACACCCAATTTTCAAGAACTCAGGTGGGCTTTGGGAAATAGACACAGTCAACCGAGAAGGTGTTTTACCCAGGATGTCTTGATCTCTTCATTTTCTCTTGATTTTTCATGAGTCCACTCCTCCAGTATTCTTGAGCATTCATTGTAGCCACAGATTAAGAAAAAGCAATTTGAAATCCTGGGACTACGTTGCTAAAATTAATGCATTGGTGTTCCTTTCCACCAGGTTGTTGCAAGAATGCCTCAAAAAGGTGCTTTTATTAGCTGACACTGCCGTGTGGCTGTGTATGTTCATGCACACGTGTATGCATGTGTGTGAGAGATGTCTTAGGAGGGTATTGTAGTTCGATTTTGGAGCCATCTCTGGGATCCTGTTCACCTCAAGCTAGTTTGTGCAAGGTTTTGAGTGGTGACAGCCATAGTAAATTTTTGAAAACAGGGAAGACTTTTTTTTCAAGATAAATGTATGCTTTTTCTGTTTTTACTGTTGATATGTCATTCTCATAATACTTTTATTAATGTTGCTCCAGTTATTTTTCATAAAACATTTATTTCATTGCACATGCACCTCCTGAAGCCAGTGTCCTGCTGCTGCAGGGTCCCGGACCCAGTGTGGAAAGCATCCTTTTTGGAGACTGGCAGATCTTTGTTTATTCATATTTAGTCCTCACTCTTCCAAGGACACCTAAATTCTCATTTATTAGTGTCTTTATTTAACAAATTAAGATTACAAATAATTAAGACAGTTGTTAAGAGTAGTTATGCAATATGTAGTTTTGTTTTTAATTTTTTTTTTTTTTGAGACAAGGTCTCACTATGTAGTTCAGGCTGGCCTCAAACTCACTTTGTAGCCCTACTGCCTCAAACTTGCACCAATTCTCCTGCCTCAGCCTCCCGAGTGCTGGGATTACAGGCATGTGCCACCACGCCTAGTTTATTGTTTAATTTGTAACTATGAGGAAATAATTTGATGATTTCAAAAATCTTAGAAAAGTTTTACCAAAATTTTAGAAGATTTTAAGTTTTAGAATAAGGCAAGAAACAACATTGCACAAGGATTACTACATTTTCTATGCATTTATAATTAATTATTCCTTACATGTGTGAATGTCACAATTATTTTTACTAGAAATTTCAGGGCTAAAATGTAATCCCTTCATTTTTCAAGTGCAGAGGTTCAACTTGTAATTAGCAGTTTCTTAAGAAAAGAGTTGACCATTTCCTATATTGTCAAATTTTCATTTGGGAAATTTTTGTAAGATATGTTAAAAACTGATGAAAATACTAAAAATAACAAGTGTTCAAGAAGTATGCTCAAATGCAAGAGTGTTTTGTAGCAGGTAGTAAGCATAAAGTAAGATTAGTTTCTTCCTTAACTGAGTGCAGAAATCTTACATGCCAGCTGTTGACATTTGTTTGGGGATTGTTAGATAAAAATATATTGGGAAGAGGCTTCTCTTTTCAGTCACTTAGAGATTGGGCACTTTGAGATACTGCTGTATGAACTGTTGTTCATATTTTAAAATATTTATTATGTAGTAATTGATCTGTATCAGTATTTGCTCCTTTAATTGGGTATACATTTGTGAATTGTGGATTCATAACAAACATGAATAAAATTGGTGGTGGTGGTAGTAAAATTATTAGACAATTATTTAGGTTGAGGTAGTTATGCATAATTAAAAGTGCACAGGATTATAACAAGAGAATTAAGTTCTGGTGATGATGGTAATATGTTAATTATGTGGCTTGATATTATTACTCACTCCCTTTGGGTCTCAGTTTACTCATCTCTGAAATGATAAGTTGAGCCAAAAAACCTTTAAGGAGTGTGTAGGTTCTCCAAATGGTTGATGTATTTCTTTTTGCCACAGTCACTTACAGTTCATGTATACAGTGTCTGTCACACTGTGGGATGATCTACGCTGTATCATGTCCTGTAATAATACTTGATCATTGTGGAATCCAAGGTCTAGACTAGAGGTGACAGGGTCAAAAGCCTGAGGTTACCTTTCAGCTGCAGAGCGGGCTGAGAAAGGAAGTAGGGAGGCTGACAGCTAGTGAACCCCTGCTCTTGCTAAGGGTGTCATAGCTGCTGCACTGCCCAGAGAAACACCAGATTGTCTGACCTTGCCAGGGGAACCACATAAGGAACCTCTTAGCAAACTCTCCCATCTTCAAATCTTAGCAACTAATTCAGTGTAAAGCAACCCATTCTACAGACTGTTTGTGTTCAGTAAGCTGGAACAAATCTTCTGTATGCCAGTCTGTGATTTCTGTTCTATTTTAGTGGCTTTCAAACCTTTCCCCACTTCCTGCAGTAAGCAGTGGCTTTCCTATCATAACTTAATACACAGTGTATGCATATTGTAAGTTACATGTTATACATTATATAATTATTCCAGCATCATTACATTAAAATATTACTATGTATAAATTATAAAACTGAAACAAAGTTTTGTAAAATAGTATGTGTGACACAAGTATATTTCTATGTTCTCTATGGCACATTTTCCTATTCTGTTCTTTATTTTGTATGTTATTTCTTAATACAAATACACTCATTAAACAAATAAATTAATACAAATAAACTCGATTATTCACCTATGGGTTGACTTACCATTCTTGATACTTGAATGGATTTTTCTCACCTACAGATTAGAGATCTGAACTATCTAAGAGGTGATCTCCTTAGCTTCTTATGGCAAGGAGCATTCATTCCATAACCAAGGTGAATTGACAGCTTGCTAAGGAGGTGATGTTTCCATGCAGTTCAGGTTAGTACACTCAGAAATACAGTGTCCCCAAGAGGAGGGTATGCTGAAATAGATGACAATATTGTCATAAAACCAAACTGTAATTAAATACTAAACTCTAATTAGTAGCTCTGTGTTTTCTGTGGTAAGGTTTAGTAATTCTGAAACTACTTTCTGTGTATTCTGTAACTGAGCAAATGAGTAAACATACTGACAGTAAGAGGAGCCAGATGTCACATTCCTAGAGAAAAGTAGATTCAAATACAAGAAGAGGGAAAGATGAACATGAATCCTTTAGTGTTGGGACTAGAATTAGAGAATTCAGTATGATCTTAAAGCTGATATCTAAGAAAATAGGCTTAAAAGACAAAATAGAATTGTTGGAATTTTAGTATCAAATGTGAATTAGAAAATACTATCATCCCATTATAAATTTTAAATTTCTTGATTTTGACAAATGCACTATGGTCATATATGAGAGTGTTCTTATTCTTAGGAAATATACACTGAGGTATTTAAAGATA
>NW_004955408.1:40151991-40158627 GCF_000276665.1 Chinchilla lanigera
GCTTGCCAGGCAGGTGCTTTGCCGCTGAGCTAAATCCCCAGGCCCCTAAATAAAATATTTCAAAAAAATAAAAAAGACCATGAAGTCATAGAGCTCCTATCAAGAACAGAGCTTCTTGTTCTAGATAATGAAAAACATGGCCCACTGAACTTCCATAAAGTACCTCTGTTCTCTTACATCTGGTAATCTGCTCAACTACTTTGAAGATAACAATATGTAATACAACAACCACTGTTAATTTCCTATCATCTTGTTTTGAAATTCTGTATCATTTTTGTGTTGTGTGGTTTTTGTTATTTTGTTTTTGTTCTTTTCTCTTTAAAATAAAGTAAAACCTACCTGTGTTCTGAACTCAGAGTAGGAAGGAAGGCCAGAGATATGCTGCATACAGACCTAAACTTGAGCATCAGATCTCTTCTTTGGTGAGAGATTTTTGTCCTCCTTTTAACTGCCCACAAGTGGCACACCAGGCATCTATGATCTTGTTTGCCTGCACCTACCAATGTCCATATGCTTTCTTGTTTCTTGAGCACCTCATAAATTCACGTAATCACTTAGGATCAGACGAAAACTGTTTTTGCGGTTGGAGCCATAAACTAAAGTGATTCTCACACAGCCTGTCAGATCACAGTTACAAGCCTTACAGTGCGAAGGAATGTAGTACTTGGTATAGAGATTTCTGAGTAATGAGTACTTTGCTTTCTTCAGTGCCTGACATTATGTCTTTCATTTACATATGGAGCACTACTCTGCCATGAAGTAGGATAAACATGAGTCATTTGCAAGAAAAGGGATGCACCTTGAAACTATAGCATTATGTGAAGTAAATCAAACAAAAAAGCTTAAATATTGCATGGTTTCTCTTATATGAGAAACCCAAAATATAAAGAACAAAAAAAGGATTCTCCTGCACATTTATCAGTAGAACTATAAAATATGTCACACAGCACTTATACAATCATTTAATTCACATAGTGCTATATGAAATCTTTGCTTTACATATGTTTAATAATTTTTCTTTTCAATACTTTGTGCTAAAAACAACTCTTTTCACGGGAAGGATTAAAAGGTATTATGGATTTGAGCCTTTTTGTAACATTTTGAAGGCTACCATCACACATGACTTGCCAATTTTAAAATAATAAATGTTAGAGCTGAAAGAAACCCTTTTGATGAGCTTCATGTTATGCTATGACTACTGACTGATCCCAAGTAAATGTCTAACAAAATATAAGTCACACAGACAGATTGAATATATAAATTCACTTCTACTTATTATCTCATGAAACTGACTTTTATTTTTTAGAAAACAAATTATTTGAGAGACAAGAAAGCGTATGGACATCGGTAGGTGCAAGCAAGCAAGCTCATGGACACCCGGTGTGCTACTTGTGGGCAGTTAAAAGGAGGACACAAATCTGTCCCCAAAGAGCAGACCTGATGCTCAAGTTTAGGTTCATTTGCAGCGTATCTCTGGCCTTCCTTCCCACTCTGAGTTCAGCATACCCTCCTCTTGGGGGCACTGTATTTCTGAGTGTTCTAATCTGAACTGAATGGAAGCATCATCTTAGCAATCTATAAATTCACCTTGGTTGTGGAATGTTCTTGACTATATGAAGCTAAGGAATCACAATGCATTATCACATTCAGACACAAGTAAAAGTGACACGTCATTTTCATCATAGCAGCAGGGTATACAATTTGTACACTGCTTTAATAAGACCACCAATTCTCTGAAGTTTATACTGATTTAAAAGCCTGGTAGCAGCTTTTATTGACATGGCTAGTTTTGGGTTTTGTTTTTTGTTTTGTTTTTTTCTTGATACAGAGTCTTGCTATATAATTCAGGCCAGCCTTGAACTCACTATGTAGCCCAAGCTGGCCTTGAACTCGTAGCAGTCCTCCTGCCTTAACCTCCCAAGTGCTTGGATTACAGGCATACACCACCATGCCTAGCTTGACATAGCTAGATACTGTCAGTAGTAAATACTACTTTTCTCAGTTTCATGGTATCATTTCAAATGATTGTATTAGAACTAGGAACACTGAACTTTATTATTATTATTTTTTTAATTTGCTGCATCAGGAATTGAACTCAGGACCACATACATGCTAGTTAAGCACCCTACCACTGAGCTGCATTCTCAGTCACCTTTATTGATATTTTCTGGATTTACCATTAGTATGACCTATAAATAGAGTAACTACAAATGGAACTAAAAGTACATAATATTGGGCACTGATACTGACTTGTAACATAGAGGAAGTCAGATGGAAATTATAAGGCAGTTAGTGAAACACAGCATTTCTCCTTTTTCACCATTCAGAATCCATGCCATTTATATGATTTTAAAGTAAAATTAGAAATAAGAGATACGTTTTTTGTTTATGTGTGCAGTCGTCTTAGCTTATTCTAAAAAAGCTGTATAGTTTGTGGTTCAATTTTAGCCAAAAATTATTTCAGAAAACTTTTGTCACTTAGAAATTACTATTTGTCATGTATAACCTAAATGGTGTTTCTTGATTTTGAACAATTCTTATAGATAAAACATATTCAAATTTCTTCTCCAACTCTAAGCTTAGACAATTGTATTTTATAGTAATAAAAATTTTATAGAATAAATCTTGGGGAGCATTGCAACTATGTTTATTCCTGTGCATGTCATACCTCAGAAGTTTCTTTAGCACTTAATTCCTCTTGATTTTTAGGGCCATCCACTGACTGTTGCCAGTAAAGGAATAGAATTACGAGGAGACCTGAGTTCCAAACTGTGCCCTGCATCCAGCCAGTTTCTTGATTCTAAAACTTCTCAGCTCCCTGCAGTCACAGAGCTCAGAGAACAGGCCAAAAGCTCTGAACTCGATTATGTTTTTCATTTGACAGATGGCCTGAGGATTTTAACTAGCTTATCCAAGACAAATTTATCTAGGCAACAGACCTAAAAATATCGTTCAGGTTTTCTGACCTTACTTTCTGTGCTATT
Source organism: Chinchilla lanigera (assembly GCF_000276665.1). Taxonomy (NCBI): domain Eukaryota; kingdom Metazoa; phylum Chordata; class Mammalia; order Rodentia; family Chinchillidae; genus Chinchilla; species Chinchilla lanigera. Next base: position 40,154,976 of record NW_004955408.1, read on the forward strand.
TCCTCACCACTCATAAGACACAATATATATGCATATCACAGGGTACTAAGGGGCAAAGCATTTTCTCCCTTTAGTGAAAAACAAAATATGCTGGGGTTATGTGTATATGAGTATTAATAAAATTCTTTATTGTGCTGTTACTAAATCATGCAGTGATGATGAAAAGTAAATAGCTCTGGTGACCAGAATACAGGTTTTTATTCCTGTTTCCTTGGCACTGTAACTTTTCATGAATGATTTTATAAAGTGTTTCATGGTGTTTTTTTTACACAGAAAGAACTGTTCTCAGATTCAAAAGAAACAGTTTCTTTGGATCATTGCTCAGTTTATCAAACAGGTGACATTCTGAATAATGACGCATGCAGGCCTAAGCTTTTCCAGGTCCTTAGTTTTCTTTTGGGAGCACTTCCCGTTGTCTGTTATTGCTGTGGTGCTTCAGATTAGTGTGTTTTAATTTTTATAGATTCTCTGGACCACAGTCAATAATCGTGTTGGAAAAAATACCCTCAGTGACATTATAACTTGGTAATTACTAATGAAATTGTTGACTCAGATCAATTACTGAGCAGTCTTTTGTTGATAAGATAGCATTTCCACAAATTTCCTAAGCAAATCACACAGTAAAAGTTCAGTGAATGCCTGGTTGCGTTTAACCAGCAAGATCTCTCTATTCACATTCCAGTGAGTCTTCTGCTTTACTTGTCATCTCTCAATATATTTTTCTTAAATTAGGTAAGTTGATGAAATGAATACCAACTAAATTAGACAGATGACACCCAACCCAGAAGAGAAAGCGGCATATTGAGGTTTGGGGTCCATTTTTCGAAGTCCAGTTTCTTTAATGCTGTTTGCAGGAAGGACTGGGTATGTGCACAGTCTTCTGCATAGGGTTTTAGTGGTCCTCCACTACCGTGATTTCTTAGGAGCTTGACTAAACAGAGGAAAGGTGGCCACATACCACAGAAGCAGCTGCAGGGCTCCTTTCTCACCCTTTCCCATTCCACCAAGAATACCTGACGCGGATGTGCCGCAGGCGTGTAGGAGCATGGAGGGTAAGGGCAAGTCACTGCCTCTCTGCTATGCAGATTTTACATTGTGTGTCTGAGAGGGTTTATGCCAATGATCTGTGAGCGTTATTTCAAGGAAATATTGGTAAATAAATAGCTGACTAAATCTTTTTTTTATTTGATAACAAATTCAGCAGTCACATGTGATATCTTTTTTGTGGGATAGTAGAGTTGACTCCTTCAGGCAAAACAATTTCTGTCCTCCAAAGCATTAATATTCTGAAAAGCTCTTTCATATTAGAGGTGTTACATAAGATTTATTTGAAAAAGATTGACTATGGTTAAAAATAAGTTGGTTTAAAAAAAGCCTGTTTTGGGCCTAAGTGACAGCGTGCCTTAAACTGGGTGACTTAAATGACACAAATGTATCCCACAGCTCTCGAGCAAAAAGGACCCAAATAAAGGTGCTGCCCCATTCTGTGACTGGTTGGGGGCCACTTTCTGGCTTACAGAGAGCTGTAAACAAGGCTAAATAGCACCCTTATCTTGCCACTGCTGTTGGAGCTTTCAGGAGTAATTAGACCATAATCAGCTTCATTCCTTTGTTTTCATACCGTGCTAACCAGATGGACGATAACAAGCAGTCCATAGGGGTAGTAGTTCCGTCTCCACATCTGGGCCCCTGTAGCCTTCTGGTTGGTTTACTGGTATGTGGTCTTGCACATGCTGAATGGGAACCAATAAGACAAAGTATTCGTGTTAATTCCTATAATCAAGTTCCTTTAGCTCTAAACGATTACTTCTGCTCTTTCCACTGTATATATCTTGGCCTAATTGAATTTGTTTTAAGGTATAAATAGGTGCAAAGCTATATCTCAGGAAAGATCATAAGATAACCTATCAATACTTGTATATAGTACCATTGATTGGGGCTTGTGTTTAATGCTAGATCTTCAATTTAATCTGTAATTTCACTTCTACACTCACATTCAGTGTGCTGCTAGCACTTTGTTTTTGTACAATTTAAGAGAAAGAGACCCCTTTGGAGTGGATGCACTGTGGAGCCCCCTCCCTCTGGCCCCACTGGCCAAACGCACATCTGGGGAACTAGGAGACCGGCTGGGTTCATTCCTCAGTGACCTTGCCCAGGCAGCCTCCGGGGGCAGCTTGCAGTTTTACGTGGCAGTCCGCTTCATCCCTTTCACAGCAGCTCTAGATTGTCTCTCTGAGAGCTCCTCTAGAGAGGTAGCAGATTCAACTCAGGAAAAATGTCTTCTGGGACTTATTTTAGAAGACTGTCCAGTATTCTCTCACAATACATCATGCATTTGCTTTTATGGAATCACACAGCCCAGGACACTGGTGTTTACTGAAGGTTGCTGTAGCACATGACCGTGTATACAATTTTTAATTAGACTTTTCTAAAATTTAGAATTTCTAGAGAGCTGCTGTTTATAAATGACACTTTAAAAGAAAAGCACTCATAAAAACATTTGGCTGTCATAGTCAAGTATCTGTCATGGGTTGCCTTGTTTTCTTTTGGTAGAGAGCTATTTTTGAAAAACTCATTGTAAAGTTGAATTTATAAAGATAAATATTTTCTCCTTCTCTTTCCTTGGGGAGGTTGGAAATTCTACTTTTTTGTCCTATTTTGGTACAGCTTTACTGAGCCTAACTCTGTGAACACCCTGGTCCAAGTGCATACACGCAGGCATCTTCTGTATGGATTGGGTTGATGTGCATGCAGGACTGTAGAGATACACTTTCCTGTCCTTCCTTGTATTCTAGTTTGCTTTGTGATGCTGTATTGAGTTGTATCTGTGCTGTCTACATGAGTTACTTCAAATCACATCATTGATAGAATTAACTGAAGATATACTGAGGTGATGCAAAGACACATGAACTGGATTTCATGAGATCTAGGTTCAAGCAATGATCCTGTCCTTGACCAGTTTGCGACTTAAGGCAGATCTCTGGCTTTCTAGGTCTTCATTTTCTCTGCAAAGTGAACAGTTTGATTATGTAATTATACTTCCCATGGTTTCTTTTCATCTTTAAGTATGGATTTTTGGTTTGTTTGTTTGTTTTTTGTTTTTTTCTGGTACCAGGAATCGAACTCAGGACCTCGGGCTTGCCAGGCAGGTGCTGTGCCACTGAGCTAAATCCGCAGCCCCTTAAGTATGGATTTTAATATAACATTATATTTCAGTCTGCTAGTTAATAGAAGTATTAATCACATGTGATAAACATATCATTGAAAATTTGAAAGTATTTCGCATTCCTTGAAATAATACATCTTTCAAGAGACATCCATGGATACTTTCGAAGAATTATTTTGGAACTAATTCCATTTGGAACTTTTTCAACCTGGTAGTATTTGGAATATATTTCTAATGTAAGGAGGACAAACATAGGTATTAGAGGTTTAGAGTTTTACTACAAATTATAGCATCTTTTCATTAGAAATTAGGGATTTTCTATTGGAAGAGAAAGTAGGTAAAAACCTCGAAGACATAGGGGTAGGCAGAGAGTTCATGAATAAAAAACAAATTGCACGTGAAACACTTGAAAGAATCAACAAGTGGGATCTCATCCTACTGAAAAGTTTCTGCACATCTAAAGAAATCACCAGCAGAGTCAAAAGA
>NW_004955408.1:40159597-40175520 GCF_000276665.1 Chinchilla lanigera
ATGTAATACAACCACCATTGTTAATTCCCTACCACTTTGTTTGTAACTCTGTATTGTCTGTATTGTGCTTGTGATATGTTGTAAAATGTTGTGTGTCAGTTAATGTTTCCCTCCTTTTATCTTTAAAATTAAAAAAAAAGAAATGAGGGATTTTACCATTATCAGGTTTTTTCCCTTTTTTAATTTTAAGATTTTTAAAACATTTTCCAGGGAGATTAAGGAAATATAGCAACCAGAAATTTAAGGAACTATTGTTAAAATCTATTCCTTCAATAAAGTACAGTAAAAGCACTGAGATCTCTACTTAAAATTTGAAAGACTATTAGGATAAAGTTGATATAATGACTTCAAGGTAATTTGTTTTGTTATATAAATAATATGTAGTTATGAAAAGATAAAGGACATTTGGAAAAATTACAGATATGATCAACACTATTTAGTTTGAATAGATTTGAAATAAAATACGCATCTTGTCACTCAGGTTATTTCCATGTGACTTTGAGTATGATTACACATATCTGTCATTTTAAGATAAGTCATATCTTTCTAAGAAATAATTAGAAACTGATGCTTTTTTGGAAATAAAAACACATAGCTAAATTCCTCTAACAACACCAAATGTCAGTATCTTTCAACTGTTCTTACATAATGATTTTTAAAGGAACTTTATTCTTTATATGAACAAAATACAGCTTTGGTAGTCAATTATAACATCAGAATAAAATATGTAGGCTTCACTGCTATTCTTGTAATTTTTGTTTTCTTTATTTTTGTAATATAGCATGCTATATTAAAAAACATTTTAGTGGCTCATGTTAGTAATTCACAATTGAAGGGTCTTACTGAATACAGTGGTATAATGGATTTTCAGTATTTGGGTTCTAAGTATATTGGTGACTCGTTTCTCTGTGTTTTATGTCAGGAAAAAGGGTGAGAAATAAAAGAACAGTGACAACAACAAACCTGTTTTATTTGAGTTAGAACTGGAGAGAGCACCACTGGCAAGGGTCCTAGAATGGTACTATGTCTTACAATCATTTTGACAGAGTTGGGAGGGGGTTTGTAGCTGTCTTTGAGGCGGGGGTCACTGGACTGTCTTGCTTGCTCTAGCCTTTCTCGAGGTGGGGCTACCAGAGCCTTGCCGGCCTGGCGTGATCTAGTCTGTGAAAAGGGAGCTTAAAAGCCTGGATCTTGAGAGAGAGGAAGCAGGAAATGGCCATGGCCATGGTTAGGCCAAGATGGCGGTAGTCTGGGTCCTTCTTTTTGTACCAATACTGAAATCCTAGCCAAGTTTTTCAGCTTCTCCGTGCGATATAAGTTAACTGTAAAAAATATATTTTAGAAATTATTATGGCCAGGTAAACAAATTTCTTTTACAAAAATAATAGAAACTTCAATAATTGCATACTCTTTGGATAAGGTGATCTTTTGAGGATCTATGTGGAAATCAAATCATTCAAACTAATTAAACTGACTAATGTTGCCTAAATGTGGAGAAAAATTTCAAAACTATTAATTTCAAAAAGAGTGGTTCTAGCATGTATTATTTCTAATTCATCAAAATATATTTGGAAAAATGAGATATTTGAAATAAAGCCTGACTCTCATTCCTCTACTGTTTACTAGTTGTGAGATTGCTAGCAGATCACTTTTTTTATACAGAAAGTATATCTATTCCTTAAAGCTTTCTGAGACGCAAGAGTGTTTCCTGTGAAATACCTGTTAATTCAAAAGTATATTACAAAATAAAAATACTGATTTTCTCAAAAACCAATGCCATAAAATATCATTGTTTTGAGTATTGAGCATATTATAAGTGCACTTAACTTTAATTTTGCATCATGCATGAATTTAATTCACTGCATTTTGACATTTTAATTTAAATAGTTATATTCCTGAATTTTAATGGGGCTGTCTGAGCCTATGGCACATGGGTTATAACATTGCATATTAAATATGTATAAGAATATTATCTCAAGGTGTTAGCCAAAGAACTTGATTGCTACCTTCTCTTGAGCTTTACATATATTAGTTTGGTGTTTGTTTTCCACAAAGATGTAGAATTCTTTTGGCTTGATGAATATTTAGTAGTGTCTTTTGCTGAGGCATGCAATTGGCTTATGGAAGTTTTTCTGATTTCATAATATGATTTTACCCATGTTTAAAACAAGAAAAACTTGAAGCACTCATGTCTTGCCTTAAAAATGATTAAATTTAAAATGGCTAATAGATATAAGTGCTATAAATTTTGGAAGTTTCACAGAGTTGTACTTTGCACTGTGATATTTTTATGCCTTTGTCCAGGCCTTTCTTCTCCAGGGAAGCAATAGCTGTTAACAGTTTCTGCAAACAATTCTCTATAAATTTAACCAGAAAATCACTCTTACCCTGATTTAGACATCTCTGTGTTATTTTAGGTTTCATGCTTGTCTTTGATATACTATTTGTAAATTGAGGAAAAATGTAATTTTCCTATATTCTGTTAAAACAGAATAAAATTCTGTTAATTGTTCTTTTAGTTAAATGTTCTCTTTCTGTCCCTAAGGCATACTGAGCTCCTCTACAATTTTAAAGCAAAGAGGAATTTAAATTTTTTTGTGTGTTTGGTCTTTTCATGGTTTCATCTGCGACCATTTTATATTACATTCTCATTCTTATCACATCTTATCCATTGGTATAGAAGAATAAACCCGTTGTCCCAAGCTCAACCTCTTCTATGTATCATTGACAGGTAATGACACTCTCCTGCCTACCAGTGGATAGCTCTTGACCTTACCTGCAATATACATGCACAGTCTGCTTGCCTTGAGTTCTTGAAAAGCTGCCTTGTTCTTAGTACTTCTTGCCTGAAGGACTGAAGCTTGCCTTGGTCCTGTGGCTTACTTTCCTGCCACTGTGCTTTATCCACCAGTTGATTTCTTTAGTGCAAATCATTGCCTGAATTAGATAGAGTTCACAAGAGGCTGGTGGAATATCATTAACACAATTTACTACCTTGTAAGAATCAGCCTTGTGCAAGAAATCATCTATAACTTTCAAACAAACCCTATGTTATTCTTCTATATTCTACTTTTCACCTAGCCCAACATGAGATGCAAGATGCATTTTTATATGGTGTAACAGAAGTTTTAATATAATCAAATGAATATACTGTGACTTTGTACAGCTTCAGTGGTTGTGAATGTATTACCAGTGCTTTCTGGACAGGGGACTGCCCCAGTTATGTTATATTTAGTGCCTTCCCTTCCATCACATCCATCATTTAGGAGGTGTTAAGACTGAGAATATACAGATGAGGAAAGGCAGGAGCAGCAATAGCAGAAATGAAGATGGCAGTACAGGGCCACATAAGGTGGATCATGAAAAATAAAGGACTCCAGGTTCCTCACATGTAGATTCTGGATCAGTAGGCCTGAGATAGACCCAAAGAATATGTATTTTAAATACTCCCAAGGCAAAAAGATTGGGTAGTTTATGGAGATTTACTACCCTCCAGAGCAAGTGATGAATTTCTGTCATTGGTTATTACAAGGGATGTGAGGTATTTATGACAGACTTCACTCCTTCAAGAAAAGAACATGAGATCCTTTGGGGAAAAATGACCTTTTAATGTTCTATGTGAAAAGAATGCAAAGAACAGTTGTGATTGATATATTGTATTAACTTGAGGAGTCTAGAAGCTTAACTAAGTAACTCAGCAGTTCCACATCCTGGGGTGAAAAGGATGTGGTCTTACCACTCTGGGATGTTGTTCATTGTGTCACCTTCAGAAGTTTCAACCATTAACTGAGTGACTCACCAGAGGGTGAGGGTCCTTACTTTGTGTTCATCCTGAGCCTGGAGCCTGCATCCTATGCAGGAGGAAGGCAGGGAGATGATGTGTGTGTAAAGCCCCCTCCCAGGGTGGGGAGCCTGCATACAAAGTAAGGGAGGGAAAGAGGCTTGCTCTTTCCAGCTGCTCCCCCCTTTTTGCTGTTGTTGCTTTTGCTGTCTTCCACTGCCATGAACTGTTGCCCCTGCCATGTGCCACTCTGCCTTGGAGCCAGCTAAGTATGGACTGAAATTCCATACACTGTGAGCTAAATAAATCTTTCCCTCTTTAATTTGGATGTGGGTATTTTGTCTCAGCAACGAGAGAAAATAACCAAGACAGAATTTGGTACCAGAGAAGTGGGGTTATTGCTGTGACTGTACCTGACCATGTGGTTCAAGAGCCTTTGGGAATGGCTTGTGGGAAGAGTTTGGAAAGGTTCAGAGCTGTCACCTGAAAGAGTAGAGCTGGAATGCCTTTGGCTGCTCTGTAGGGGACATTCTGGTCAGAGCTCAGAAGACGAGAAGGCTGATAGAAATCCTACCAGTAAAGACCAAGCTCGGGAGGTTTCTGCTGGGAAGAAGGACTGCAATGAGTACTAGACTCCAGATGATGTGTGTTATGACTTGGAAGAAAGTTAGTCGGCATTTTGCTCATGTCTAGAGACTTTGCCTGAGTCTGAGATTAAAGGCAGTCAATTGATTAATCTGACAGAAGAAATTTCAAGGCAGGCAAATGTTCAGGCTGTGGCGTAGCTATTGTTGGGGGCTTTTAGCCAGATTTATGTTGAGAATCAAGAGCAAAGAGCCCAGCAGGATGTTTTAACACAATGTGAGTTTGGCCAGAAAGGAAACTTCAGTAAAGCTGTGGACTGCAAAGCTAAAGCTGAGGAGATCTCAAATGCTGAGAAGGAACAGAATAGAAAAGATGGTCTGAGGGCATCACAAGAAGCCACAAGTCTCCACCCTTTGCAGCCTGAAACCTGCAAAAGTGAAAGACTTTATTCTGAGAAGAGAGCCGCAGAGCACCATGTTCCAGAATGGTGGCAGTGGCCACATCAGGTTGCAGAATGGTGGCATTGAGAGTTTGTTCCTCAGAATTAGGTTCATTGTGCTCAGCAATCCAGGCACATGGCCACTACAGCCAAGAGAGAAGAAAGCCTGGCTTCTGCTATCATGACAGCAGACCTTGGCATCATCCATGTGGCGCTGGTTTTAGGCACATGCTGAATGCAAGAGTTCTGAGGTTAAAAATGCCTCCACACAGATTTCAGAAGGCCTGAGAGGCCAGGCAGGGTACTCCTGAGAGGGCAGAGTGTGAAGCTGTGAATGAGAAGCCAAAGGTGTACTGGAGACTCCAGATGTTTGGAAAAGCCAGAAATGTGGATCATCTAAGGAAAGCTGAAAGGAGGGAGTAAAGAGGGCCTAAGAGAGAAGTTGTGGGAACTGTAACCACCAGAAGTGCCATGAGAGTAGAGTCATGCAACCTCTTGGGAGCTTACAACTTGCCACAGTTGGAAGTGTTTAACTTCATTTATATAGGGGCTCACAGCTAAGAGCTTGCTTTCAATCTTGAGGGAAACTCAAGACTTGGACTTCACTTCAGTGCTGAAACTGTTAGGACTTTGGCAACTCTTAGAGATGGACTAAGATTTCTTTTACATAAAGGGTTGTACATGAGTCTTTGGGTGTCCGGGGGCATAATGTTATGGTGTGTATCTAGATGTTCCCAAAATCTCATGCAGTCATGGGGTGGGCTTCTAGAGTTTATGACTGATTCATGGTTCAACCTGGAATTATAAATGTGAGTGCTACGCCCACCCTGGGGCAGGCAGCCTGCATACAATATAAGAGAGGTACAGAGGCTGGCTCTTTTTGCTCCATCTTTTTTGCTCTTGCTGCTTTTGCTGTTTTAGCTGCCTTGAACTGTTGCCTCTGCCATGTGCCACTCTGCCTTGGAGCCAGCTGAGTATGGACTGAAACCTCCACAAACTGTGAGCTAAATAAACCTTTCCTTCCTTAATTTTGGTCATCAGGTATTTTGTCTCAGGAATAAGAGAAAAGTAACCAAGACAAGAACAAGCTCCTCATCCTTAATTTTCCCACATCCTCCATGGCTTCAATAAGGTAACCAATTCTAAATAACAAATACTATTCAGTATTTGTTGATATATTTATAATCTGTGAATTCTTGAATAGCACATACGCTGTAGCAATTTTACTGTTGTAGTGAACAAGATAATATAAAAGTGGTAATTATACAGTCTTTGATAATGGTAGATTATATGCAACCACAAACAATTTTAAAAATGTGATCTGGTTGCTTTTTTGGCACAAGAAATAATCCATTGATTGTCTAGTGTGCTAGAGTAACTTGTCAGAACTATCTCAGTAGAAGTTTTGTGAAAGAAATTTAGCTAATTTTAGGAAAACTATAAAATATTTTTGGAAAGTTGCCATCACTGGTTTTGACAAATGATAGACTCACAAGCTGGGATAAGACATATTGAATGGCGTCCACCACTAGGTTGTACTCCTATAGCCACCAAAAGTGCTGAAAATGAGCATGAAGTAAGTTTATCAAGGGAAAAGTTTTGTATTTTTGGTGGAAGAAACAGGGGCTATGAGGAAAGGCAGTCACCAGATGTTGTGCTTAGTGGATGTGTGGGACCAGATGTTAAAATGTGGGAACCAAGGAATTTTAGATTGTTTTCAGTAGGATACAGAAAGTGGAGAAACCACAACATGCAGAGACTCAGAAGCATACCAGTATTTTATATATATATAAAAAAAACTTTTCTGTACATATGCAGTAGAAGACAAGACCAACAGCCTTCATTTTAGCACTGGACTAAGGAGCAAATCTGAAAATTGTATAAATGTCAATCAAGACAAGAATGCATAAGTATTTTGTTGAGGACTGGGGATATAGCTCAGCAACATAGCACTTGCCTGGCAAGCACAATGTCCTGAGTTCAATTCCCAGTACCAAAAAAAAAAAAAGTATTTTCTTATATATTCTGAAAACAGTATCCCCCTCAAAATGATAAAACTACAAAAACAAATGTGTGGATTAATAGTAATAGTAAATTGTAGAATAAAGATGGATTCCCAAACATTAACATGATATTCTTTTCATAAATTTAAAAAGCAATTACTTTTTAAAATACTGTTATAGTTATTAAAGGACATGAATACAGTAATGTCACAAAGAGAGATGAGATAGCAAACAGATGAATAAGAGCATATATGTCAATTTTTTATGGTTTAGGGGAAAGTAAGATGGTACAGCATGCTGAGTGAGGATGTTGTCCTTGGTCATTGTTACCAAAATCTTGGAAGGTGGCATTTAAGCAGATAACAGATAGAAATGCAAAAATGAGTCAGTGAGAGGCATGGGAGGGTGTCTGTTCTGCACAGAGGCATAACAGAGGCAAATGCAGGACTAAATGCAGTGCAACTGTGCTAAGTCTATTCCAGGAGATTTAGTGAAGCCTGTGTGACTCTTCAGTGTGAATGTACAAAAGAAAAAAGGTAAGAGATAAAGTTACAATGTTAGATAGAGGAGGATCAGATCATCTAGGGCTGTCAAAGCTTTTGTAAATGTCTGGCTATTAACCTTAGTGAGATAAGAATCTACTGGACAGTTTTGAACAAAGGAACGACAAAGTTTTGAAGAATTACCATGGATTCTTTGTGAAGGAAAGGTTGAAAAGTTCAGGTGTGAAATCAAGGAAATCAGTTCAGTTAAATAACTTTTAAAAAGAAGGCTGTTTCCTTTGGAAAGACAAAAAAAGGTAAAAAGATACATTCTCTTTCATGTAAAGGACTGGAGAAATGGTGTGCTTGCTGGGGCAGTGATTCTACCCCAGCAAGAGAGTTTTATGAGACAGGTGCTTGTGAGAAACTGAAAATGTGGGAAGAAATACAGCTTTACTGCTGGTGACTGATAGCCTAAAAAGGAGTCAGAGAAGATGTGGGTAACCAGCAATCTTTGTACTGGGATTTTATACATTTATAGGTAACCATGGTAACCACATTATCTCATTTTAGAATTTTACAAAGCGCCTCAGCATGGTCACAAGGTTTATATTTCCAGAGGTCTATCAATACAGTTGAATTTTAGCTTACCTAGAATTTGCTTTAACTATTTTTTTTTATTTTATAGCTCTGCTCTCCTTTTGTGGTTGATGGTTAGCTATAAGGAGGGGTGGAGGAGTGAGTTTATCTAAAGTTTAAGTGACTTCTAAAGTGGAATTATACAACGAAAGTGGGGTCTCTCTTGCCCTATCAGGAAAAGTTGTAAGTACAATCAAAAATTCTACTCTGCACAAATAAACCAGGTAGATATATAAGTAGACTGTCCATTATACAGGTTAAGTACTCAAAAGAATAGGGTGAGCAGAAAGCTATGTATTTATAGATGGTATTTAAATTAATGGGATTGCATGAATTTTATGTATGGAGAAGAGTGAGGGGATGAGAAGAGAGATCTAGTTACAGACGTGAAAAGAAATTGAAATCTTAGTGAGTATAGTGAAAAAGCGGAGCTGATAAAGAAACTAAGGGCCAGGCATGGTAGTATATAGCTGTAATCCCAGCCTTCAGAGCAGGAGGATCCCTGTGAATTCAATGCTAGCCTGGATTGCACAGCAAGACTGCCTCAAAAAAAAAAATTAAGCACTAAAGAAAAGTAGTTGGTAAAGTGGAACAAGGGAAATACAATGTCTGGGAACCTCATGATGATATTCTAAGACATAGGGAAGCATCAAATTGTTTGCATGCTGCTGATTGCCTTAGATGAGGACTGAAAGTTGAATATTGTTTTGGAATCTTGAATGTGTTGGTGACTTGTACAGAAGCTATTTTGCTTATATCAGAGAAAATGTCCTGGTGATAGTGATCTTAAAAGTGAAGAGAGGAAGTGGAAAAAGCTGTTATGAACAAATCCACAATATACTTTGGCATGCCTATTCTGTGCCAGAATGAAACACCCATTCTGAGCTGGCCTCTCTTTCTAAATAGAGGTCAGCAGTTGAGCCCTGAGCATTTACATTAGTTTAAGGGAAATTGCTAAAGCTAATGGACAGTATATGACTTTCAGTATGTGAATTAAGGAATGTTGACTATTCAATGTATATTATGGTATTTAAATTAATGGGATTGCATGAATTTTATGTATGGAGAAGAGTAAGGGAATGAGAAGAGAGATCTAGTTACAGACCTGAAAAGAAATAATTTCTGACTATTCAATGTATTTCTTATTGTGTTTCTGACTATTCAATGTATTTCTTATTGTGTTTCCATCTCATACTGATAAATTTCTAGGAGATTTCATCACTGTGAATTTAAATGCTGGTTTGCAATATTTTCTTACTGTTGTTGAAATAGCAAGAAGAATACATTCAGATTTTAAGCCTATGAAGAATAAATTATATTTGAAAGACCTTTTGAGTTTAAATTTCTCAGCTAGCCCTAGTTGACACGATTTTATTGCTGATTCTGAAGGCATTTGCAATCGAGCAGCTTTTTCATTGCTTCAATGCTGCAACCCTCTCTTGAGCTAATTTAGTAGTGGCAGATAGGACGTCTGAGGTGCAGCAGATAAAATGCCTGAGTTCCACCTCTGGCAGTGCTACTCGATTGAATGGTAACAATGATGATAATGGTAATAGTAAAAATGCTCCAAGTACAACCAAGAGATGGCTCTGCTAACTAAGTTGAACATATTATCTCATAGCGTGCTTCCTATACATCAAAGTAAAAATTATTATCATTGTGTCTTACAGATGAAAAATTGAGGCTTGCCAAGGTTAAATGACTTTTGTAGTATCTCATAGCTAATGTGTGCAGTCAGCATGGGAAAGCAGGAAGAGTCGTGATACCATGACCTTTGAACACCAACTCTCTCTCATTTCCTAGCTTCAGTTTCCTTCCCATGGAGTAAGGATCACCACAGCTTACTTACTATGGTTTATTTTGAGGAAAAAGCAGAAGTATGCATAAATCATTTTTTGCAGTACTATGGAAGTAACCCAAACTGGGCTTGAATTTCCAACCCAAAGTACTAGGATTACAGGCTTGTGCCACCCTGCTCAGCTTCATAAATATATTTGTAAAACTATAAAACACTATAACTTTGAGGTATTTCTACAGTGAAGTTTGCAATTTATTAATTAAACCCTGTAGCTTATTTATATTTTTTAAGGCTGCTGATTTCTAATGCTTTTACCTTGGTCTGTTCCTCAAGGTTCTTCATTGCTTAATTTTAATGAAACAACAGGCAAATAAAATGACTTGTTTTAGTCTTTCATATTGACACCTGAATAATTTATGTGTTCATTTTTCTTTGAAATAAGCAGTATATTATTATTATATATAAACATGTATAGGCTTTTATAAATAACATTGACTTTCCCCATGTTCAAAATGCTTCAATTCAGTGAAGTATTATTGTTTTGAAACTAAAATAGGAAAACTGAGAGCAGATCTATATAATTCAAGAGGTGAAAGGTAGTACTTGATTTTTAAAAGATGTTTATGATCATGTTAAATTTATAGACAAACTTCTGGGAAAAAAACATTGGAAATGCTATTTTTAAATGAAATTTTAGGTTCTCTCTTTTCATATGTTGTTAGAAAAGTTAACTTGTATTGAATTTGCTTTTGATCTAATATTTCACCCAGAAGAATACAAATTAGACTAATGTAAGGTCATTTAGCCTCTGTTTCTGCTTTATGATTTCTGTGATACTAATAAAATCATACATTAAAAATATTCTATACCTATACTATAACACATGTAGTCCATCTCTTGACTTTTTTCAAACAACCATAAACATGTACTTACCACTATAAGTTTATTCAGTATTAGTTTGAAAAAGTCAGAAAGGACTGTTTGAATGTAAAAACAATCTAGTAAGCAAGCATATAGGGGAAACATGATACATAATTTGATAAATTAATCTTAAAGTGATCTATATGCAGGATCAAGCTTATCCTAAAATCGCCTGAAGCTCCGTGGTCCCCACATTCTTTAGAGGAGAAGCTGACATTCAGTCTTCTCTTTTGTTATGCACTTGATGAAACCACCTTGTTCCCCCATCATGTTTGTTGGTAGAATACATTGGCCTCTCCCAGGCAAATTGCCATATTCACCCTATTAGAAGAACTCATGAAAGAAAAAATGTATTTCTCTTCTACTTTGCAAATTCTAGCCTTGTAAGATTCAAGAGACAAAGTAGAAGTCACAACTTTTCCCTGCTACTGGATAAACATCCTTTCTGAAGACTTTCATAGGAATGATTCTCACTAAAAACTGGTAATTTTGAGATGTTACTGTTTTAAAAATAATATTTTATGTGAAAAATACTATATTTTTAATAGTTTAATAGGTTAATAATTTTAATAGACTAATGTAGCTTATATTCTACACAAGGGTAAAGTATAATCCTGAATTAACACTTTCAAGTAAAAATGCTTTAATTTCCAAGGTAATAATTTAGTATAGCTCAAAAGATGGAGTTGGTTTGAATCTACATACCAGCTTTTTGAAAGTAGAGGAAGCACTTTGCAGTTAGCGCATTATTCTATCTCCAATGACCTAGAAATATCACAGCGATACATGTGCACCTATGTTCATAGCAGCACAATTTGTAATTGCTAAATTGTGGAAGCAATCTGAATGTCCATCCACCGAGGTTTGGATAAGAAAGTTATGGTACTTTTATATAATGAAATATTACTCAGCTATAAAGAAAGATAAACTCTAGGACTTTATAGGTAAATGGTCACAACTAGAGACTATACTCATAAGTGAAATGTATCAGACCTGCATGTGCAAGCAGTGCATTGTTTCACTAGTGTAAAACCTGAAAGAGTTAATTTAAACTAGGAGGTATGATAGACATTGTGAAATGATAGGAAAACACTCAAGGGAAAAGGGCACCTGGGCTGTGGGAAAAGAGAAGGGAAAGAAAGAGAAATGTTGTATGTATGTATATACAGGATAGTTAATATAGTTGTTCTACTGTCTTCTATTTCTTTGCTGAAAGAAACTGTCATTGAGTCCTTGATTACTCAATATTGCATGTCTCTATCAGTTTTCATGAGAAACCACTTTGAAGATATCAATGTGTAATACAACATGCATTGTTAATTTCCTACCACTTTGTTTGTAACTCTGTATTGTCTGTACTGCTCTTTTGCTATTTTGTAAAAGATTGTCTCTCTGTTAATATTTTCCTCCTTGTATTTTTAAAGTAAAAAAAAAGAACAAAATAGAACTACTGACAATGCTCTTGCATAAATATCTTACTGCTTTTGTTTCTCTGGAGATCCTCTGTAACTACAAATATCATTTTTTAAGTTGATTTTTCTATGTTGAGAGTCTTCTATTAAAGAAAAATAGAAGTGAATTATAAGAAATTGTTTAAATTAAGTGAATATTTGCATATTATTGACTTCATGTGAATGTGGTTCTCATATAACTATAAATACAGACAGAGGTAAAATACACTTCAGGGATGTCCTGTGAAAGTTTAACAAAGACATCTAAACAGGATAGTTTCTGTATTTTCATCTGAGTTGTCCTTGTTTATAGCCTTAGAGTGTTTATACTCAGAAGTCGCTAGCTCATGAAATTTATATTTGCAAAGCTTCTGAACTCTGGGGAAAAAAGAAGAGGAACTAGGAAAAGAGGACTTGCTGAAGTTAGTGGATGACCTGGGTCCCCATTTTATCAGAGTGTAACTCATTTAGCAGATACATTAGTTCACTTCTAAGAAAATAAAATAGTATGAAGAAATAATACCAGTATTCTCTTCAAGGTAACTTTTAGTTGCATAGATCTCCTCTCTTTATTGTTTTATAAACACTGTGTCCTAGAACTTTCACACATCTTTTTGCACAGGTCAGTGTGACCTGAGAGGACACATACATGTGTGCTTTTGTTGGGTAATATTTGCATGCCTTGTGCATCTCTTAATAATAATGAACTCTTTACAAACGTAAAAAGGAGCACACATGGTTTGTATGCCAGACAAGAGAATACAGAGCAGCAGGTCTGTGTTTTTCAGTGATCACTGTGGGTCCAGCATAATACCAAGAGCTTTATTTCTAACAATATGTAATATATTAATCATTGTAATACTCCTACTAACCTGTTTTGAATCTCTATTTTACTGTTACTGCTATTTTTTCTCTTTAAAATAAAAAAATACTAATGCATTTAAGTTTCCCAGTAATCATAAGTGAACACTGTTGTGCTGATTTGTATAGGTTTGGGAACCTGTAAGGCTACTGTGGTTTAAACCCAGTTTTTTTGGAGCCTAGAGATCAAACTGTTAATTATTATGCTAATATAACTGAAGAAAAGAGATGAAATAAAGAGAAAGGGAGAGAGGAAGTAAAGAAGGAGATGATTAATTTTAAAATACTTTAGTATAAAAGGTCTAACTTCCATTAAAAATATTTGGAAAAATAACAAAAAATGTGAAAAGAAAAATGTTAGCTGTAAACCTGAAATCTAAGGATCCTTTTGGAATATTTTCCCACTCTTACGACACTATTTATATTTTTTTGTCATTTTATTGTTCTACTGCATATATCCTTTTGCTTGCTTTCTTCCTCATTAAGTTGTGCCTTAGGAATTTTCTGTCACAATAATTCTTAGTAAATAATTTTTTATTACTGTATATAATGTTACACTGAGTGAGCTATAATTTCATTTTTTAGGGGGGGCCTTTTAGTTTTTTACTGTGATACATGACACAAGTATGAACATGATACAAGTATGAATTTGGAAACATTTGTTTCTAAATAGCATTTTAAATATAAGAAATTTGTATTATACTCACTTAATATTGCTACAAATGAATAAAAGTGTAAAAAAATTAAATTATAAATCATCCTTCACAATGTATTCCTGTAGGTACATTGTATATGATTGCATTTTAAGATAAAACATTACTATTGCTTTTCCTATGATCCTAAAATATTGATAAGGCTCTTTTCTATAAACATAACTCATGCTTTTTAAAAGTTCTTCCTTATCTTTTCCGAGTAAGCCCTATGGTGATACAGATAAGGAGCATTCAAATGGAAATTTACTTTTTCACAAATTGAGCTTAGGTTTATATTCCTTTTTGTGTAATTCCTCATCACCTTCAGATTCCTGAGGCTTCCATCATATTACTCAGATACAGTCCTAAACTTACTTCAATGTCAGTCATCCTGCTCTGTCCTTTTGAGTGAAGAGAGAATGCCAAACTGAACTTTGTTTTCTTGCCTTTAATGTTTTTAAATAAAGTAAAAGGGCTTCAGCTTTCAAGGGAAAGAGATTATTCACTGAACTTCTACTAGATGCAGTCGTAGTTTCTAAAACTGCTTCTTGTCCTAGCTATACCATCATAACTTTGCTTCTAAATTTCTAACTATTTTATTAGAATTAATAAATTCTAAATGGGATACTGGGAGAGGATTACTGTTTTGTATGTGATGGTTTTGTTTTAAGTTGTAGTCATCTCTTGAACTTGAATAGCTTTGTCTCTAACCTTCAAATAATTTGCTAATTTAATGTTCTGAACTTCTCTAACTGCATATAGTCTGCATAATGATATTAAGTGATTGCACACAATGAATGGTAAGGTGAGGAAAACAACTTGCTGAGAAAGAGATTAGATAGAATTGTGAAAATAAGGTATAGATATAATAGTAATTGTAGAAGTATCTCAATTTAGTAAGTACATATATTTTCCTTTAATTCTCCATAAACCTTAGAAGCTATTTATCCTCATTTTATAATTGGCAAAACTGAAACATACATGGAAAGGTAATACTCACCTAAAGATACAGTTAATTTATGTTGGCTACAGGTGTATGTTTTTTAGTAGGTTGAAGTGGGGACATTCCAACTGGCCTGCTACAAGACAGCCACTGTTGGGTTTGTTTACTCACAGTGGACAGTTTAAGCTGAGCCCTAAGTCAGTAGTGTAGTACAGATGGAATTTTAAGATTGAAAAACAGAAGGAATAACACTGCTTCAGAGGAATGTGTCCCTCAAACATGCTTCCTGGAACTGACAATTTATGCAAATTTAAATTCAGTGCATTAGGTCTTCATTGTGAGACAGTAAGGAGTAGAATAGCCTGGGGCATCCGATACTACACATTTTCCACCAACCCACATCTCATTTAAAAAAGGAAACAAATTTTAAGGAATAAAATAACACCAGTAATGATAACAAAAATTATGTTCTTCAAACCCTGTTAGAGAAATATAGTTGAAAACAGATATCAACATGTTTTGAAGGGCTCCCCACAACAATCTAGAGGCTTTTATCAACAGTTAGAAATGTGTAATCATGCACTCTGGGTGATTTTCTTACTTCTTCCATAATGGTAATATCAGTGATGAGAATGTGATGTTCATAGTGGTTACTTTCTGTCAATAAAAAATTGTCCAGAGAGGATGGGAGGCTGCAAACTGCTTTGTGTCTAGTTACACATTGATATTCCAAAGTCTAGGCAGCTTTCCAGATCTATATCGGGGAACAAATCATTCCAAAATTCAGTAATTTAAAAACAGTAACAGTTGCCGGGCATCGCAGCATCTGCCTCTCATTTAATGCTCTGGAAGACTGTGGCAGGAGGATTATAAGTTCAAGCCCAACTTGGCAGGTTAGCAACTTAGTGAGACCCTGTCTCAAAAAAAAAACAGGGCTGGGGCTGCCGCTTGTTGTGAAGGTCCTGAGTTCAGTCCCCAGGGATGAGGGATAAGCCCCAGTAACCATCTGTTATTTTTCAGGGTGTCGGCAAAACTCAAACGTCAGGGCTGGAATTTTCTAGGCTCATTCCATCACCGTCTGATGACAGAGGCTAGCCAAACGCTAACAGAGGAGGGGGGCTTCGTGTAGCTTGGACTCCTAACAAGCAAAAGTTAGAGAGTGAGCCAGGGTGCAGTCATTCACCTTTCATACTCTGACTTCCTGGTCATGTGGCATGGCTGCTTCTGCATTCTCTAGTAAATACTGTTACAGAGGTCCACCTAGGTGAATATTACAGACCTAACATTTAATTGTAGTACTTTCAGCATCATGCTTTAATCAGAATATG
>NW_004955408.1:40175620-40220602 GCF_000276665.1 Chinchilla lanigera
GAGAATACAATCTGCCATTCCACCTGAGAGTCTAAAAATTACCACAGCCTGGCAAGCCAGGTAGGAAGCAATGAGTCACATTTATCTCCTGGAGATATTTTATTAAACATGCCAGGGGTTAAGCCAGATTGCAAGGGGAGACTATTTTTTCTCCCTTGTATTGGTGAATATTTGAACTGAGAAACTGGAACTTTGCTTTGTGGAACGTGACTAGAAACAAACCTAGAAATAAAACTGTGTCAGAGTTGCTTGTAAATATCATGAGATTTGAGAGTGTTGGATCGCAGAAGCCAAGCTCTGCCTGACAGGAGGACAGCAATGCTGGAGGATACTGGATGCTTTAAGAGTGATTTTTTTTGAGGGGGTTGGAGGAGTGGAAATTACCTCTTAATTGCTGCATCCAAGCTGTAGACTATTCACTGGTTTTCTAGGGTGGCCTGAAATTTTAGGGTTCAGTACAGTTTGTGGTGCCGTGACTCCAGTGAGGTACTTGGAGTGCATCTCACAGAGGAAGGGGGAGAAAATGCTGTAGAACCCAGGACATAAAGGAAGAGTTTCATATTGAGGCATTATTGATTTGACTTAGTGTTCCTGAGTTCTGATTTAGGGTGCAGATAAGCAGTTTTTATAGGAGGACCTCAAAAATTATAAAATTTAAGAGGAGGAAAATTTCTTAGAGATCATGTAGAAGTATAATTGTAGCTAAATACCAGTTGGTAATTGATCTGTAAAAGTGAAGGAACATCACAGTTAACAAACTGAAAAGGTAATTGCTAAATATTTTTCTTGTCCTTATTCTTCAATCTTAAAAAGCATTTAATGAATGCTATTTGAAGTTTGTTATACTACATTTATATTGCTTTTGTATTCCACACTGTATCTAATTTAATGCTCAAGCAGTGTTTTTTATATAAACTAAAGGAAGTTATCTGCATTTTATAATGGAATAGAGTATATTTTTTTTAATTTAAAGATAAAAGGAGGGAAACATTAACAGACATATAACATTTTACAACATATCACAAGCACAATAAAGGAATAGAGTATATTTTTGATGAGTTGAGAATGGCCGATGATCAATCATTTAATAATGTGCAAACCAGAAATAACAATTCTGATGTCTGACTTCAAATTTTGTGTTTAAGATCAAGGAATTTGCTTCTACAATAGTAGTCTTCATTGTTTGGATCACCTGTGTAGGAATTACTTTCATATATTAAGAATTCTCAGGGGCTGGGGATTTAGCTCAGTGGCAAAGCGCCTGCCTGGCAAGTGCAAGGTCGTGAGTTCGGTTCCCAGTACCGGAGAAAAACCAAAAAAAAAAAAAAAAAGAATTCTCACAGTGATTTTGTGAGGTAAGTGGAACAATAGAGAAACACCCAAGACTCAGACTTAGTGTCATCTCTATCCTTTAGGGGATGGAAAGGCTGGAATCCTTACTTGGAGTGAAGCCTCCAGCATTTCTGTCTCACCAGATTGGCTCCACAGTTGTCTTTGGTCTCTCAAATATGAGCAAGGCATTGTCCTTTTCCCCATAAGAAAAGAAAGGCTTAAATTTTACAACTTTAAAAAATTCAATAGCCTGGAGTATGTCAATTCCACCTCTTTGCTGGGTAAGCATATATTTTCAAGGGGCATACCTTTTTACTATTTACAGTTTAAGTCAGTGGGAGAGCAGCATGCAACACTATACAATAGTGTAGGAAAATTTTGCTGATTTGGTGAAGGTCAGAGTTCTGTTTGGTTAAAAATCTGAAAGCTCCTTTCTGCTCACCTCCTTCTCCTCACCTCTCTCCCGTACATAGTTTAAATTGCATTTCCTATAGTATACACTTTCCATTGAGAACTTCAGTTTTTATGACTCAGTACATCACATTAATGGGTTAAAAGTGTGTGTCAGATACTTGTAGATACGTCATCTCTATTCCTGGGTTCTCTGTTGTATTGGAGTTTACTCTGTAGAGAAATAAAGTACAAAAAGGTATTTTGATTGATTTATACAAAATTATCTTAGTCTTTAAATGTAATGTACACCACAGTTTTAGGAAATAATAGAGTGGATATCTTGACTTTTTAAAACAATTCTGTTATTTCAAGAAACTGTCAGTCAACTAAGAGGAAAATAATCATAGTTCTTTTTTTTCACCTGTGATATTAAATAATTTTCTAAAGTAATATTTGGTATGCCTTATTTCAATTTTTTATTGTGATTTTCAGCAATTTATCATTGAATGTACGAAACTGTTGCTGACAGGAGCTCTCAACATGAGATTAAGACATCCTTCTTCCTCTCATTTCGCTTTTGGAGTCGTAGGCAATCAATGCTTTCACCTTTTTCTATCTAGCATAAGAACAGTAGTTAATCATAATAAAACCCAGTCTTAGTAATATTGCTTTTTGAATGATAAATACCAGTAAACTGGCTTACAATCTCAGTCTCTTCTGTTTCCTAGCAATAAGACTGTAAATATTTAACCTGTCTACTTCAGTTTTATCGAATGTAAAATAGTAAAATAAAGTTAATAATAAAACTCACTTTATAGTAGTATAAGAACTGAATTAGTAACTTTTTATTGTAATAAGGAATAAAATGAAACTCCTTAGCCTAACTTGGAAGCTTTTTACTATTTAATGTGTAGCAACTCTGAAATGTATTTCCTGTGTTAAAAAATAAGCACGCTCCAGTTAACTGGGGATATGCCTGATTTCTCCGTGTTTCTTTTTGGTTTGGGCTTTCTCAGTTCTATAAGTGCCCCTCTTATTTTAGCTAAATGTTCTGTCCACACTTTCCAGTTATCAGAGTCAGTTAATTTTCAGGCCATAGCCATAAAATCTCAAGACACAGGCACAGGCATCCTCAAAGCAATATGAACCTCATTGCCTTTCCCAAAGGCTTGTTCTGAGATGCTGCGTTTAGAACCAGGAGCCTCAACCAGCTGAACTGGGATCTAAATGTGCTTGCAGAGAAGATGCCCAAAGACCAAGCCATCTCAGTGACAGTAGTTGTGCTATGTCCCCTAATCAAGGTGTGTCTGTGATTCTTGATTAGTTCAGTGTTCTTATTAAGTCATTTAGTTATAGCTTCTAAAGCCTAAGAAGTGATATCCAGAAAACACTTACTGTAAGAATGTTTCCTTCTCAGTAGGTTAGCAAAAAGTTATCAATAGTATCAAATACAGCTTTCCTACAGTAGCGTATATATTCATTTGGTGGATGTAAAACAAGGGGCCTAGAAATGCTGTCATAGTCTTTATTTTTTATTCAGTACAACAGCTTGAATTTTTGTGTGGTAATTTGAACATCAGTCACTTTCATCATCAAATTATCTGAAAAGATAAGCTAGTATAACCAAGGCATTTTATGATATTACAGTTTTATTTTACATAATGATGGAGTGTTGTTCCCCCTGCCATACGTTTTGGTTAACAAACTTAACCTGGTTGATGGCTGTATGCTGCTTGCAAAATACTCTCTCTCAACCGTAAATTTCAGAAAGAAAAATATTCTTCTTATTACTATGAAAAGAATGCATTTAGGTCTAGAGAATGAAATGCAAAATAGTCTTTGGAGAAGTAGGACTAATATTCTGCACAGTAGTTCCTTAGAATAAGTGCTCTTGATTGAATTTATGTTATAAAATGCTGTATGTGGGACCAGATAATTTGTTTCTGTTTTGCTTTAACAGATACTAGGTCAGTCAGTATATCTTTAGATTGTGCCTTTAAGAAGATAGGTTTTCGGTAAGTGGTCGAATCGTAATCTTGTACTGTAGTTTGTTTTAAGAAGGAATTTGAAATACAACTGTTCTACACATTATCTTTCTTCTTGCCTTGCTGTCTGCTCTGTTCATGACCAATGCTAACAATTCATTGTTTAATTTCAGATATTATTATATCTCTATATCTTGCCTAGTAGTTGAATTTGTATTATAATAATGGTTATCTTATAGTACATTTGGAAGTCTTCTGTTATATAATGAGCATTCCATTAGCCCATTTCACATGTAATATTCCAGAATTGCAATGCTAAATGTTAACTTTTTATTTATAAACAAACACACATACATTTACAAAATAACACAAGAACAATACAAGCAATACTGAAGTTCAGACAAGGTGATAGGAAATTAACAATGGTTGCTGTATTACATATTGATTTCTTCAAAGTGGTTTCTCAGGGAAACAAATATGAAGGATAGATTGATCAAATGATTAATTATTAACTGTTCCTTTCAATAAAGCAATAAAAGTCAGTAGTACAACTATGGTAGCTATCCTGTATATACATATATTCATAATTTTCCCCTTCTTTCTTTTCTCTTTTAAATGTTAACTACTAAAAACTATACTTCCTACTTTCTAGAATGGCATGAGAAAATTGAAGCTGACCTTTAAACACATGCAGTTCCTAAGATAATTTACTTCACTTGCAATTTCTTTAAAGACTTGAGAAGTCACTTTATTTCTACAGTATTAGGATGAATTTGTAATTTTCTTATAAGAACCTCCTTTTGAACAATTACTTTCCAATTACTTCCATACAAAGCATTTTGGGTCTCTGCTATTGCTTTATCTCAACAGTAGTCCCATTTAGAAGAATTACTCTTTGCTATTTAAGTATGTTTTTGAATTTTTTTCATTAAAACTACTTTATATATTTCTTGTCAAAATGTAGTATTTTGTAAATACATTTCCTGGTTGAGATCATAACAGAAGGCCAAGCATTGACAGTTACTGTAAAATTTAAGAACATTCTCATCAATATTATCGATGGTTTTCAGTTCTTTGTATGTTCCAGATAAAAGTCCTTTGTCCGAGGGACAGTTAGCTAAACTTTTTTCCAAACTTGTGGATTTTCTTTTTACTGTGCTGGTGATTTCTTTAGATGTGCAGAAACTTTTCAGTAGGATGAGATCTCAGGTTGTTGATTCTTTGCGGTATTTCCCGTGTGGTTTGGTTTTCCCTCATGAACTCCCTGCTTACGCCTACGTCTTCAAGATTTTTACCTACTTTCTCTTCCAATAGATTTAGTGTTTCTGTTTTAATATTGAGATCTGTGTTCTATTTTGACTTTAGTTTGGTGCGTGGTGATAGACTTGGATATATTTTCAGTCTTTGGCAAGTGGCAAGCCAATTTTTCCAGCCCCATTTATTGAGGAGGCTATCGTTCTTCCAGCAAGTTTATTTGGCCCTTTTATCAAAGACTGAGTGTGTTTGTGGCTGTGGCTGTTTTTTCCAGTCTGTGCCATTGATCTTCTGGTCTGTTTTTTAGCCAGTACCAGGGTGATTTTATTGCAGTAGCTTTGTTGTATAATTTCAGGTCAGGGATTGTGATGCCCCCTGACCTGTCTTTGTTGCCCAGGATTGCTTTTGCTATTCTGGGTCTCTTCTGGTTCCAGATAAATTTAAGAAATGTTTTCTCTACATCTGTGACATAGGCTAATGGTAGTTTAATGGGAATTGCATTGAATCTGCACAACAATTTTGGTAGTATGGACATTTTCACAATGTTAGTTCTTCCTATCCATGAGCAAGGGATATTTTTCTATGTATTGAAATGCACTTCAATCTTTCTTTCCATTTTCTTTCCCATTTCTCTGGGTTCTTCCTGGCATAACAAAAATTCAGCATGTGTGGGAAGCTGCCACAGTTTTAGCTGTTTCCATTGTTCTAGAGTTACTTTTGCACTACCCTTAACTTTCCAAATTCTCAGTCCCCTGATACACTCATCTCTGTGATCTTGTGGTTTGTCCTTTTATCCTGTCTACATAATGTAAATGCAGACTTTTAATTTAGACGGCTCTGCACAGCCTAACCCCAAGAGTGTGACCCAGCACAGACCCCGTTCAGCACTTTGAATCTATGCTGTGAAGGCAGATGGAGAAGCGCTCCTTACCTGTAATGTATGCGTCTGGGGTGGAGAGGTTTTCTTCACTTATGTCTTTCTGTTTAATAGTGTAAATGAAATAAATTCTGTTGCACTATGAGGGTAACTAGTCCAAAATTAAATCCAGCCTTGAAGTATTGCATATGAAAATTGCAGTTTTTCCTTAAACCCTGAGTCCTTAAGCATGAGATTTCAGATAATATTAAGTTTAAATATACTTTTAGATTAAAAAATACAAAACATACAGGTTATTTGATTTTATTCTTTTTGAAACTATTGTGTCCTAAGATGCTAGTAAATACAATTATTTTCATTGTATTGTTAGTGGAATATGTATATAACATTACCTCCAAACAGCTTAAAGTCATCTTTTATGAATATTAATGTATATTTTCCTTGAAATTGAGCCACATGAGCAAGGATTTCGATGAAAGCTCACACAGTATTTACAGTTTCCTGAAATGATGGAGTAGTTAAGAAGTTACTCTAGCTGTACTGTTTTCAGTAGTTTAAACTGGTTTGGACAAATGTAGATGAACACTATTCATACTTTGTGAAGATTATAGGTAAATAATGCAGCTAACAGTTCAGCTCAGATTTAAAAGCACATCATGCAGTTGATTACTGAAATTTACACAAGGATTATGGCTAAAATGCATCTTGAGCAGTCTGAGCAAAGTGAAGAAAATCTAGTAACAAGCATTAATTTTAAAGCAAGAATCTTGTTTCATTATTTTGTTACCCATTTTCTTAGTAATAAATATATAAGATTAGTATTAGTATTTTATAAATATGAACTTTAGGTTTTATAGTTGGGTATTATTGGACATACTTTAACTGAAATTAGTTAAAAGTTGAAAGCTTATAAATTTATTTTTTCTTGTTTTTTTTTTCTTTCCTTAAACTTGAAGCGTTCTGTTTTACAGAGGCCAAGCTTTGTATTTTTCAGTAATTATGTATGCATATTACTACAGTTTATGACTAGTCACCACAAAAGTATTACCAAATAATTTGCATGTAGATTTCTATTTGGGAGAAAATAACTAAAACATAATACAAACTTTTCATTTTTTTTTGTACATGTGCTTTCAATATATAATCAATATCGTGGGCTGGGGATTTAGCTCAGCAACACAGCACCTGTCTGGCAAGTGCAAGGTCATGAGTTCGATTCCCGGTACAGGAAAAAATATATATATAATCAATATCAAAGTTTTATTTATATTGTGGGCTTTCCTGACTATTTTGTTCACCTTCAACAATATAGTGATATGCAAATACTTGATAAATACCTTTTCTTTAAGTCATTAACATGACATTTAGATTAAATGTGATTGAACTTCATATTAATTGTTTGAACTCAGTTACATGGCTTATTTTAAAAATCTACCCTATTTCAATTTCCTTCTGCCACGTAGCCTAAGAACTGAGAAGTAATTAGGTGCCTTTTCCAAATAAACAGATTGCCTTTGATTTTTAGAGGCCCCTATTATAAAGATAGGTAAGAGGCTATCACTTCTCTGAAGGAACTTTTAGGTCCGCTGGTTGAAAAATGATTACCACTTGAATAGAATTTTCCTTCAGAAAGCACTTCACACATGGATTCAACTGATGGATGTTTGCAGCTTGTGGGTTATGGGTGCATGTCTGACTCCTAGATAAATCTAACAGTTGATTACAGAGATATGTTTTTTCTTCTGTAAGCATACTGTGACTCTGTGCATGTACACATTTTACTAAGATGTATCACTGACAGTGGGAGATATAATATTGTGGCAAGCTCTTTGTAAAACCTGTCACAATTCTTGTTTTTTTTTTTTTGTTTTTTTCTCTGGTACCAGGAACCGAACTCACGACCTTGCGCTTGCCAGGCAGGCGCTTTTGCCGCTGAGCTAAATCCCCAGCCCCAACCTGTCACAATTCTTGAGACATCTGTTTAGCATTCAGTTGTTACACTGTAGTCCTCTTGCCTCTTGTTGGAAAGATAAGCAAATGCTCAGGGTGGTGTTATCAGAACAGACTGTGGTTGGTGATTAATTCTGCAAAGGCTAAAAATGTACATGCACATTTGTCACGAATTCAGGTTGGTACTCTCCCTTCTAACAAACTCCGATTAGCCCTTCTTGTTCCTTAACAGCAAATCCCAAGCGGAGAGTGATGTTTTCCTCCCACAGGGGACAATAATTGTCTAGGTAATGGAAATGCAGTTGAATGACTCCCTTCAAACATTTATCAGATAATTTTCATGACTTCTACTTTAGTTAACTTTGTCTGAGACTGTCCAAGATACACGAGGGGAATGAAGGAAGAAATTGTTCAGCTTGTAGTTGGCAGGAAAATTCTCCTGCTGGATAAGTTCACAAGTTACGGCTGGAACACTTTGGTAATAAGTTTTTCCACTGTGCAAAGCCAGATAATCACAGCCCGACAGCAGAACAGAACCTGTATTGTCAACATGGAAAAGTGGTGGTGATCGGGGAGTGGTGGTGTTCTGGCAGCACGCTTAGAATTTTGTTCTTGTCCTTTGCAGTGAGGAAGAACTTGTGCATATCAGCGATTGCAGCTTGGTCTGCTGTTCTATTACACAGAAAGTATGTGGCCCAGATAAATGCCCAAGTGTTAGTACTGAGTTTGAATTCTCCACTTGAAATGTTTTGAGAACCTCAGTCAGTAAAGATTCTGACACGTGTTGTTAATGTACTACTCTTTCAGTTTAACACAAGAGCTTTAAAAGTGTTAAATCCTTTTAATGTATTAACATTTCTCACATTAAATCCATGAAGCTGGGGCCTTTTTTCACTTCCCTTTCAAGGAGAGAGAAGCGAGGCCCAGGGAAGGAAGTGCCTTGCCTGGGATTTCACAGTGAGTCTGACTCTGGGAGCCACTCTCTGCCATCATTCTTGTGTATCTTGTTATAAAGGCTAAAAGAAGCATCAGTCTCCAAGAGAAAAATCTATACTTTCTTCCCTAGGCCCTACTGGATTTTTAAAATGTTTGTTTTTAATAAGTATGTTTTCTGAGGGAGGGAAGAACAGAAATATGTAAATTCATTCAAAAGTATTAATACAATGTGAGTATAACTTTTACCATTTTGAAGGGATTTTCCACTTCAGCATTATAAATTTATAAATCTCTGGTTTCTTTCCATACTGTTAGGAGTACTCAATATAGATTTAATGTCAAATGTAATTGGAAAATTTGATTACTGTCCTGACTTTTGATACTAGATTTCATTAAATGTTTTAATCATAGAATTAATATTAATAATTAAATAATGCCTACATAATCCTATTTATGATGTTACTATTTTAAATTAGGATTTTATATTCAAATTTTATAATTATTAATTGAAATATTTGCTTTGCTCACTATATGTATAATGGGTAGGCAGAAATTCTGTACATTTTACTTATTTTCATATTCTCAGCAAGTAAAAAGGTTCTTAACACATAGTTAGTACACACTTAGTATTTGCTAAAGATATTTTTGAATATATAAAGCATGAAGTTAAACACTGTGAGTTCATTAAAATGTAAAATTCTGTTCTTCTCTACTAACTATTCCAGGTTATTATTGATAAAGAAATTCAGTAATAACATGGCAAGCAGCAAGAAGCTGAGTAAACTGTATTCTTTCTCACTTCTACCTTGTTAGTACTTATTTTAGTTACTTTTTTTCTCGTTGCTGAGACAAAATATCCGTGCCCAAAATTAAGTTAGGAAAAGTTTATTTAGCTCACGGTTTGTGGAGGTTTCAGTCCATAATCAGCTGGCTCCAAGGCAGGATGGCATGGCATAGGGGCAACAATTCAACGTGGCAGAAGACAGCAAAAGCAACAAGAGCAGAAAGGGGAAGAGCTAGCCTGTTTCTGTCCCTTGCATTATAAGCAACCTACTGGCCCTCTGGCAGTTGTAGCACTCATACCATCTCCCTGCCCTCCTCTTGCACAGGCTCAGGATGTTTACAAAGTGAGACCCCTGGACCCTTGCTGAGTCACTTAGTTAACCTTCTAAACTTAAGAAACTTGACACAATTAACAACATCCTAGAGCAATAAGGACGTGTCCTCTACACCCTAGGATGTAGAACTGCTGAGTTACTTAGTTAAGCTTCTAGACTTCTCAAATAGACACAACCATATCAACCGTAACAATATAGACCCAGCATAGTGCCCAATAAGTAGTTAATAAAAATATGATTGAATAATTGAACAAGCTGAATGATTTAAGCTCTTACTCTCTTATTCATACCTCTTTTAAACAAATCTTAAGTACAATAACTATAGCATTTAGGAACATATGAATTAAGGTATAAGGCAGGAATGAGGGACAGCACCTTCCAGGAACAGCAGTCTACCACATCTGAATTGAGTACAACCTCACAGGCTGTGACCTCCAACTGCCTTTTGCAATTTAGCACCTTCAGAGTGTCACTAACCAAGAGATCACTTTACCTCTCCCTTCCTACTTCATCACTCAAATTTAGTGTCATCGGTGATTGACATCACTTTGGAGTTTGATTCTCTGTGGCTGGCTTAACCCATTGGTACCTCAAACAGTAACTTCATTTGTTTAGATGAGACTGCGTCAGATATCTGAGGAAAGTTTCCCTGTCTGTGGAGGATACTCTATAACACCACACTACCTGGGGTGTTTACATAGTATTTTCTATTTTGTGGCTGCCTGCTCTTTCTGCCCCTTTTGTTACTGAGCTAGTCCTAACCTGTCTGTGAATAGCTCACTGAGCAGCAATACTAAATATTGATGATCAGTGTAAATCTTAAAGTTTGTAATGCTTGATCTAATGTTCTTTTCTCAGTTCTTGAAGACTTGGTGGATTGACTGATGCTCAGATGTCTCATGCTGCACTCACAGCATGTGGTACCTCAGCTGCCTTTCTTTCATAGATAAGTTCATATGTTGGCTTTCCTCTTTTCTGTCCATGTACAGATTTCTATCATCACACACTGTGCCTCATGTTTGCTAACACTAACTACCCTGTTCATAACTTCTGGCACCTTGTTTGGTTCAGTGTTTTTGGAAACTCTGAAGTAAATATACTATATTTAAAGGTTTTCTAATTTTTTTAACAGAAGCTCCATAATCTACTCCTACCTCCCCACAGGATGAATCAGGGAAACTGCTGCAGGCAGACAGTGACACCAGGACACCAGGAAATGCCTGAGAAGGTCAGCCCCACCTTGGCAGAATGCTTTCAGGAACTTGGACAGCATATATCAGCATTTCTAAGAAACATGCAAGTCCAACATATTTCCTACTCAAAATATGCACAAAAGTTTTGATTAACAAATAGATATCTTTGGATATTAAAGTTACTAAGCAATGACTATGAATAACATGATTAATAATTCCAACAACAGTTATATAAATGTCATATTTTTGGTTTGTGTTTTAAGTTTAAATGACACAGAAGAAAATAATTACAATAAATATCATAAATTTCATCAATATTTATTTCGCTTTTAAGATTCCAAAGATATTTTATGGAACATTGATGGTATTTTTAAATGGCAATACTTAAATTTAAAGTGTCAGGATTCATGAGTTCATGTTAGAATATTTGATCAAAAATTAGTTTACATTTTGATAGTTTATTGTCTATGTATTGACTGTGAGAAATTAAATGGGCATTTAATAATTCCTGAAAAGATGTAATATTAACCAAATATTAAGTCAATGTTCACTTACTTCTCAAAGATTGATTTTTGGTACATAGAACCCGTTCCTAATTGAGGGATAGTCATGGTTGCACCATATGTGACCATAAAGGTTGTGAAATTTTAATTAATAAACTGTTTTCACTTGTAAGAATATAATGATTATACTTTTTATCAGTTTTTAGGAGCGGCTTCATGAATTTTAATGTGTTCTAATAGTAAAACAAAAGGGAATGTTATTTACTAGTTATATTTCTCAATCAAATTCTGCTTTGGATGAAGTAAAAGAGTTACCACACATTATGTAAAATGGAAAAAACATACTGCATAGCAAGTAAGATGACATTATTTATTATATCAGGATAATAAAAGACAATTTAAAAATCCCTCTATATAATGTTACTGATAAGCAAAATCCAAGAAAAATATTTTAAAAATAAATAATATACAGTCACCAAAAATTATATAATTGTCTGATATTAAAATATGTTGTGGAAAATTAAGATTTCTCAATTTCAAACTCTAGCAGTAATATTAACCTGCCAGTTAATACTTCACAGTTTATGTGTTCAAACTGATTCCCTAGCACTTTCAGCTAGCTAACTGTGACATTTCAGTACACAGTGCCTGTGTATTCTGTGTTACATGGCTCTTACAGAAAAAATAGAAAAAGAATGCTGTAGCCCTGTATGAAATCTTCATAGTCTATAGTCAAACAGTGTCCTTCTGTAGCTAGGAGGCATTAGATTGATGCACACATTGTTTGAAAAACCTGGTGCCAATTTGGCAATATACTCAGAAGCCACTATCTGCACATATTACGTGGTGCCCCATTATCCCTTCAGATGAAGTATTTTATGACCTTTAGACCGCTGGCATGTTGTTACCAAACAGTGAGAGGAACCTTTAAACTCAGTTATAAATTTTATGGGGAAAAGAATCTAAATGTTTCTCTCAGCTGAGTTTGGTTGATTAAAGTGATTAATTCACTGATAAAGCCATTATAAGTTGACTTGTACAAATAGTAGTGAAGAATTTGCAACATCCTCCCATCATTATTGTAGGGGTCATAAATTTTCTTACAATATGTAAAGTATTTGCTGCATTGAACAAAAGGCAGAGCCTATCAATGTAGCGAGTGATTTTAATTACACTGCTAATTATGAAAAAAATTAGAGTTCACTTCAGTAGCAGTTGTCACTCAAAACAGGTTGTTATATACTAGCACACTAATGAAAATCGTATACCTTAGTAATAGGGATACAGAAGTCTGAGGGGCTCACTGAATGTCGGCAATAGCAAAATTTCTCCTAAATGTTCAACTTAAACTATAATAAAAAGTTTTTACTAATTTTATCAAACTAAAAATTAATAGTTTAAGCTAATCTAAAGGAATTTTTAATTCACTTATCCACTGAATATTTTTTTAACATGCTCATTGTACTGGACACTGTGCTAGACATAAGAGATTCAAAGATTAGTAAGGCATATGTTCACCCTTATTGCACTCCCAGTGTAGTAGAAGAGTTTTTAAAACTACAGAAAAAGAGTACATAGTATTTTAGATGAAATAATTTATTTTTGTTTGAAATGAAAATAAATTAAGAGAAAGGATGAAAGTTAATAAATTTAGTTTTTTAAACTTATAGATGATGATCACAGGGAGGAACTAAAATTATTTTGGCTCAAAACTAAAGCAAGTATTCGATAATGATCTGAATTTCTGAAGAAGGAAGGCCACATGAATTGGCAAGCCATGTTACACTCGGCGGTTACAGTTAAGTAAAAAAAAAAAAAAGAATATGAGGAATGAATACTAGAACTTTCGCAAGATTGTGCAAGTCTGTAATAAGAATTTCTTTTAAGTTTATTTGCTACCAAGAGTGACCTTGACTGATAACAATGAAGAATTACAGAGCACAGTTATGGCTCGGCTGGTGGCTGTGGTGGAGAGACAGGTAGACCAACTTCAGGGTTACACTGCGGTTCTCAGACGGGCACAGTGATTGATGCCTGGGAAAATGTGCTTAAGAGGTGAGGGTGGTTGACTGTGTCAACAAATCAACACAACTGCAGAGAGCACTTCCAGGATAATCATTTGTACGCAGCCTCATCTGAAAACAGATTGCAAGAGCTCTGTGCTGTAGGTCATTGAGGAAATGTAGTGGTGACGTAGTCTATGAAAATGCAAAGTATTACGTTGTGGTTATTGTTCTTAGAATGTTTCTGTTTCTGTGCATAGAATAGGGACATTTACATTTTCCCTTCTACCTCACTGATCAACCCTCAGTGTTTTTTCTGAATTTTTACTGTTTTTCTCAACCTTAAGCATTGAGGGTTCCTCCCTCCTTAGTCTCTCCATTTCTCCCAAAATACTTTCTGCCCCTTTTCTCTTTCTATACTTCCCAGCTCACTCCATGTGGATTTTACTTGGTTTCACAGTTTTAAGCACCAATTATATGTGAGCAACTCTCAGGTTATATCTTAAACCCTGACGCCCTCCTGACTGGCCCATCATCTCCATAGTACGAGATAATAGGTATCTTAAAATAAACACATCAGAAGAGCACTTCTGGGCCTCACAGTGCCTGTACCTGCAGGCCCAGCACTTGGGAGGCTGATGCCGGAGTGTCCTTTGAGCCAGGAGTTTGAGACTAGGCTTGGCAACATACCAGGAGCTCATCCCTTCCACCTCACTTCCTTCTCCACGCTTCACAACAGCACAGTTTCTGATTCGGTACCCGTTCCCACCATATTCTTCCTCCTTTAGTGGCCTCTATGTCAATAAATCTGTCCACCGTCCCATAAATCGCTTAGTTCAAAACTGTGGCTATCGATTGTGCTTCCTCCCTTTCCTTTTTCTTTACACCCCACATGTTAGAACGTTTTGTCACATCTGCCTTCAAAATGAGTCCTGAGTCCTTCTTCCTTAGAGTTATGGTTGGCGTCTAAAATCACCCCCAAGTTCTCATGAGTGTGGAAGGAATAATCCACTGAGGAGTTCACGGCTGAATGTGCTGTTAGGAACGGGCCTGGTTGGAAAAGGCAGGTCATCAGGAACTCAACCTGGCAGGCAGGGTGTATTCTTGCCCACTGCTCCTCCGTCCTTGGTCTCTCCTGTCCTCCCACAGGCCCTTCCACCAAGCTTCTTCTGCCTTGGAGCCCGGTGACAGTGGACACAAACGTCTGAAACCCAGCCAAAATCACCCTCACTTTCTTTAAGTGACGGGTGTTGGTTATTGGGTCCCAGTGTCAAGAAAGTAACTGAGACATCTCGCCATTCTCATCTTTCAGTAGCTATTGTGTCCCTTTTCTTACCTTTCTATAGTTCATTTTCCTCTCAACAAAAAGTGCTATGTTTTGAAGTGTGAACTGATCCATAACATACTATACTGAGGACTTCTGTGGGCCCCATTGCTGGCAGGACTTTGTCGTTCTCCTTGCCTTGGGTGTGTATATTGTGATCCATCCACTAGGATACCGTTGGACCCAGAGCATATCTGTTATTGTTCTCTTGTGCTCCTGCCTAACACTTTGCCATAGAGTGTTTTTGTTTTTGTTTTTGAGCTTCCCAGACCTACCCAACTGTTAGGGCTTAGTGTGCAAGAGGCTACTTGTTTCTGTCATTTTAGAGCATTTCATGGGTCACCTCTTCAGAGACACCTTCCTTGACTCCCAAGATGAGCTTCGGCTCTCCATGTGTACCTGCCTCGCCCTGTACTTGGCCTCCCAGCGCAGCACTGGTCCTTACTGTAATGTCTGCAGTGTTTTCATGTGCACACCTCTCAGAAATTTTGATTTTATCTTTGTTTACTTCTCTGATGTCTGTTCACCTTATCAAATGTAAGCTCCTTAAGAGTATGGGTCTTATTGGCCCTTCTAATTGAGCCCTCAAAGTCTTGCAAAGTAATGAAAAGAGATTTTGTATCTCAGTTTGTTCTTATGTTTTCATCCTCAGATGTTTTAGAGTGATTTCCAAGTGATAAAGGAAAGACACAGAAAGCTAACGACATACCTTACTCATTATTTTGATACTGTCTTCTGAGAGTGAAATATGGCAAATGTGCATTTTTTTAAAAGATAGCACAAAGAAACTGTTGAAGGGGGAAGGGGCAAAAGGGAGAGAAGATGGGGATGGGAAGCAAGGGATTAGGAATGGAAAAAAAGGAATGGAAGGAAAAATAGAAACAAAGTTCTGCAAATGGAGAGCAGAAGAAGGATTGAAAGGAAGGGATGTTAATGTGAAGAAAAAGGAAGTGAATTATTTTGTGCACACTACAAGTTCCCTGTGATGAATGTGATCATTATGTGTGTCAAAAGTATACCAATAAAATTATTTAAAAAGACAACATTCTATATTTTGGCACCTTCTCAAACTCTAAATCTAATAATTTTTGAATGATTTCATTTTTAAAAGGCTTTATGTGAATATTGCGTTTGGTTTTTAGAAATCTAATGTTAACATTTTGAAAAGAATGCAACAGGGAGCTGGGTGTAGCAGCACACACCTGTAATTCCAGCACTTGGGAGGCTGAGGCAGAAGGGTTGTCATGAGTTTGAGCTGGACTACATGGTGAAACCCTGTCTCAAAAAACATGTGCAGGAGACTGAGAATGAGAGCAAGAAGACCCACTGTTCACTTGCCGGCTGTCACAGCTTGTAGCTAGATTCTTCTAATGTGGCACAGGGGGGCTTTTCAGAGGGGGCTAGTTCTAGAGTGTGTGATGCTGGGATTAAGGATATGATGCTGGGATTGATTCATGGTGTGATGCTATGATTAAGAGTGCCCTGCCCTGGGTGCGAGTGATGCCCACCCCAAGGGCAGAATATAAGGGACAGAAAGAGGGCTGCTGTGCACTTGCTGCTTTGTTACCTTTGCCTGCCATGAACTCTTTCTCCTCTGCGGTGCCACACTGCAAACACAACGCATTCTTATATCTTAGAATTAGGTGTTAATGTAGAGACAGTCATTCTGTAGAAAATTGAAATGCAAGGTGAAATAATTGTTTTACTGCAGGTACATTTTATTATTTTTACATATTTGCAAAATATACCATCATCTGAAAATGTGTATTCATTGCAGTTATTTTGGGATAAAGAAAAAGAAAAAAATTTTTCTGATCTTCTGACTTCTTAAGGAAGAGGAGACATGTAAATGTAGGAAGTTTTAATACAGCAAAAGAACCAACAGCTATCACAAACAAATTGCATTGAATAAATCACACCTACCATTCCTAGATTTTCCTTGGTAGTGTTAAGTACCTGTTATATATTGTATTATAGTCATATTTACCCATGTTGTTGCATATAATTAAT
The DNA here is from genome assembly GCF_000276665.1 of Chinchilla lanigera. Classification (NCBI taxonomy): domain Eukaryota; kingdom Metazoa; phylum Chordata; class Mammalia; order Rodentia; family Chinchillidae; genus Chinchilla; species Chinchilla lanigera. The sequence goes on from NW_004955408.1 coordinate 40,192,499, forward strand.
TGGCATGTCCTCCATGTCACAGAACCCAGATATTATATTAGATAAGGTTTCAGAGAGATACACATGATTGTTAATTTTTAATGGATTGGTTAGACATCTAGAAGAATGCTTTTCAATGTAGGTAAATAGGTGTTAAAACAAAAGAAATACAGACACTAGTATTGAAAAATTTGACAAATTTTGAGTTAAATAAATGTAATAGGTTACTATAGAACTGAATTTTTCAGAGCTGTTAAAATATTAATAAAAATGAATGTGCTAATTAGTCTGATTTAATCATTCCATGTTTTATACTTTATAGCATCAATTTATGCTGAAAGTTTGTTAGTATAAGGGGTGCATGCTATTTGAGTATTTTAAGTTTTTACAAATATAAACCTAATATTTGTACAATCAAAAAGTTAACAAATGGTAATATGCACCTTGATCTTCTAAGAGGGACATAATTTATGCAAGATTTTTAACAGTTGGGATTTCTACATACGATCTGCTGTTTTCTCATTCAACAGATAGTAAAAAGATAGTAAAAGGAAGATGACAGACATTCTGATAATCCAGTTAGAGATCCTTTTAGTGTATGGGGACTTAATTTATGAGCCCGGTGTGCAATGCAGAGATGAACGCTGAGCACACTGCATGGTGAGGAACTCGACTCCACACTCAGAGTTGTGTGATGCAGATCAGATTACTCAACGTCTGTGTGGCTCTTCTCCCATCTGAGAGTAGAATGATGTGCAGGTGCTACCCCTTAGTAGTATTCTGATGATTAAATGAGTTGCTGTTTTTAAATGATTAAAGACTACTCATGGACGCTAATATTACTCCACATTCATTGAATAAACAAGTTAAACTGGAAAGTTGCACAGTTACTTTTTCTATTTATTTTAATATCCTTTCATATGTTGTGTTTAGAAGAATGTGGTAATGTGAGGAAGGGGTGTTCAGTCATAGAGATGCAATTTTATTCTTTATTTCTAGGCCCAGTGATGTGAAAGTATGTGGAGGTTAGATAGTTTCTTTCCCCCACTAATTACTGTGTGGTACTGGACAGGTTAGAAAATATTTAGATATCTTCCTTATAAAAATTGGTGTTTGTGTTTGTTGGTGTGTCAAGAATGAGATTTGCACACCTTAGTAGGAAAATAGATTCTGATACTGGCTAAACTTTGTGTTTTATTAGCACTACTACTCTCTTATTTCCATGACAATCTGGTGCATAGTTTTTATAATAACATTTTGAGAGAAGTATGCCGTGTGTGTTTTGCGTCATCTAATCATTAGGACAAATTTGTAAAGCAAATGTTATCCCTATTGTACACTAAAGAAAACCAAGAAATTTAATGACTTCCCTAATTTAGAATTAGTACAATGTTGGAAACTTGAAGAATTCAAATCCAGAATCTCGAGTGTTCAGCAATTCTATTTCTTTTGTCCTGGAAGCCTGAACACAATAAGTGAGCAGCTAAAAGGTCTAAATTTACATCTTAGTGCAAGTTTTCCAAACGCTTGAGATCAAAGTGTTATCAATTGGAAGTTTTTAAGATTTTGGAATATTTTTATACACATTGCCAGATGACCATCATTAATCCTAAATTCTGAAATCTGAGTTGTTTTAAAATTCAAAAAAAATATATATATTTATTTGGATCCTAAATGTTTCAGATTTTCTTAAATCAATTTGGTTTTCAGATTTTCCTACTGGGAATGTTAAGTCTGAACCAATTTTCCCAAGGCTGAGTAAGCACCATAGACAAGAATTGTAATATCCATAGAAACATTATTTAATGTAAAATTTATCCAGTTGCCCATTCCCTGATGGTGGAATAAACAAATATGATCTACCTTTAAGGTGGAATTCTATTTAACAATAAACAGAAATCAACTATCAATGCATGCTGTATCATCAATGAACCTCATAACTGTGCTAATTAATAAAGCCAAATTTAATTGATTATATAGTGTGTGATTTAATTTTCATCAAGTGTTCAGAAAAGACAAATGTTCAGAGTAAGAAAGTGGATTACTGGTGGTTCAAAACCAAGATTGTAGTGCAGATGGACTACAAATGGCTAAGAAAGATCTTTGTAGAACAGTGATAGTGTTCTAAAGCTGGATTGTGGCAATGGTTGCACAAATATACAAATTTATTAAAAATCACTTACTGAAAGTAATTTTATACATTTAAGGGTGAATGTCATCACATATAAATTATACCTCAAAAAAGAAACAATTTATTTAGAATTCCATGTATTGTATCCCTTGGTATGATAATCTCCATATCTAATTTTGAAAGTAAATCAGGTTTTTGTCTGTCATTAAAATTTTTCTCTTCATATGAGATGTTTGGCCAGGTGTGGTGGTGCACACTTGTGATCCCAGAACTCAGGAGGCTGAGGCAGGAGGGTAGTTGGAGTTCAAGGCCAGCATGGGCTACAAAGTGAGTTCAAGACCAGCCTGAACTGCAGAGTGAGACTGTGTCTCAAAAAGACAAAAGAAAATGTTTAAAGGGAAGTTGCATGATGTTATTAGAATCATGTAGAGGAAAATGTGCAAAATGTAGGATATCCACACTTATAACTAGGTTGGTGTTTAAAGTAACTCTTGATAGTCAATAACCCAATTTCATTATGTTCTGTATTTTGATTTTCACCTACCTCCACTCTTGGTGGTATGTGTGGTGTTTATTATTATTTACCTCATTTCGGAGATTAGGTAGTGGAGCCAAAGGGGGTGAGGTCAAACTGTGTAGCCCACATGCTTCATCCTTATTTTTCCTGAACGCTGCTCTCATATGATCCATGTAGGATCTTTTTATTATGCTCTTATTGTTCAAAATAAAAGATATTTAACAAATACTAATTAAGTAAAGCCACGATAAATATATTAATGGCTGGGATCTCAAACAACATTAATATCATCTTAAGCAGTTCATTTAATATCATATGGACAGTTGGAACTGCAGGAAATAAGGGTTTCAGATGTGACTTGGATTGATGTATTCTTGTAGTATTCAATTTGCATTGGCAGGTGACTCCTACAGGACAGATGAAGAACATAATTACCCCCTACTACTGTACCTGCTTGAAAGTCATGTTCCCAAAGGCATCGTTCCCAGGCTTTGATCGTTTGAGAAAAAGAAAGAAATGGAAAGTATGATATACTGTTGAACTATTGTGCTGGTTGCCACACACCCAAGCAAAGCTGGAGAGCTGCACTGGTGCTTTGTCACGGGTGGGAGGGGCTCTGATGGACTCCAACTTACTCTTCCTGAGAACATTCTGTACGGCCCTGGAGCCTAACAGCCTTAGAGCTCAGGCCTCTTCATACAGGCTCGACAACTGACTGTTAAGGAAAGACTTATCAAAAGCTCACAAATTAATTTTCTTTCCTCTTTTTTATTTCTTTTTTAAAATTACTAAAAAAAGTTAGTGTGTTTTGTTTTAAACAATGTGGTTTGACCTATTCTTAGTATAGTTATACTTTTTAATTATGTTCCCCTTATTCTACCATGTGTTGCTCCTCTTTTAACAGAAACAAGAATCCTATCATCTCTTTTATAATTGCTCTTTTTATCTTGTGAATCACGTTTTTTACATGTGAAGATGAATTGTTCCCTGTTGAACGCCAAGCTTGGATACCTGATTTTTTATTACATTCCTCCTGTTTTCACTTCAATTTTTGTATTTGTAAACTGATGTGCTGACAGCAACGGAATAAAAACTGGGTATCTTCTTCAGAAAGTACTGTGCATGGGAACTGTGTAAATATTTTTCTGGTAACTTTATTTTAACAGTTGGGCTTTTTTCCATATAAGTAAGACTGAGCTGAGTGGACTTAATGTAAAGCACGTGTGTTGGCAGGTTTGCATATGCTTGTTTGAGCTCTCAGCATATGTTGAATAGTGGATTCTGTTAGTTTTATGTGTTTTTGGCAAAGCCCTGCACAGTGCTTTTTAAAATCTAGAAAGCAAGTAAGTTGTCAGAACCTTTTTTTTTCCCTTCCAAGGCTGTAAAGTAGAAACGATAGAAAAATGTAGGCAAGAGAAATTAGGTATCTTTAAGCAGATTTATATGTTTTCTTTTGTTATATAAAATTATGTCTTTCTCATACAACTTCAAGTATTTTAAAAGTATTGTTGAAGTCTCTTAACTTGTTTGAAATAAACACCTATATACATCTTGATAAGTCACTTGAAGAAATTTTAACATGCTTTCTGCAAGTGTATATTTCTAAAATGCAAGTTTTCACACAAAAGTTAAGTATTTCTGTATGCCTCTTGAACAGTAAAAGGGCTTCAAAATTTTTTTCTATTTGTCTACTATTGTACTGTCTCATATTTTAGTTCATTGTGTTTTTGTGTCATAAATTAATAGTTATTGTGGTTTTTTATGCTGTGGTTCAGATTTAATGACATGCTTTCCAATTCCTTTATTCACCTTCTCTCACTTTCTGTATTGCTAAAATATACATTTTAGTTACCTCAGTAAAATCAGTTATCAGAAGACTCTTGTTTTGGTTTGAAGTATATTTTACTCTTTAATTTAGAGGATGACTTAGTACTGGGGATAAGATTCTATGCAGTTATTTTCACTGAGCCTTTTAGATATTAATTCATTAGCTCTGTACTACATCTGATATCCTATAATGTGTGCATTATATCTATACTGGCTGCTGAGAAGTCAGAAATCAACAGTTAGCAAAATTTCATTCCTTAATCGCTAATCAGTCTTTTCTCTCTGATTGCTTTGAAGATCCTTTATTTTCTTTGGTCATGGGCCATTATGATGACCCAAGCTGGGTAATACTTTTTCTAATCAGTCATATCTTTTTTCTTCTTCTAAGGATTCATGATTTTCATCAAATCTAGAACATTCTTGCCATCTTTCTTAACATCCCCATCTTCCTAATTCCCATCCACTTTTGTGCTTTCTCTCTCTCTCAAGTTCTACTAATCGTTGTTCTTGTTGTATCGTATACTCTCCCCTGTGGTTTGGGCAGGTGTCCTCCAAAGGTGTGCATGTTAACCTTTTGATTGCCATCCTGTGCACTGTGGGGAGTTGAGTAACATGTACATGGTAGGTCCCAGTGACAGAGTGTTTGCTCACTGGACATGAGCACTTGAAGTCAGGGTGTTGGTACCTGGTACCTTCCTTTCCCTCTGGTTCCTTCCTGAGCACTATGGAGCCCATAGCTTTTTGTGTCATTCCACAGAGCAAACGCAAGGGGCCAACTGTACATGGCCTGATGACTTCAGGTGTTTGTTACACTGCTGGGCAGCTTAACAGAGTCGCCTAATCATTCTTCAGTATTTCAATATCTCCATGTTTTTCTGCTACACTTCCTTCTGTCTGTACTCTGGTTCACTTCCTTTTCAACTGTATTTAATTTGCCTATTGATTCCTGTATATTTATACATAGTATCTCCTTTTCAAATCTATGCTGAGTCACTTTAAGCATAGTCATTTCGGTTTAACTTTTTATCATTATTCAAGTTTTTGGGTTTCTATTCCACTTAGCAGTTAATTAGCAATTCTTCTCCATGCCCAAACATAGTCATAGTAAATTATCTCCTTCCCCACTTTGTTTCATTTTTACAGTAAGGCCATCTTAACCTTTAAAATCTTGCAAGGTGGGTTTTCTGCTCTTTCTGCTAGATGCTCCTGTGCTATCACTAGCCCATTACTGGACAAAGTTTATAGTTTCCTGGTTTAAGTTTGCCAAGATATGTAAGCTTTATAAATTTGAATCCTTAAGTAAGGTAAAGGTTATTAAAGGTTAAAACAATTATTTCATGCACCAAGTACAGGAAGACTTATTTGAATTCTGCTCTGCATAGATTTTTTTTTTACTGCCTACCTTGTCACATGATCCTGTGAAAGTCAGCTGTCTTGAGCTTCTACTCTGATGTATGTCTCTAGCTCCTCATTACCTGGGGTGCACATGTATCAAACTTCCAGCCATGGGATCACCCAAATGGTCACCTTCCTCTCCTGCTCAAGGATGGTTTTAGCATCAGCTCACTGGCTTACATTTCTTTTTCAGGCCACTGGACAGTCTGTTTCCTTTTTGTACAAAACTAGTTATTCATTTTGAGAGACATTTAAGATTATTTAGTCTACCTAGTCTGGTAAATTTAGAAAAACAGATGTCTAACATATCCTTTAGCACTTACAAATAAGCCAGTTTTTAATATTTGGAATAGATTCATATAGTGAGTCAAGTGGCAATACAGTATGCTGCTAATAAAGATGGATTTAAGCTACAAAAATTTAGGAGGTATTTATTTACTGAATTTGAAATAGACACCTTAATCTTTATATCACCACAGTATAGTAAGAGTTATTTTAAAATTGTTGATTCTAGAGCATATTCAGAACCATAATTATATATGTAAATATGTAATATAGTCTGGAAAACTCTATTGAGCATGAAAAAATATAAATTGGAAAGAAATAATTTATAATTTGAGTATTACTTTTTATGTTTTTTTGATTACTCTATTTCCTCTGTGATTTCCTGCCTTTTACTGCTTTTCAGCTCACTGTGTCTTACATACTTTTCAAAAGCTGTCTCCTACAAAGAACTGGTATAGCAGTTTCACTGTTTGCTTTGAAAGATAAAACAGAGGAACACACAAAGACAGAGAAATACTGAGACACTGGACTACTTTTTCATCTTCCTTGTTAGAAATTTTAGCCGGATTCATTACTTCTTCTTCAGCTCTTCAGTGTTGACAGGCATTACAGTAACCTTTCAAACACAGAAACAGCATCATAGGCAGGTTATTTTACCACGATCATTCATGGAATTATGAGTAATAATGGTATTTAAAAATGGAAGTATGTCCAAAAGCTGTCTAAATAATATATTTAGCTCATTATTTTCTAGATTGTTTTGTGATTCATAATGGTTCGAAGAATTTTTATAATGGTAATCAATAAAATAATACCTTTGTGATCCAGGAACTCTTCTGAAGCCTTCTGTATATTTACTCAGTTCTAACAAGTTCCTGAGATTCTGTTGTGATTGCATTTAAAGTTTCTCTGAGAGTTTTAGCTCTTTTTCAAAGTCATTCTAGAATTACAATCAGGCCATGTGAAGTCCGGCTGTATACTCTAGCTGGTTACTTTGAACTTTCACTTGCTGGTCTTTCTGTGTGTCTCTGTGACACACATGCCTGTGCGCATGCGCGTGTGCACACACACCCCTACACCAACAGCTACACAGTATACATGCATACAAGTATACATTTGCATTCACACACTCACACAGCCTATGATTTTAGAATTTTATCTGTCTTTTGCTATTAATCTGATGAGAAAAAAAGCTTATAACAATGATCCTAATGCAGTGTATTACATGATCAGTGGCAAGTGTTCCAAACCTCATTAGATATGTTATTTTAGTGGCAATGAAGCACACATTTTGTAGGAGTGAAGCCCAGATCTTAACTATGCAATTAACATGCAGGAGGAGTTTTGAAGGTACTGCAACTTTATTATTGGAGAACAGATTTCTGCTTAAACTTCAATACTTAGTGACTTCAGTCAGCATCCGTGTTTTCCACTAATTCAGAACAAGCAGGCAAAAGGCAATTCCCATTAGTAAGTAAATTATTTTGTGGTGCTTAGCTATATTATTCATAATGGTTACTTATTAACCGATATTACAGTAGTTCATGTTTATTTTAGGCTTAATTTATGCATTTTATTGTTTAATATTCTTTGTCTTTTAGTTATTATAGATTTTTGAAACTAATTCTTTGGAAAGAAATAAACTTCAATTATAGTCAATTTAGTAGCAACAGTGTAAAAATGGAAATATAGTTCTAAAGAATAAGAAAAATATTTCATTTTACTCTCATGATATAGTCATCTATATTTCATTTTCTTCTATTATTTGCCCAATTAGACTAATCTTATGAAAAATTCTACAGATACTTTTATCTGCTCAAAATAGAAAGCCCCAAGATGATCGTAACTCTTCTGTTTCTTCCTTGCCTTAAGAAAAGAAGATAATCTGTCATTTTAAATTGGTGTTACTGGATTCAGATCTGTGACATATGAAGGAAATGGCAGGAATTCTTACATAGATGTTACTGATTTTTTCAGTGCAGGTTGGAAAAACGGGCACATGTGAAGGTTTTACAGAGGTAGTCGTTCTAGTACCCCAGAGCAGTTTTATGTTCCACCAGGGCAATAACAATGTTCAAGACATCTTGAAATGCGTAATCTTAGAAAAGCTAGTGTTTTATTTATACCTTATTTACACATGGGCAGGGAATTGGAATTACATTTCAGTTGGTTGCATGTGCTAATAAGTGGAGTCCTAGCTGTGGAGGCAAAAGTAGAACATAAAATTTACTGCTATTTTGTTCACAGGGTAGCATTTGTCTAATTCTTACATCCTTATTAAAAAGTAGTGAGAATGAATGATTTCATTACTCCAAAAAAAAAATCAAACAAAGTGAAACAGAAGTTAACTCTTTCTTCCTGCTCTTCCTCTGGCTCACTCTCTCACCCACAAAGCCACTGTTCATCCTGAGCCTCAATGTAGTGCTGGTTTATGAGTTAGGCAGTTTATGGGTTAGGCAATCTTTGCTGTGCTGTTCTGCAAATTGGTGATTGGCTGTCAGGAGGTTGGCCAACTTCCTGCAGAGCCCAGAGGCTGCGAATGAGACACAGAGCCATCACACAGCCCTGCGCACAGCAGGATGGAGGCAAGGGTATCCTACTGTGCTGTCCCTGCACCAGCACACACCACACCTGCAGAGAGGAGAAAATGGACCTGTTCATTTGCCCTGGGCTTCATAGAACACCTTGGGCTTTCTTATCTCAGGACTGGGAGAGGCTGAGGCAGGAGGACTGCTAGTTCAAGTCCTACCTGAGCAATTTAGCAACAGCGTGTCTCTAAATATATATAAAGAAATAGAAAAACAGCTAGCTATCCCTGAAGGATATAGCTCAGGGCAAAGGCCTGCAATGCAAGAAACAAAAGGAGAGGAGGGGAGGGGAGAAGGGAAGGGAGTCATTGTTTTACATACAGAATTTTTTTTCTGGTTTCTTTTTCCAGTACTGGGAATCGAACTCATGACCTCACACTTGGCAGGCAGGCGCTGTGCCTCTGAGCTAAATCCTCAGCCCTGGGAGTCGTTGTTTTAAAAAAAGAAACAGAGTTTATTCAGGATAGAAATCCGGGGCCTTGCCTAGCTTTCCCTGTCCTACGCCGCCAACCTCTGCACTGTTTGCCACTCCTTTATTGCTTCTTCCCAGCAAGCTGTAGATCCTCAGATGATCCCCTAGATGATGGGGAAACTGTCCTCACTAACCGGTCTCAGGCCCATCAGTGCCAGCTGGGCCTTTTGATCTGCTCACCTGCAAATGTGACCCTGTGATTTTTCTCTCTAAAACTTACCGAATACCACCTGTTCCCATAATCTGACATTGTTACTGGGTCTCAGGGTGCTGGCATCTCCTTTTAGAGGTGGTTTCTAGGTCCTTTCTGTCCTGAATAAAAATTGGTCAACACAAGAGCAAAAAGTACCACGGTTTTACATTTGTTAAAGGTAGGAGAAGAAACATGCTCTGTTTGGGCCAAGAGAAAGGTAGGAAAGGATGTACACTGTACAACATGTGAAAGAACATGTTAGGGCAGAGCTTAGTGTGGACATTCTTATGGTACCACCTTCTCCTCAGGTGATGTCAGGTGTGGGCTGTTCCTGGAAAACCTTCACCAGCAGAATTCCACTGACCGGGCTCTGGGAACCGTATGTGCGTATGTCCCGGGACCTTGTAATTAACAGGTCACAGGTCACATCTACTTCCCCAGCCAGGCTTGCCTGCCCTAATCTCCTGTCTCAATCTTTGAAGTAATGAAATTTTATGTAATTTAGATGGCGTTTTGTGTAATAACTGCAAGATATTGACTAGATCTGAGTTTGAATGTCCAGAGAGGGAAATGGGAGAGAGTTTGTGTTTTTGACTGCAGTCTCCTGGGGAACCTAAAGTACTTTAGTGCACCTATAGGGCAGACTAGAAAACCATGGATGCATAGACAAATTACAAACTCCCTTCGATGATGTATAAGTCGTTAGTTATTCACCTGTCTGGGTTTATTTGCTTTACTCTGCGTCTTTGTACTTCATGCTTCAGCTCCATTGGACAGTTGCTTCTGCACATACTTTGAGACCTGTCAGACCTCTGTCTGAGACTGGGCCATCTGCACACAACAGGGCCAGGGGAAGAACCCCATGCAGGCCAGTTGTTGCTGGCTCAGCGAGGAATCCCTGCCAGAGTCCTGCTTTTTCCCCTCACTTCTGCTGTATTCGTGCTACACTGCAGCCTTCACCCCACGGTGCGTTGCTTTGTGCCTTGTGCTCTCTCTAACGTACTTGTGGAGGTCAGCAACAGTGTCTTCGTTCTCATGGCTCACTGCCAAGCTCACTCTTTCTGCCAGTAACAAACATTGGTGATGGAAGCACGAATAGCTTGCTTCTTTCAATTATTGTAATCAAGCTGAAATTTTTTTTCAAAGATAAATATATTTAACATATTTGATACAGTGATTTTTTTCAATTTTTAAATGAAACATGAACTCAAATATTATTTGTTGATGATAAAATGATTGCATTAAGAAAAGGCATACAGCTTTTTAAAAAGCTTATGCAGTGCTTGTCCCTTCAATCCATTTGGCACCTGTGTGCTGAATGCAGAATTTCCATTTCAGTCCCTTTAGCTTATTAATAAATTCAAACCACTTGAAGAGAGCTTATGTAGTCTCCATCCCCTTAAAAATTTTTATTCTCCACGTGATCACATAAGCAATAGTCGCTTACATTTGAAATCACCACACATAGTTACATTGCATTCAGGTAGATATAGGTAACTGAGTATTTGATCTTACAAGTTCTAGCAAATTAAAAACATAGTTAAGCAATGATTAACTCAATTTTTGTCAAAATATTACAGATCTTCAGAAAAGTAAATCATAAAGTATCTCTAGTCCAATCGTTCATCTTCTTTACTACTAAACTATTTGCAGATGACAATCTGCAAAAGTTTTGGATTAAGGTGCCTTCACTGTGAGCAGCGGGCAGTCTCTTTCTCAGGCAGAGCTTCAGCAAAGCAGAACTGACTGCGGGGTTCAGGGCTGTGCTCCATAGCTTACACCACTGAACTCCCTGCATGGATCTCTGAGGCGTGTGTTCCAAGTGAGTACTTGGACTAGCTGCTGGATTTTCTAATCTCCAATTTTTACTTCTTGGACATAGAAATGATAATAACTACCTCATAATGAAGATTAATTAGGATAGTGTCTGTGAAGTTACCACTTTAGTTTCAGGCACAAGGTAAGCATTCAATAAATGCTGGCTATTAATTTTACCATTTCACTCCAACGTATGGAATATTGGCCAGGGATTTAGCTCAGTGGCACAGTGCCTGCCAGGCAAGGGCAAGGTCCTGAGTTCAGTTCTTGGTAAAAAACAAAACAAACCAAAACAAAACATGGATATGCGTCTATGGAATATCAGCTGTCTGAAAAGCTTGATGCTTATTGCAAGACTCTAAGGGGGAAAAGTAAAAGGAAATACCTACGGAAGAACAAGAAATTTAAAAAATGCCAGACACTGATGTTATGACAAATGATGTTTGTGCTCCTGTTCTTAATGAAACAACCTGTTAGGATTTTGTGATGTAGAGGCCAGTAGGTGGCACGGATTAACACACTGAAATGCAGCTGGGGCTTTCTAGACTCTCTGACAGCTGGCCGTCACCTTATGCTGCACCAGCAAAAGTCAGATCACATTTTCATTTTCACTTGATGTTCCTCTTGAGTCAAAGTAGTGCACAAATTTCTGAGCCCAGGTTTTGTAGCGCAGAGTCACAGTGCTGCGTCCCACCCCGCCCCTGCCGCACACAGACCTATGGGTTCAGCGCAGAGCAACAGATGATGTCTTTGTTTCTCAGAACATTGTCACTGAAGGCATTTTGTATAGAGAAATATTCTTGGTGGTGTATGTACGTCAGTTGTTTATATTGTGAATTCATAAACCATATGGGAATTTAATTTGAAATGAAAACTTTGATAGAAAGTCTTTTTAGCCAACTTTAAAATAAAAAATATCCATAAAATAAAAAATATCCGTATATTATCCATAGATAATATCCAATTTATCTAAAGCCAGCTGTTGATTAAATCAAATGTTTATTCCCATGGTTCCTTCTGACTGTGTTTTGTCATCTCTGAATAGGGTAGATATTTTTTAACTTTTCTGACACCAATATCATTTTTATTCCTTTAAAATTTCAGTGCCTTGTATCTCTTTATGATCTTTTATGGCAATGAGATATGATTCCCTTATTAAACCAGTAAAGATTTTTAATAATCAAGTAAATATTTTCTTTTTTGTCTCTTTAGGTCATCTTTCGTTAAGATTATATTTTACTTCATCATAGGGATTTCACATTTCACAAAGCAATTGAAAAAATTATGAATATTAAAATGTGTTGTTATTCTAAAACATTGTATTAATCTTCCTCAGAATATTCCTCCCATCATTCTCACCACACTCTGAAGCAGTTCTGAGTGTCCTCCTTCACCAGTGTCTTTAGTTGCACTGTTGTGGCTGCCTTGATGTCCTGAGTAGATTCAAAACGTTTATCTTCTATGGTCACTTTTTACTTTGGAGAAGCACTAGAAGTCACAAAGTGCCAGATCTGGTGAATAAGGTGTTTGAGGGCACACCTCAATGTTCTCACAAGCTGGCCTCTCCACTGTATAATGCTTGATAGCAGTGTTCACTGTGTTTGTTTTTTGTTTTTCTTAATCTCACCTTGTAAAGACATTCATGAAGGAGACTTCCCAAACTGCTTCAGAGAGTGGCAAGAATGATGGGATGAGCATATGTGACATGACAGAGAGTTTTTTGAAGGGAAGTAGTGACATACTTTTACTCTAGCGCTTGTGTAATGGAACTGAGACTTTAATTAAGCCCAGTACTTGCTGTGCAATTTGTGCAAGTACATGTGCCCAGGAGAGAGAGACAATAGAAGGAGGGAGGGGGAGAAGAGAGGGAGAAAAAGAATATAACATATTTTACTTGATCTGAAACTTTAATTTTTCCAAGTACTATTTTTATGAGCAGATACTGCCAGATACTTTGAAAGCAGAGGAGGTAAAACAACCCATACCTAACTTTGCAGCATTTACCATCTACTAATAGATTATAAAATTTGGTGCAAATTATTGAGTAACACAAACAGAAAAGTTTAAAGCCCGTTTATAAGTGGCTTAGAGAAATGTGTGACTCATGTCCTAGGCTACTGGGAGTTTAACTTGCAGCCCCATTGTATTACCAGGAGTCAAGGCTATTCTGTTCCACCATTGTGTTATCCTCAGTGTTTTTGCTCACTGTAGTAACTGATGTGAAGTACTTCTAGACATTATACCTTGCATGTTAATGACTGGAGGAAAGTAAAAGTATACCATGTAATCTTGTGGTTCTCTTCATTACGACAGAGGAAGCATTCCCTCAGAGCAGTGCAGCAGTCTCCTGTTTATGCCTTACTGTGCAGTGTGCGGACCAAAATTAATCATGTGAGAAAAGACCCACTTGTCCAAACATAGAGGTGCATCTAACTGAATACACACACACATGCATGCACAGTTACAGACAGTGGTGAAGTAGTAACACTGCCTGAGTAAGAAAAACTTGGCTCTGCTATGTCGGACGACAAGGAAGAGAGTGTGTGGCTGCAGTCACAGGCCGTCTCCACAGCCAGGAAGAGTTACTGACATTCTGATGTAAAGTTGCCGGAGGAAGAAAACTGTAATAAATTCATTTCCAGTCACCTGAGTGAGAACTGAGAAGAACTGAAATAAAGGAATAAATAGCAATTTTAAGACTAAGAGAATCATGACAACAGAATTACAGATACTGAAACCAGATATTACATTGTGTGTGTGGTGTGTTTGTGTGTGTGTGTGTGTGTGTATGTGTGTTTTCAGGAATGTGGGCTGCAGAGACAGTATGATGCATTGAGAAAAAGAGACCAATTCTTATAGGTAAAGGACTTGGTCCCACATCCCTGAGTGTGATGTGTAAGGCGTGATCATTAATTGTGATATAGTAACTTGAGAGAAAAAAGGCCTAGCGGATTGGTAAAGCTTTGGGAGGGTCTGTGATGACTGACATATAGGCCATATACTGAGGTGGGAAGACCGCCCTAGATGTGATTGGCATTGACCAACAAGCTTGTAGCACAGAGAAAATAAGGGAAAGAAGAGGGACCCCTCCCCTTTTCTTCACAAGACATGCCATCTTGGCATTGCCTCTGGATATTTCTCCAGGCTCCCAGTTCCTTTACCTTCCAGTGCCTTTGGTTTTGTGGCATGGACTCTCCTGAGCCTGCAGTGAGCTCCAGGCCTCTGCCTCTGCCTGGATCCTCTGGCCCTGAGCATGCGGGTGTCCATTTTGCAATTTTCCCCCTTGGATCCTGTTGGTGTCCTGGCCACTGCGACTGATGCTCCCAAGCCTGTAAGCCTGTCTGGTAATACGTGTGTTATTAAGTCTGTGCCTCTATTGTACCCTAAAATATAGTAGCTAAGGTATGTTCAATATTAGAAATTTTGTAAAATGGACTCTAATAAAATCAAATTAAATGCTCTCTAAAGAGAAGTAAATTACAAATAATTTATACCAGCTGCAAACAAGAATCTAAGATTAAGAAAGACAGAGTAAGACTCTAACAAAAAGATAGCACAGAATAAGAAATTTTAAGCAGGGAATATTGGGCTACTTTGACAAATTTTGCCCAATAATTATCTGGCTTTATAGTGTGAACAGAAATCAGCTGTATTTATGTCACCCAGTCTTCCCTCGTCCTTTCAAAGAAAGAAACTCTTAACTTGAAAGAGATTCCAGGGATTTCATAAACAGAGTTATGAGTGTCAGTCTCTGCCAAGTAATTATTATTTGTACTGAGAATTTATCATTTATACTAACATGGAAACTTATTTTTCTTTGTGATTTGGTAGACTTTATTTGACCAGTTCCTTTGACTGCTAGGCTTTTATTTTTATAAAGTATGTTTTATCACTTTTCAACCTATTTCTTCACTAATTTCAGTATGCAAGAATTACTCATGAGTACACTAATTGCTTTTGGCTAACCTCTAAAACATTTTTAAACTTTATAATCCTTTAAATTTTTTTGTGTGCAGTACTTCAGAGTTGGGGATTGAATGTAAGTACAGTGAACATGTACACTGAGTACATGTCCAGCTTTTTCTTTTCGTCCCTTTCCTTTCCTCTCCTCTCCTTTCCTTTCCTTTTCTTTCCTTCCTTTCCCTTTTCCTTTTCCTTTTCCTTTTCCTTTTCCTTTCCTTTCCTTTCCTTTTCTTTCCTTTCCTTTCCTTTCCTTTTTCCTTTCCTCCCCTCCCCTCTCCTCTCCTTTCCTTTTCTTTCCCTTTCCTACCCTACCCTACCCTTCCCTACCCTACCCTATCCTACCCTACCCTCAGTTTAAAAATGTTTTGTTTTTTCAAGAGAAAGGGGTTTGCATCCTGATTTAGGGCTATGAGAGAATAAAACAGCAATAAATGCATGTGTAGCTGTGCTGCCAAAATAGAAGGCAAGGTACTGATTACACTATTAAAGTATTTTGGAGAGGAACAGGTTAGTAACAAACTGAAATTTGAACATCAAGGAAAATATGAGAAATGTTAGGAACACTGATAAATGTGTTTATCAAGGTTTCTTACATGTAGAACTTCTCTGAGATTTAATGAGTGTTTCTTACTGCATTTACTAGGGGTTTTGAATCATAACTTCTGTTTTCTCAATGATAATGTATTGCTGAATTTATTATACACTGTAAGTGGTAGCTAATGTTTGCTAAGGGTCTGTGGTAATTTAATATTCATGATCTCTTCAAGACAACTCTTTAATGTAGGGTATGACCAATATGTTGTTGTTGTTGTTGACTAAATAAGAATTCAAGCTTTATGGAGATTGTGTTCCTGTGAAGCAAATGACATAATCAGTGGGATTAAACCAAGTGTGGTCTAGCAACAGTGCCTCTCCTTACATTCTCATTTGTTAAATACAGCATGCAACTTGTTTCCCTGGAAAGGTGTTTGTGTTGACTCACAAAGGGCAGGTTCAGTATGACATTGACTAGTGGTGTGCTGGTAAATACTTACAGGCTGGCTCTTTGGAGTAGGAAGTCAGAGAGTCCTTGTTTCCATCTGTTTATTTTCATTGTATAAATACTCTCTATGGCTTATTTCAGGTCACCAACCTGATGTCAGAAGTGATCAGTTTTGAATATTTATTACCATGTATTTCATATTATTAATTATAAATTCATATGATTTAATTTAATAATGGTTCTGTTTAATAAGTAGCCCACAAATTCGAGAACATTTAAATGTCCTTTCAGAGCCAGAGTTGGCTCTGCATGCCACAAGAGTGGACTGGAGGACCCAACTCATGTCACGAAGGAAATAAACTAGCTGGGGAGCATTTTAGCTCTATTTCAACATAATTTTCTCCTATTCTTTGATGTTTAGTTTAAGGTACTGGAAGGTCAAAATGCATGGTTTATTGATTTCCCATTCAGGTGTTTTGGTGTATGACAGTCAGGGAAGCCCACTTAATTCATCCTCAGCATGAAGTCATTTTGCCTCCAGGATGAATGAGGAAGGCAGAACCTGTTTTTGAGAATCATTATTATTTCTTCTGCTATTTCCTATACAGGGTTTATTAGTTATCCAGCTTTTATTTGTTTTTGTTTTTGTTTTGTTTTTGTTTTTCTCCGGTACCGGGAACCGAACTCACGACCTTGTGCTTGCCAGGCAGGCGCTTTGCCGCTAAGCTAAACCCCCAGCCCCAGTTATCCAGCTTTTATATTTATTTTAGTTCAGAAGGAAGTATGATAGCTGTATTTAAGCATAGATGAAGATATTAACTCCAGCCTATGCCCATCTAGAAGTTACTTCAAATCACTGTATAACATAAAAAATGATAATATATTATAGAACTTGCAATATAACTTACAGGAAACTTAACAAGATATTTTCTGAGTTGTTACATTAGTGAAATAGTTTACATATTGAACTATAGAAATAACAAACATGTTTGTCATATTTGTCACTGGAGTTATAAATATTTCTTTTTGTGAGTTAAAGGTTATGGCAATAACCTTTATTGTTATTACATTATTGATAAGGCAGCCTAATAAATTATAGTATATGTTAATAAGTGAATGAGTCCTCTCAGGTTTATCTGTATTTGTGATGTCAACATACAATGTTATGTTACGTATATTTGGGAAATTTTCTTTAGAGACTCAGAAGCTAGCCCCGTACATACAAAGGGAAAAGGAAAAAAAAACTAAACCATCCAAACTTTGACTAATCCAGATGTTCACATGGTTTTTACTTTACTCTGTGACACAAAAAGTCATAAATTTCTCTTCTGTTTTCAAAAGTACGATGAATTATTGTTAATTGTTGTCACTGTATAACTATTGTTCCACACAACACTAGAAATTATTCCCCCTGTTGAACTGTGGTTCTGTACTGCTCACCAGCCTCTTAGTTTGTCTTTTCTGTCCCATCCTTCTTAGCTGCTGGGGCCAGGACTTACTTCTCTGGTCTCCAGTTTTGTGACATCAGCTTTTATAGCTTTTCTGTATGAATCAGAGCATGCAGTGCTTGTCTTTGTTTTACTTAGTATGATGCTTTCCTGACTCCTGCACATTGCCACATCGGACAAAATTTAACTACTTTTTGTGCTTGAGTAAGATTCCATTGTGAATATAAAAATCACACCCTCTTCATCTATGTTTCTATTAGTGGACACCCAGGTTAATTCCATATCTTGGTTATTGTGAACAGTTCTGCAGTGACTGTGTGCGTGCAGATGTCTCTTCCACTTATTGATTTCATTTCTGTTGGATATGTATGCAATTTTTTATTTTTAAAATTAATTTTAAGTGGTGTACAAAGTATAAAAACTATATTTATGGGATACTATGTGTTTTGATACATGCATACAATGTCTAATGTTTAAATAATGTTGAGTATCTGTTCAAAATTTATTTCTTTGTGGTGAAAACATTCAGGCTTTTCAAAGGAAGCTTTGTAAATAATATTGTAATTATGGTGCACATCTATAATCCTTGCACTTTCGGAGGCTGAGTGAGGAAAATTACAAGTTTGAGCCTACCATGAGCTAGTTAGAAATTTAGTGAGATTTTGCATCATAAAAGGGCTGGGAATATAGCTTTCAGTGTAAAGATCCTGGGTTCAATAACATATATATGTATTTACTTACAAACACTTTCATTTGAAGTTTGGTTCTTTTGGGTGACAACATGAGTGAAGCCATCTTTCCCACACAAACACAAATGTGGCCATCTTTTCCAAAATTCTAAAACAAAATTAAGTTCCTGAACCGAGGTACCACTGTATAGTTTCACTATGACTTTTTCCTACATGATTATGCTTTGATCATATCCACTCTCCTTATTACCCTCTCTGACCCACCTCTACTTTTCCTTCTGCTTCCATAAAAATACCTTTTCTAAGAATTGTCTTTCATGTTTTCATTTTTATTTATGACTGAATAATACTCATTATATATATATGTATGTATATATATATGTATATATATATATATATACATAAAATATATTCTTTATCCTTATCTGTTGATAGACACATAGGCTGATTACTTAACCTAGGTCTTGTGAATAGTGCAACAAAAAGCATGGATGTGGAGGTATCACTTTTACAAGCTGACTTCATTTCCTTTGGTTTTATTCCTAGAAGTGAAACAGCTGTTTTCAGTATTAGCCATACTGATGTACATTCCCACCACCCATGTATGAGTACTCTTTTTGTCCATGTCCCACCAGCATTTGTTACTGGTCTCTATATTGATCATATAGATGAATTAACATTGAAAAATCTAATGAACCTACAGTTAAGAGTTTTGCACCTGTCTGCATTATATTGCAAAAACAGAAGTGTTTTGATTTTTCAGTATATTAAGAACTCACTGTGCACACTACAAAGAGTTTTTGAACATTAAACAATATATATTTTATGTTAAATGATTTAACAGTGACAAAACAAGGAACCTCATAGTATTTATCCATAAATGTAAGTCATTATTCTAATATTGGTATTTGTTTTGTATTATTTAAATTTTCATTGAATATATGTGGCTTTGTTATTTTTTTTATCTTAATATACATCCTTAGAGAAAAAGGAATGTTCTGCAAATAAAATAAAAGCCTATTAGATTTTAAAAACTATGTCTCCAGTCAAGTCTATAATGTTAAATTAATCAGATACACAGGCTTAAATATCACATGGTTTTCCCTTCCTGTTATATGAAAAACACAAAACATGATAAAATATACATAAAGAACAAAATGAAAGATAGATGATAGGAAATAGGGAGACAGATCCTTTGCAAATGTGAGGGAGACCAAGAGATGGAGGGAAGGTGGGTTAGGAGGACAAAAAGAGCATGAAGACAGAACTAAGATGTGTTATGCACACACAGAGTCCTCATGGGCCATATGATCACACTTGCTGCACATGTACTAATACAAAATAAAAATGGGGAAAAAAACACTTACAAACATTTATCTGGCCTAAGTTTATGGCAGTGTTGTAGAATAAATAATTATGCATCAATGGTTTAGCTCAACAGCAGTGAGTCTTCTGGTGTCACTGGAGCTGACACTGTCTCCCAGTTTCAGCCCCACCATGTCACACTTCTCATTCTTGAGTGTCTGTTATGAGTGTCTGTCTGCTTTAAGCTGTGTCTAACCTCACATCACTTTATACTCTGTGGGGGATCCACAGTCACCTGCTAAAATGAATATTCCTTGGCTACTTCAGGAGCCCTTGCATACTGCATACATCTAAACTTCTAAGATGGTGGCACACTCTATCAGTCATTCCTTAAAACTTTTCCTTCCTCAATGGAAAAAACTCTTGAATGCTGACTACACAGGTGGTCATCTTTTCCCAAAATGTAGGGTCAGCCTCTTGTGTAACTAGTACATATGACCTATGTTATAAAACTAGAGAAGGGAAGCTAAATGATATGTATAACTTTCAAGCTCTATTTAGGGAAAGCAGTTTTGATCTGCTTCCTCTTCCTTTTTTATGCTGCTGAAATGAAGACGGGATGACATGTAGGTAACAGTTGGGACCACAAGCTGGAAGGCGCACATTTCACATGCTTTGGACTACCTGCTGTAGGTGAGAAGAAGAACTTCAGTGCACCTAAACTTGTTACTTTGTGTATTGAATAGAATCAAATTGCCCGACTTCTACCCAAAGTCAACCTTCATTCCTCTGTGAAACTCGACTCATTGAAGACAAAATTATTAGTGTTGTCAGCCCACTGTATCACATGCTACTTGAACATGTTTCCCATAAAAATGTGTTTACTAAATTTAATTGAACAGAAATCTTACCTCAGAGAAAAATTAATTCAGAGGCACCTCTTAGACTAAAATTATTTTCTACCTATCTTTAAACTCCAGTCTCCAGCAGGAGAAAAGTGGGGAGGAGGATTGGAGAAATACAACGGAGGAAAAACGTAATCCTGAAATATTGTAACTTCAGAGAGATAAATGAAAATATGAAATAAAAAATAGGAAACAGTTCTCATATATTAAACATTTTACAGCCATATTTAAAACTTCAGTAAAAAAATTGTAAAATGAAGCCACAGACATTACAACAAAGGTGAAAATATTTAAAATTACAGTAATAAACAGATAACATGGTAGGATCAACCCTAACCCAAGACAGCCCTTATCCAACAACCAGGAGTTTTCACAAAGAGGAAAAGTATAGAAGAAGGAATGATCAGAATCTTACTGCATGAGCACATCTAAGACACAAGCAAATGACATTAAGCATGTGACTATGAGCATATACATATATTCATTCATTATCACATGTATACAGTTGTGATTACTGGTCATGTACTCTGTGCCCAATACATACTAATCAGTGAAAAGGAAAAAAATGAATAAGATGTTTCTCATTCCTGCCCCCACTCCATGATCCCATAATATTATTCTCTTACTGCTTAGCTAAATCTGTGTTAGTGATGAATAAATAGTGTGGTACCTAATAATTTGTATTTTGTTTTTCTTATGATAGTTATATACTAGATTGTTAACATTAAGTCCATAAAATTTGTACAAATAAAAATTAGAAATTTATAATGTTGACAGGAATTTTTAAAAACACTTTTTTCTTCAGTTTAATAACTGAACTTTTAAAAAAATAGTTTTTTAATAATAACACAGGATATTGTACATAGCATGAAAGAAGGTGGATCTATTTGTTGCTGATATACATGCAATATTTGTATACAAGTAAAACAGTAGAAGTAATTTAGTTGTAATTCAGAATGCAAATTAGTACTTAATTTTTTCCCTTAACATTTTTTAAAATTTAACTTTAATATCAAAATTCAGGGATATAAGCTATGTGGTATTCAGTAAAACTGTTCAATCCTGTATGTCTTGGTTACTTTTTTCTCATTGCTGAGACAAAATACCTGATGCCCCAAATTAAGGAAGGAAGTCTTGGACTCAGGAAGCTCAGTGACCTACCTGGGAAGGCAGATCCTCCAGTCCCACCAAGCCACCACTATGGGAGGGGCCTTGAACTCGGGAAGCCTGAGTAAACTGTCTGGATCCCCAACTCCTCTGGCTCTGCCCCCCACTACCATCTCAGGAATGAACCTGAATCCCCAGAAAGCTAGGGAGATTAGAAAATGACAAAAAGAAGAAGCAAAATGCAATCTCAGGCAAACACCCCACCTAGAACAAGTGCAGAAATCGTCCACGTGGAAGAACATGGAAGCCACACACATGAAATCTCTGAAATAATAACAACTGAAGTAAAAAACCAACTACATCAGGTTATAGAGGAAATCAGATCAGAAACAATAGCTCAGGTAAAAAGAGAAATGACAATCATAATGAAAGAATTGCTGGGCATATCAAAAGGCATAAATAAAAAAATAGAGGAGCACAGAAAAATGATGGAAACCTTGAATGAACAGTATAGGAAAGAATTAGAATGCATAAAACAGATTCAAAGAGACATTTAGGAAATTTAAAATTCCATTGAAATCTGGAAGAAATGCTTGAATGAAACGGAAGATAGACTCTCAGACCTTGAAGACAGCATTGCAGTTAGTGATCGTAAAAGAATGAAAGATCTTAAAAATAAAGAAAGAACAGCAAATAACAATTCAACAGCTGCCAGATGAGGCAAAGAAAAATAATAGAAGGCTGATAGGTGTCAACGAAAGAGCAGGAGACAACATGAAAGACATAAAAAGAATATTTGCAGCAGTAATAACAGAAAATTTCCCAAGAATGGGGCAAGAACATTATATTCCCCTAAATGAGGCATTTAGAACCCCAATTAGCCACAACCAAAATAAACCTACACCAAGACAATACTCAAGATCCCAGAAATTGAGCAAAAGAACAGGATATTAACAAAGCTGTTAGAGAAAAGAAACAGATCACCTATGAAGGAAAGCCCATCAGAATCACAGCAGACTTCTCAATGCAGATCATCAAGTCAAGAAGAGCTTGAAGTGGAGTATTTGAGGTCCTGAAAGAAAATAACTTCAAACCCAGATTGCTGTACCCTGCAAAGCTGTCCTTCTAAATTGATGGAGAAATAAGATACTTCTCTGACTTCAGAGATTTCAGGTGTGTGACTTCCATGTTCTTCCATGTAGACATTTCCTGGACTTGTGCTAGGTAGGGTGTTTGCCTGAGATTGCATTTTGCTTCTTCTTTTTGTCATTTTCTAATCTCCCTAGCTTTCTGGGGATTCAGGTTCATTCCTGAGATGGTAGTGGGGGACAGAGCCAGAAAAGTCAGGGATCCAGACAGAGAAGTATCTTTATCAACTGAAAAAATTCCTGAGCACCAAACCAGTCCTACAAAGAGATAAAAATGACCACAGTCTCAGGACTAAGAATTGAAATGAACTACCCAGCAAGGTAAGCAGTTAAACAGAAGGGGAAAGTACAGAATGAACAGTGGGAAAAATAACATGACAAGGATAAGTCAATATATATCATTAATACCCTTAATGTAAATGGCCTCCATTCACCAATCAAAAGAAACATACTGGCAGGATGGATCAAGAAGCAAAATTCAACAATATGCTGCATACAACAAGCACATTTAACTCAAAAGGAAGTCCACAGAGTGAAAGGATAGAAAACAGTACTCCATGTGACAGGAACCCAGAAAAAAGCAAGAGTGGCTATTCTCTTTGCAGACAAGGTGAACTTCAAATCAACAATGAGAAAAAGAGATAAAGCAGGTCACTATATTTTTGTTGAGGGAAACTGCAAGAGGAAGAGATAACAGTCATAAACATCTTGCACCAAATGTAGCAACACCCAATTATATAAGACAAATTTTTATAGATATGAAAAATTAAATAAGTAATAACACAATTATAACAAAGGATTTTAACACCCCATTGTCACAAAGAGAGTTCAACTCAACAAAAAATCAGCAAAGAAACAACAGAACTAAACCAAACCTGCGAACAAATGGACTTAGTAGACTTATACAGAGGATTCCACCCAACAATGTTAGAATACACATTCTTTTCAGCTGCACATGGGATATTCTCTAAAATAGACCATATGCCAACACATAGAACATGCTTAAGTAAATGCAAGGGAAATTATCCCATGCATATTATCAGACCATAGTGCAATAAAACTGGAAATAAATGATAAATTTGAAAAGCTCCATAAACAGATGGAAATTAACACCTTCCTGAACAATGGGTCACAGAAGAAATTAAAGTAGAAATTAAACACCATTGATAATCAAACAAAAATGCAGATACAAACTACTAGAACCTGTGGGATGCAATGAAAGCAGTCCTCAGAGGGAAATATATAGCAGTGGGTTCTCACATCATGAACACAGAATGAACACAGATAAACCTTATGTTACACCTCAAACTTTTAGAAAAATAAGAACTAGTTAATCCCAAAACCCAAAGAAGGGAGGAAATTATAAAGATCATAATGGAAATTAATGCAATTGAAACTAAGAAAAAAATACAAAAAAAGAATTAATGAATCAAAGAGTTGGTTCTTTGAAAAAATAAGAAAAATTGATAAACCACTAGCCAGTCTTATCAAAAAAGAAAGGAAAAACTCAAATCCACGCAATAAAGAATGAGTGGGGTGATATCACTACAGATCCTGCAGAAATTTAGGAGATCGTCAATACCTACTTTGAAAATCTTTACTGTCATCAGATGGAAAATGCACAACAAATGGACAGATTCCAAGGAACATATGAATTACAAAAACTGAATGAAGAAGATACAAAAATCTTGAATAACCCATTATCAGCCAATGAAATTGAAAATATGATTAAAAACTTACCAGCAAAAAAAGTCCAGGTCCTGATGGATTCACACCTGAATTCTAGAAGAAATTTAAAGAAGATTTAATACCAATTCTTCACAAACTCTTTAAAGAAATAGAAAGGAAAGCACTTCTGCCAAACTCATTCCTGGAGGCAAGTATTAACCTGATACCAAAACCAGAAAAAGAACTAACCAGAAAAGAAAACTGTAGGCCACTCTCCCTAATGAACATAGATGCAAAAATTCTCAATAGAATACTAGCTAATAGAATGCAGCAAATCATCAAGAAGGTAATACACCATGACCAGGTGGGATTCATCCCAGTTATACTGGGATGGTTCAATATATGCAGACCAATCAGTGTAATGCACTGTATCAACAGAGCTAAAAACAATCACAGCCAGGCATGGTGGCACACACCTGTAATCCCAGTACTTGAGAGGTTGAGGCAGGAGGATCATTGCAAATGCAAGAACACCCTGGGCTACAAAGTGAGCTCAAGGCCAGCCTGAACTGCATAGTGAGACTCTGTTTTGAAAAATAAAACAATAAAAAAAATCATATGATCATCTCAGTAGATTCAGAAAAAGCTTTTGATAAATTTCCACACTTACTCATGATAAAAACCCTACAGACAACTGGCATAGATGGACTTTATCTCAATCTCATCAAAGCCATCTATGACAAACCAACAGCCAACATCATACAAAGTGGACAAAACCTGAAAGCTTTCACTTTAAAATCAGGAACAAGACAAGGATGTCCACTGTCACCACTCCTATTCAACGCGGTTCTGGAGACACTAACCAGAGCAATTAGATAAGAGAGAGAAATAAAAGGAATAAAGATAGAAAAGGAAGAAGTAAAATTATATTTATTTGCAGATGATATGATATTCTACTCCAAAAGACCCTGAAAACTCCACCAAAAGACTCCTAGAATTAATCAGCAAATTCAGTAAAATACCTGGATACAAAGTCAACACTCAGAAATCAATAGCATTCATATACAGAAAAACAAACATACTGAGAGAGAAATAAGTGAAACCATATCTTTCACACTAGCATGCAAAAAACTGAAATACTTAGGAAGTAATCTAACAAAAGAAGTAACAGATCGGTATAGTGAAAATTACACTACTCTGTCTCCACCCACCATGCACCCAGTACAGATAGGAGATCCTCACTCAGAAGGCCCATGAAATGCTAGCACCAGCCATCACGTTTGGGCCCTCCCTGAGCATGCCCTGCAGCATCTGAGGTACTAGAGCCGGCAGTCCATGAACTGCTGGGACCGTGGTTTGTATCTGGGCTTTACTTGCACCCAGACCTCCTGGAGGTCACAGACACAGGCGGTCCATGGTCACTGCCAGGGCAACCCACATCTGACTCCTCTGCACACCCTGAACTGCCTGGAGACACAGAATCAGGTGGTCCACAAATTATTGACCCTGTGATTTCTGTCTGGGTTCTGCCTGTGCCCTGAACTGCCAGGGAGCACAGCAGCACTGGTCCATGATTGTGCTACTAGTGCAGGCCACTTCTGGTTCATACACATGCCCTGAGCTCAATGGGACACTGGATCAGATAGTCTGCCATTGGCTGACCACAGTTCACCTCTGAGACTTGGGAGAACTAGGTACATGTGACCATCTGCCTGAAGACCCAAGACTAAGCAGCACATCTCAGCAGACACTGAGGGGCAAGCCTGACCACCAGGAAATCTAGAGACATTAGCAACATTTGCTGAGCTGCCAGGCAAGAGGGAGACTGAGCTTTCTTCATCCTGTATCAAACATGACAAGACTAAGGACTAAAATGCAATCTCAGAACTCCATCCCACTCAGAAAAAGTCCAGGAGACATCAACATAGGAGAACTTGATAAACACATACCTGAAATTGCTGAAATTATTGCAATGGAAGTAAAGAAACAACTCCATCAGGCCATAGAAGAGATGAGATCAGAAATAATCTCTCAGGCAAAAAAAAAGAAAAGATAATAATGAAAGAATTGTTCAGCACATCTAAAGAAGAAACATATTAAAAAATAGGTTGGGGGCTGGGGATTTAACTCAGGGGCACAGTGCCTGCATGGCAAGTGCGAGGTCGTGAGTTCAATTCCCAGTACCAGAAAAAAAAATTAAAACAAACAAACAAAAATAGATTAACATAGACAACAGATGAAAACATTAAATAAACAATATAGGGTTGAACTACAATGCAAGAAACAGATTCAAAGAGACATCCAGGATATCAGTGCTTCCACTGCAAGCCGGCAAAACTGCTTGAATGAAACCAAAGATAGAATTTCAGGTTTTGAAGACAGCCTGGTAGCTAGCAATCATGAAATAAAAGATCTCTTAAAGTCAACAAGGAACCCAGAAAAATTAATTCAACAGCTGCAAGATGAGGTAAAGAGAAATAATGTAAGACTAACAGGAGTCAATGAAATAGCAGGAGGCAACAAAAGTTACATAAAAAGAATATTTGCAGAAATAATAACAAAGTCACTCAAACATGGAAATAGAATCTGATATACAGGTAAATGAGGCATATAGAACTCCAACTAGTTACAACCAAAATAAAATTACACCCATACATATAATAATCAAGATTCCCAGATCTCCAGCAAAAGAACAGAATATTAAAAGCTGCTAGAGAAAAGAAATACATCAACTATAAAGGAAAACCCATCAGAATCTCAGCAGACTTCTCAATACAAACCATCTAATTGAGAAGAACTTGGAGCAAAGTATTACAGGTCCTGAGACAAAACAGCTCCCAACCAAGACTGATGTATCCTGCCAAACTATCCTTCAAATTCAACAGAGAAATGAAAAATTTCCACAACAAAGAACAATGGAAGAACTTTATGAGTGCCACACCATCCTTACAAATAGTACTAAAATATATTCTAGACAAAGAAAAAAATGACCACAATTTCAAGAATAATAAAATGAAACCCTCAAGTAGAGCAAGGAATTAAACAGGTAGGAAAAGTAGGAAACCAGGGGCTGGGGATTTAGCTCAGTGGCACAGCGCCTGCCTGGCAAGCGCAAGGTCGTGAGTTCGGTTCCCTGTACCAGAAAAAAAAAAAAAAAAATTATGATTTGTGCTCGCTTCGGCAGCACATATACTAAAATTGGAACGATACAGAGAAGATTAGCATGGCCCCTGCGCAAGGATGACACGCAAATTCATGAAGCGTTCCATAAAAAAAAAAAAGAGAGAGAAAGTAGGAAACCAACAGCAAGTAAATAACATGACAATGATAAGCAACACATATCACTTATAACCATAAGTTAAATGGCTTCACTTCACCAGTCAAAAAAATAAATGGGCAGAGTGGATTAAGAAATAAAATCCAATGATATGCTGTATACAGGAATCACATTTTACTGAAAATGAAATCCATAGACTGAAAGTTAGTGGATGAAAAACAATTTTCCATGTAACAGGAACTCAGAAAAATGCAGGTGTATGTTTGCAACAATGTAAACTTCAAGTGAAGAACAATCAAAAGAGATAAAGAAGGTCACTGCATACTTGTTAGGGGAAAACTGCAAGAGGAAGAGATAACAATCAGAAATATGTATGCACCAAATATCAGAGCACAAAATTATATAGG
>NW_004955408.1:40220937-40244580 GCF_000276665.1 Chinchilla lanigera
TCTGAACTAAATCTGCAAACAAATGGACTTAGTAGATGTATACAGAGTGTTCCACCCCACAATATCAGAACACACATTATTCTCAGCTGCACATGGGACTTTTTCTAAAATAAACCACATTCTAGCCAATAAAGCACACCTACCTAAATGCAAAAGCATTGAAATTATCCCATACGTATTATCTGAACACAGTGCAATGAAATCAGAAATTAAAGACAAAAGGAACTCCAAAAACTCCGTAAACACTTGAAAATTAAACAACAACCTCCTAAATAACCAATAGGTCACAGAAGAAATTAAAAAATACCTACAAGCAAACGAAAATGCAAATACAACTTACCAGAACCTGTGGGATGCAATGAAAGCAGTCCTCAGAGGGAAATTTATAGCAGTGAACTCACACATAAGGAAAACAGAAAGAGAACAAATAGCCTAATGCTGGACCTCAAACTTTTAGAAAGGGAAGGATAAGCAAGCCCAAAGAAGGGAGGAGATTCTGAAAATCCAGGCAAAAATTAATGCAACTGAAACAAAGAAAACCCTACAAAAAATAAATGAATGGTTCTTTGAAAGCATAAAAAAGGTTGATAAACCCCTAGTCAACCTTATCAAAAAAACAAAGGAAAAAACCTCATATTCATGATATGAAGAATGAAATAAGGAATAAAAGGATGAAATCACTACAGATCCTACAGAAATTCAAAAGATCATTAATACCTACTTTGAAAATCGTTACTCCAATAAGATAAAAAACTCAGAAGAAATGGACAGATTCCTGGATATGTAAGAATTTCAAAAGTTGAATCAAGAAGATAGAAAAATCCTGAACAACCTTATATCAATTAATGAGATTGAAAACTTGATTATAAACTTACTGACAAAGAAAAGCCCAGGCCCTAATGGATTTACAGCAGAATTTTACCAGAAATCCAGACAAGATTCAATACCAACACTCAAACTCTTCAATGAAATTGAAAAGGAAACAATTTTCCCTAACTCATTTCTGGAGGCAAATATTATACTGATACCAAAACCAGAGAAAGACCCAACCAAGAAAGAGAGCAACAGACCAATGTTTCTAATGAATATAGATGCAAAGATACTCAATAAAATACTACCAAATAGAATGCAGCAAATCATGAAGAAAATCATCCACCATGACCAAGTTGGAGTCATTCCAGGAAAGCAGGAATGATTCAATATTCACAAATCGATAAATCTTATACACCATATCAGTGGAGCCAAGACAAAAACCACCTGGTCATCTCAGTAAATGCAGAAAAATCTTTTGACAAAGTCCAACATGAACTCATGATAAAAACCCTACAGAAAATAGGAATAGATGGTCTTTACCTCAA
The DNA here is from genome assembly GCF_000276665.1 of Chinchilla lanigera. Classification (NCBI taxonomy): domain Eukaryota; kingdom Metazoa; phylum Chordata; class Mammalia; order Rodentia; family Chinchillidae; genus Chinchilla; species Chinchilla lanigera. Next base: position 40,222,296 of record NW_004955408.1, read on the forward strand.
TCTATCAAAGCCTTCTATGACAAACCAACAGCCAACATAATATTAAATGGACAAAAAAAAGAATGTTTTTACTTGAAAATCAGGAACAAGACAAGGATGTCCACTGTCACCAGTCCTATTCAATATAGTTCTGGAAGCATTAGCCAGAGCTATTACACAAGAAAGAGAAATAAAGGAATAAGTGTGGGAAGGGAAGAAGTAAAATTATCACTGTTTGCAGATGACATGATACTTTATGTGGAAGACCCCAAAAACACCACCAGAAGACTCCTTCAATTAATCAACAAATTCAGCAGTGTAGCTGGATACAGAGTCAACACAGAAAGTCAATAGCATTCCTATACACAAACAACAAACAGACTGAGAGAGAAATTAAGGAAACCATACCTTTCACAATAGCATCCAAGAAATTGAAATATTTAGGAATCAATCTAACAAAAGAAGTAAAAGATCTATTCAGTGAAAACTACAGTACTCTGAAAAAAAGAGATTGAAGAGGATTTCAATAAATGGAAAAATATTCCTTGCTCATGGATAGGAAGAACGAAGATTGTGAAAAAGGCCTTACTACCAAAATTGTTGTACAGATTCAACGCAATTCCCATTTAACTGCCATTAGCATACCTCACAGATCTAGAGAAAACATTCCCTAAATTCATCTGGAACTAGAAGAGACTCAGAATAGCAAAAGCAATGCTGGACAACAAAGACAAGTCAGGTGGAATCACAATCCCTGACCTGAAATTATACTACAAAGTTACTGTAATAAAATCACCATGGTACTGGCTAAAAAACAGGCCAGAGCATCAATGGAACAGACTGGAAGAAACAGCCACAACCACAAACACATTCAGCCACCTAATCTTTGACAAAGAGGCCAAATACCTAACTGAACATAAGATAGTCTCTTCAATAAATGGTGATGGAAAAATTGGCTTGCCACCTTCAAAAGACTGAAAATAGACCCAAGTCTATCACCATACACCAAACTCAAGTTAAAATGGATCACAGATCTCAGTATTAAAACAGAAACACTAAATCTATTGGAAGAGAAATTAGGTAAAATCTTGAAGACATAGAGGTAGGCAGAGAGTTCATTAACAAAAACCAAACCCCATGGGAAATACTTCAAAGAATCACCAACTAGGATCTGGTCTTATTGAAAAGTTTTGAACATCAAAAGAAATCACGTACAGGGTGCAAAGAAAACCCATGAACTGGGGAAAAATTTTAGCCATCAGCCCCTCAGACAAAGGTCTTCTATCTAGAACATGTAAAGAAATTGTAAAAATCAGGCCCCCAAAATTCAAAGATCCAATCCAAAAATGGGCATCTGAGATGAATACACACTTCTAAGATAAAGAAATTCAAATGGCAAGTAAATACATGAAAAAATGTTCAATGTCATTAGTCATTTCAGAAATGCAAATTAAATCAACACTGTGATTCCATCTCACTCTAGAAAGAATGGCTATCATGAAGAAATCAAGCCATAACAAATGCTGGATGGGCTGTGGTGAAGAAGGAACTCTTCTCCACTGTTGGTGCTGCAGACACTGTGGAAATTTGTCTGGAGAATCGTCAGTAAACTACGATTAGAGATCCAATTCAACCCAGCTATTCCCCGCCTGGATGTTTTTCCAGAAGAACTGAAAACTTCATACCACAGTGATATATGTGCACCTATGTTTATAGCAGCACAATTTGTAATACCTAAATCTTGGAAACACCCCAAATGTCCATCAACTGAGGAATGGTTTAAAAATATGTGGTATTTTTATACAATGGAGTATTACTCAGGTATAAAGAAAGATAAACTAGAGGTTTTTATAAGTAAATGGATGCAACTAGAGACCATACTCATTAGTGAACTAAATCAGATACACATGTGTAAACATTGTGTTTCCTCCCTACTATAAGAACCTGAAAGAGTAAACAAAATTGGAAAGGTACAGTAGATATTGTGAAAGGGAAAAGAAACTGCTCAAATAGGAAGGAGCAACTGGAATGAAGGAGAGGAGAGGACAAAGAAAGAAGAAAGAGGGAGAAAAAATATATATGGTAACTAGGGTAATTGTACTACAATATTTGTTGGTTTATTGAAAGGAACTGTTAATGTGTAATTGTTCGATCAATATTTCATGCCTATATCTGGTTATGTGCAGCCATTTTGAAGATGACATTGTGTAGTATAGAAACCATTGTTGATATCCTATCACCATGGTCTGACATCCTGTACCACTTTTATTGCTGTCTGTGCTGTTTTGTTTATGTATTTGTTTTTGTTTTTTGGGTGTTTTTTTTTTAATGAAAAACAAAATTTAATATATATATAAGGATAGCTGGAATAGGTGTACTGCTGATGTCTGCAGTTTATTGAGAGGAACAGTCAATCCTTAAAATTTTCTTTTTTCTTGACCAGTGTTACACGCTTGAATCTGGTAATTAGGATGACTGATCTGAAAGCAATATGCAGTATAAGAACCATTGTTGAACTCCTACCATTTTCTATGGTAAAGCTCTGCATCATTTCCTCCTTTAATTTTTTTTTTTTACTTGTTGCTGTTTTTAATTGTTTGATCAATCTTACTTTCTTATGTCTAATGGACTGAGCAACTTCATTGAAGGTAACACTATCACTCACTATAAATTTATATCATTTTGTCTTGAGGTCATGTATCACTTTTGTGTTGTTTTGATTTTGTCTTCACTGTTGTTTTGTCAGTTTTTAATTTTTTTAAATCAAAAAAGCAAAATTAATGAAGGAAAGATTTATTTAGCTCACAATTTGTGGAGGTTTCAGTCTATAATCAGCTGGCTCCAAGGCAGAGTGGCAGATGGCACAGAGGCAACGGTTCATGGCAGTGGAAAGCAGCAAAAGCAGCAAGAGCAAAAGGGAGAGCAAGCCTCTTGTCCTCCCTTATATTCAAGGCAGGCTACCATCACCTAGGGTGGGTGTGCCTCCTACCATCTCCCTGCCCTCCTCTTGCACAGGATGAGGATTTTTACAAAGAAAGTCCCTGGCCCCCTGCTGACTCACATAGTTAAGTTTCTAAACTTTGACACAATGAACAACATCCTACAGAGGCAAGGGCATGTCCTCTACACCCTAGGATGCACAGCTGTTGAGTTGCTTAGTTAAACTTCTAAACTTCTTAAGTTGACAGAATGTATTAACCGTTTCACCTTGGCTCCTGTTAAAACTAATTTGGGTGATATGATTGATAATTAGCTTTCATTTTCAACCCAACCCATGCTTTCAGTTTTGTTGTTTTTTGCTAGCACAGGTTTGCAATATGTAATGATTATATTCCTCCTGGGGAACTGGTGTATGTGTACATAACACATCTTAATTTCTTTCTATTTGTCTCCTCTTTTCTCCTCCTTCCCATCTCTTGGTCTCCCTGCTTTTTGCAAAAGATCAACTAACTCATATTTTCAAACCAAAGGGTCAAATGAGGGTAGTTGTAGAGAGAAGATAGACACATCTCAAGGAGCAGGAGAATGAGGTAAGGCGTTCCTATTCTTACCGTTGATCTTTCCCAGCTCCTTGGATGGGGTGGTGAGACATATAACGGGCAGACCTCTTGAGTTTCTGCTGTGCGGAAGACCCCAGCCAGTCTCAGAACTCAGCCTTTTCCAGCTTCTATAGTTAAGACAGCAGACAGTTTCCATTAGGTAGTGTCAAGTTCCAGCTGGGACTTTGATTTGGAACACAGAGCCAGATCTATTAAATTCCAAACCTCCTAACTAATTAGACTTACTTAGTTCATTTCATTATTCTCAAAATATCATCACCACCTTTTATATGAAGGAATCCCTTGGACCTGACTCACCATATAATGGCAGGGTTTTGTGGTACTTTAATTTTTGGTAACTGTAGTTGTGTAATTATACTGTCATTAGATATTATGGAGAAAGAAGTCATCTGAGCAGGATCTGATTGTGAAATTAAAGTTAAATCTTTGCTGTCTTTGGCTCAGTTGTCTGTTTATTTTCTATAGCACTTTATTTCTCTGTAAGATATAAGAATGATGCTAGCTATTATGTGAAAAACTATTTTATGCCCTTAATCCCTCATGTCACATTTCAGCTTCAAAGAAAATAAACTTTCTAACAGTAGCAATCATGTTTTTTAAAAATATTACTGAGGTAGTTATCAAAACATGTCAGAAAAGCACAGAAACATTGTATGAATACCAACATCTAAAATCCATTATAATTACATGTGAGTACAAACAAGCTGTAGAAAGGTGCATTTATTTCAGTTGATACGATTTGCCTATGCACTACCAAACAGCTTTTTACTAATCTTAAAGATAACTAAGTGCATACTTTGTATTCATTATAAAGATATATGAGCAATTTAATAGTTAATTATGTACTTACTCTTATACATAACTAATATTTGAGCTCAATTTTTCTATTTTGATCATGGAAGAAAAAAAATAGCACCCCTCTTGCCAGCACTAGTTTCAAAACTGTTAGGAGTATATTTTGGACTAAGCAGATTGAAGCTAGAATGATTACTGTTGCTGATAAAAGGCAGCTGGAAGAGTGAACCAAATACAATTGTGTGCCTGAGTCAGCTTCTGGATGCTGACAGAGTTGGATGGTTCACATGTGTGTATGCTCAACTCTGTATTTCGTGACATCATGCTATTGGTACTATAAAATCTGTGTGGCAGTAATTGAGCCATGGAACTCTGTAAATGGCATAAGAAGGGGCTCATTTAACAGAATACCACCACCAGAAAACCTGTCCTAGTTCAAGTACTGACTACTCACTGAGTCCTACCATATGAATGCCAGCAGCTACCCTTCCCCACACCTGCAAATGCTGAATGTATTCTCTACAGATGGCTTCCTGATGAGAGAAAGGAAGATGGAAGACTTTTGTGTGTAGTTTTGTCCAAAATGTCTATCTTCGTAGGGGCAGATAGAAAGGATGTGAAAAAATATGGCCTCACTTGGAAGGAAGCATTAGGAGTGTGAATAAAATTGACTCAGTACTCCAGCCTTTTGCTATTTATGTTGCCCATTGGATTGAACCTTTAAAAAATGAACTTTATTAAGGGGATGATTTTTCCCTATAAGGAGGAAGTTAGCATTTAATTAGGATAGTTGCTTGTTAATTCAATGAGGTAGCTATCCTAAGAGTAATCATTGCTTCTTTGGGTATGTTCCTGGTGTACAGATGATCAGTTCTTGTTTAATTCTAGAGAGATCTGCTACTGGAACCATTTATGTAAATGAACTATCCCTACTGTAAGTTCATTTATCTTTCTAGAGATTCAACTCAAATTTTCTCACCCATGTTTTCCTGTAATAACACAAAATTTCACAATAAAAGACATTCCTTAGATTGTGCAGATAAACTGAGGACTGTGTAACTTTGCAGTGTGATATGTGTATCTGCACCATATATCAACTTCAGCCACTCTTATATTCATAGAATTTGGGTATTTCTGTAGCTGTCATGACAGCTTCCTATGGTTGGTCAAAGATAGGCTCTGAAATCTCATTCTTCATGGAACCAGTGTCTGTACAATGTCAGGACATACTAAAATAGCAATGAGTCAATAGGAAATACATGTAACCACAATTCCACTGTCATGAGAAATCATGATTTTTCAAAGCAGTAATTAATTTAATTCCAGATACACTTGGTACTCAATTACGAAAATGTATTTGATCTCTCCTTTTCATCTCATATTATTTGCAATTATATTGTCTAGTGGAAACTTTGCAATTTGGTGAGTACACAAAAATAAGATACTCAAAAATATGTGTGAAATATCTTTATCACTTTTTTGTTCCTGGGACAAAATACCCAGCACCTGCAATTTGAAGGCACAGAGGGTAATTTGGCTCACCACTGCAGTCCATGATCAGTTGCTCTGAGCATGGCAGAGGAGCGTGGCAGAGAAAAAAGTGCTCAACCATGGCAACCAGGAAGTAGAATGAAGAGGGAGGGGCCAGGGACAGGAAACACCCTTCTCAGTCACACTCCACTGACTACCTCCAACTTGGCCCACTTTCAGACAGCACATCCGCGTACTGAATTCATCCAGAGATGAGCCCACTGGTGAGCATCACACGCATGTGGTCCAGTCACTTTCCACACACAGGAGAATGCTGGGGTGGCATTTTATATCTAAACCATAATGTCTGTGTAGGCCACCAGTACATAAAGATATACACACATTCAGTAATAAAATGCCAAGTTGGATGTGCCATGTTTACATAGAACCTGCTGTCATTTTCTAATTATTTGAGTTATAGTATGGTTATTTGAAGATGAATCCTTTTTTTAGTTAAAATTCAGAAAGATGATCTGAAATCAAATAATTTGACTTTTTTCACCTGAAGAAACTCCAAAAGAAATGTAGGGCTTGCCAATTTCTCCTCTCTCTGATCGGAACCTAAATTTGGGCAATTCCTCCCCCCGCCTCTCTCTCTCCCCTCCCTCTTTTCACTTCACACTTTTGTTTCCTTGGAAGGTTATGCGTATTGCTATTTTGTGTTCTGTTATTTGATGTTGTTCTGGGAAAGTCTGAGGCCAGCCTGACATTTTCCTCTGGTCTTATTTTGTGCCTTTGAGTGAGATGCCTATTCTTCAAGTACAGGCTATTTCGTAGTGGTGATTGTTAACCAGCCAGTTTTACTGGAGCACATTATAATACAGTTTAAGTGGCCAAATTCACTAGTTTCTCTTTTAGAGAAATTAACCGCCTTAATAACAGTTTTGTTCATCATAATGGGGTCTATTTGTTATGAAAAATAGTATTCCTATTATGTGTATTAACATTGTATTTTCCCCATACTAATTTTTTTCATCCAACTTGGTGCTACCACACACTGCCCTCTTCCAGATACTACATGAGCCAAGTGAGCATGCTCATAAGACTGTATACTTTCACCGAACATGCCATAGTGTGCAAGATCCTAAATCTCCCCGTTATTGGCTCCAAACACATTTCAAAGACTTGTCATAACTCATTTTCTTTCTGAGAACAGACCAAACTATTGGTATGTTATCCTTAAACCCAAGAAGTGGGCACAGTAGACACTTTGCAGGGGCTATGGAAAGAGCTTGGAAGTATGGGCTGAGATATCTGTTTATAAACATTTGTGTCTCTCCTGGTGTAGCACAGGGCTGTGGTGGGAAAACAAAGGTGATGACCAGGGCCAAGACTCGAAGGCCAGGAATTGTTCCTTGTCCACTGTCATACTCTATGTAGGGTGCCAGATTATCCAAGATTCCATATTCACAACATGCTTTCTAGGTATTTTTCATCAAAGTTTATTTTCAAGAGAGAAAAAGAAAATGTAAACACTTTCATTTATTATGTTGAAATGACCTTTATTTAGTATTTGGATGTATGGTATTTTACTCTTACCGTCAGCCCTGAAAATGTAAAAGGTCTGTCTGCAACCTTTGATTGACTTCTGTCTCTGCTGGCACAGAGTCATCCTTTGTATTAGTAATGCATTTTGAGATTGTGTCTATTCTCTATCTTTCTGGTTGCATTTCTCATTTATTAGTTTGGAAATAGTGGTCTTTTAGAATTCAGTCACTTTCTTTGGCTCTCAATTCCTTTCCTGATTCATTACCATTTTGTTTGTTAAATATTCTGTAGCACAGACCATTCAGAAAACTTCCTTCTCTTTACTTCCTAACTGGTCTTTGCTCCTCCTCCCCACTATGCATCCTTTCATTCTTTTCCCCATCACTTGCCGTGGTAGTGTCCTATAGAATCATCTTGCCAATTATTTTCCTATTGTTTATTTTAAACTTGAACAGCCCTGCTAAGAACTTACTGATGTATTGTGAGTGGCTTTTCTTCACACGCTTCTGTCATATCTGAGACTGAGTTATTTTGTCAAGTGAGCCCCATATGAATTCCAGTTTGCTGTATGTTTAGCCACAGTCTTATTTATAGCTTGTGGGCCTGAGGAAGAGGGGCCAGGAGGGGCAGAGGAGTAAATGATGCTTTACAGGGTTCTCCCTGGGCCCTAGAGGGAGAACTTGCTCTGTACTGTATTTCCTGCTGCTCAGTGCAGCCCCAGTGCTCCTGCTTGCTACCCTCTCCCTGCTGGCATCATTGTCACACCATCTTCTGTGTAGTCCAGCCCATATGCAGGCACACTTTTCTCCTTTGGCTTTATTAGTGAAAATGCAAGGGATTTTGTTACCCCATTTGTATTTTGAGGCATAAATGTGAATTTTAGCATCTGTGATGAGACAACATAAAATTCTCTTATTTTTTAGCTAATATTTCAATTGTAAGACATCAGATTGTGTGTCTTTGGTTTGTAGCATTCTAAAAGCAAATCATGCCATTTCTCATTTTATTTGTTACTGAGGAAGGATATTCTACTTTATCATTGTTTCCTAAATTTTTCACAATGACTTCACGTTTTATAAGTAAAAGTAATGTAAGAGGCTGTTGAATGATTGAAAAATATTGAACAGGACACAAAAAATTAAAACTAATTTCATTTTCATGTTCCTTCAGTGCATGCCCCCTTACCTTGATTATTTGACCTTGTGCTTTTTTAAGTAAGTAGTTTTCATCTTTAGCTTACTCATACAAAAACATTTAGAGGAAATGCACTCTGAAAGAAAAGTATTCACTGGGAAACTCATACATTGTCACTTTTCAGCATTCAGTATTCACTTTTCTTCTTTCTCAGAAGTTTTTGTCTATTATATACCTTCCTGTCACTGTGCAGTACACCCAGCATATGTGTTTTTGGAACTGGATTGTTGCTGTGTTGTTTTTAACACTTGAATCTGACCTGTCTCTCAGCACACCAGCAATATCTTTAAAACAACTTATAGTAGAATTCCTTCAGGAATAGCCTTCAGTACCTTGGTGTATCACCACATATTCTGAGGTAGACTGAAAGGCAACTTTTGTTTGCTAATAATAAATATTGAAATTACAGAATGTAGTAGTTAGGCTTCTTTAGAGAAATTGATTCAATATAAAATATATGTATAGTTCTACAGGGATTTATGAGCCTGACCTTCACTGAGCACATTCCTGCCAGCATTCTGGTCTCCTGAGCTCTGATGAGGATCAAACTGTTTATAGCAGCCCCTGACTTCCCTAGGCTACATCCCCAAATTCCCACACCTCTCCCACAAACCAGTCTCAGAGGCTTCTAAACCACATGTGGCTACCTACAGCCACAGTGAAGATTGCACTTCTCTTGGTACCTGTTTTGTGTATTAGCTTCACAGTACTGGAACAAAAATACCTAAAACCTACAGCTTAAAGGAGAGGTTTACTTTGGCTCACAGTTTTCAGAGGATTCACTACATAGTTGGTTGGCTCTGACTTGGAAATGGCATGGCAGAAGGGCTTGGTGTTCCAAAGCTGCTCACCCCACAGTGGCCAGGAAGCACAGAGAGAGGAGAGGAGCCAGTAAAGATCTGTCCTCCAAAGGCACTGGCCTAGGGACCCGCCCTTTCCAGCCAGGCCCCCACTGGCTAACAGCATGTTTAGCTATGAGCTCGTGAGTGAATTAATCCACTGATGAATATAGCACCACATGACCCAGTCACCTTCCAAAAACATCTCTTCTGAACATACAAGACTTTCTGGGAACAGTGTGGTTCTAAACCATGACTAATTTGGGGGTTGAACCCACTTTGAAGACATAGGTCATTTTTAAAATCCACAGTTTGAGTTCTTTGGCATTTCATCATTTTAGTATCTTTCAACCCAGTTATTAGAGAGTTATGAATCTTTGGAAGAGGTGTGCCTTTCGCTTCACCTGTATTTCTGTGTTGTATATGGGTATCTGCTGCACTGCAGACCTCTTCCACTATTCTTAGTGTGCAGTCTTCTCTTGAGGTTTCAAGGCCCTGTGTAACTCACAGGAGAAAACACATTGCAGTGACAGTGACAGTGCAGGACAAACCAGCATAAAAACAGAATAAAAGCCAAATGAAAACAATACACCACCAACAACAATAGGAAAAAGAGACAAATAATACAGCACAAATATGGAGATAAAAATTAATAAAGATAATTAATAACATAAGAGGGGGTAAAAAAACAAAAAAGAAAGAAGCAAAATTAAGATAAGGGGAAAATTGAGAAAACAAAGAAAACACCAATGGAAAAAATTTTATAAAAGGATAACAAGTAAATAAATAAAAATAAATTAAAAATAGAAAAAAAGGAAAGGGAAAAACAATTAAAAAAAAAAAAAACAGTCCAAAACATTCCTCTCAGCAGAAATTCGTGGGTTAGGGAGCTTTCTGTCCAGGTACTCTAATCTTGGTTCCATGTAATACGGTCAGATTGCGAGTCCCAATGAGGCTGGATGGAATTTTTCTCTGCTCCCACCAAGCAGGCTATTGTCATAAGTAGCCCCTGTTTTTCACCAAGGTAGGCCCTTTAGTGATGTATCGTCTGTGGCAGTGCTGCACTCACTTCCAAATTAGCTTTCCTTTTGTTATTTTGTATATCTTTATGTTCACCTCGATTCAGTATGGGGTGGGCGGATGGCTGCTCCTTCGATGGGTCCCCAATCTGTGCCCTTGAGAGTGTGGCAAACAGCAAACTGAGGCGTCTCCTGCGATCGTGGAAACACACAGACCTCAGTGCATCCTTCACTGAAGGTGGACAGCAGAGGGAACCAAGCGGTGTAGGCCTCGGTGTGGTTCTTTGGTCCAGTGTCCGGAGTAAACCACGTGCCAGGAGTCTCACTCCTTCCCACAGGGTGTGGTGCCACCAACTCCCATGCCTGCCAGAGCTGAAGCTCCCGGCTGCCTCATCTGCTGTGGGTCTGTGACTGACCGCCTACGGTGACTGCCGCTTGTCTCCATCTCCCACCGATAGCAAGGGGTCCCCAGAAACCGAAAATGAATTTTCCAAGGTTTCTTATCCGTAGAGTAGCTGAGTCCTCCACAATAAGCTCCTCTCCAATGCCCCTGAGGTACGGCAGATGCTGCAGCAGATTTCTTCTCCACAGGCAGACTCCACGCAAAGGAGTTGCTTCCAGACTGAATCCCTGCACTGGATTTACAGCCCGCAATAACTGGGGCTCTCTTGTGCAGCTGCGCCTCCCGGTTCGACGCTTGTCACTGGAATTGCTGGACTGCTGTGCATTTACCTTGCATCTGCGGTGATGGGTCCCCTCCCTCCGGGGAACATTGTGACATTGCACACGGCTTCATGCTGTTCTCTGATCTCTGTTCTGCTTCACATGCCTTTCTGCTTTCTTGTTCTTTCTTTCTTGATTTCCAGAGCCCTTTCTCTCCCGTGATCCTCGGGGTGGAGTTTGCCTTTCACTGGCCTGGTTCTTCTACGTCTCAGGAAGGCCCATTTTCTGCCTGCCACCATTCCCGAGGCTTGTCCATCTTTTCTCCACCCTTCACTGCACTGTATTTACGTTCCCACCCCTTTTAGATTTGCCAGTTGTACTTTGGAATATGTTTGAAAATGACTATTGTGTTATAGAAATTTCTGAAATGGGTATTATGCAAATGTTTAGCATTAGCCTTCTGAAGAATACCCTCTTTAAAATATTAAAAATTACCCGGAATATTTAATCATATCCTAATGCTTGCTTTCTGCATGAAAGTAATGTGTCCTAAAATCTATTTGCTTCATCTTCCACTGTTGAATTTTGAATTTATAAAACATTTTGTTGACTGGGTGCAGTGGTGCATGCCTTATTCCAGAGTACTTGAGAGGCTGAGGCAGGACTATCTGGAGTTCAAGGCCATCCTGCACAGTATAGTGAGACAAACAAAACAAAAACAAAAACAGTTTGTACATACAAACTGTTTACATGGCATATTCTTAAAACTTCCTGCGCTGATGTTATTGTCTCAAAAGCCACAGTTCTTCCTTTTTAAAAAATGAGACTTAAAAGAAAAAGCCTTGTTATGGAAGAACAGTGTTCTTATATTTTATATTAATAATATAATAATATACTAATTGTTTTTTTAAAAAATAATAACTGAATTTTATACAGTTTAATGGAACTGTATATGACTTTGGCCACTAGAGGGATTCATTATTTTTTACCAATGGGAGTATAATTATAAAAATAAATGATAACATTTACATGACTACTAAAAGTTTAAGTGTAAAACTACAAAGTTTAAGTAAAAGTACAAAGTTTTATATAAAATATGTAAAAATTTTAATGAGATTATAAGCCAAGTGTATAATATATTTGATGTACATGAAGGCAGTGTTTCACATTTTAAAGTATAAATAAACATAATGCAGACTGACAAATAGGATAAATTTTATAGTTAATCATTTTATACTTTTCATATGTTATCCTTTATATTTTCATATATTTCATTTATTATCTTAACATTTTTAAATGGTTAGAAAAAGTATTATACACTTTTTCTTCCAACCTCAAGTAGAGATCACGTATATTCATGTATGCTTGTTTTGTATCTCTTCACAGAGTTTTGTTAAAACTAAGGAGTAACATAGCTCTTGCTATAAATACTGTACTCCATTCTGATAAAAGAATGTATGTTAAAGTCTTTCAGGGATTTGTCAACAGATTTAAATCTGTGGAATATCCTATCAGAGTTAAATGTCTGTTAACTGTGTGGTGAAGACTTTATTTTTTTGTAAAGTATGTGTAATTTATTTTTATAAAATAACTCTGGAGCCCCATGATAGTAAAGACAGATGCTTGGAAAGCCTATTCTTTTTTTTTTTTTTTTTTTTTTTTTTTTTTTGGTTTTTTCTCCGGTACCAGGAACCGATCTCACGACCTTGCGCTTGCCAGGTAGGCGCTTTTGCCGCTGAGCTAAATCCCTAGCCCCTGGAAAGCCTATTCTAAAGAATTCCAAATTTTAAATTCCCTTTTTCTCTTTCATTTTGTATGTTCAGATTCATTAAATTTAACATGAAGGTATATTTTAAAATATAACTCCACTTACTCCTTTAAGAATGCCAGAAGGCAGGCACAGAGGACTACCATAGAACTTACATAACTTTGTTAAAGCAAGGATAATGCACATCATATGTGCATTTCTGCTGGGCACATTTCCACCATCATTGAGTGAAATAGGTATTTTCTAGTTGAGAAAGATATTCTGATGTTGGGCTTTACAGATTTTCAAAGGTTCTCACTAATGCAAAGTAACATAATATAACTCCCTATTTGCATCATTTTCTATAATTTTCCTTAGATTTGTTTTTAACAAGAACAATCTTTTTTTAATGACTTCTTTATAACACTATCTTTGTTCTTCCTCAAGGCCTTAAAAAATCTTGAATGCTCACATCAGTTTTCTGGTTAAACCTTTTGTGCCTTCTTATGACTCCCAGGTCAAGGTCAAACAAACTAGAGAAGTAATGAAAACTCTTAGGAACTTCTACATCTGCACTCACCTACATTTCTTTACCTGTCTTTATGCATTTCTTTCTTTGCTGTCATTTGACTTTTCAAACTTCATTTTTTAAAAAATTTTTATTCCAGTTATTTTTCTACATGACTCTTCAAAGATATCATGGACATTGTCTCTTTCTTCTCCCACTTTTGAAATGAATACAGAAGGAAACTAGTGCCAGAGAAAAGACCTAGTTTTATCATCACATTTGTGGGACTCCAAATTATAATTAATCCTATTGTCCCCCTTTCACATTAAGAAGTGTGACCAACATTTCTAGGAATATTGTTTTGAATTTTTGATAAAGAATATTATTCCTGTTTAATTATTTGCTTGAGATATCAAAAAGAGTATAAATAAAATTTCTTGGTCATTTTGACAAGTAATTTAATATTTTACAAGAGTAAGGTAAGTCAAGCATGTAATACTATAATTTATTAAAATCCTTCTCTACATTGTGTAATAAACAATCAGATCAATAAGGTGTAGAAAGTGAAAAATATAAAAATATGATTGCAATATAAGTATAAATATTTCTTTAGGTATTACAGGTTTATATAATATATCATTTCAACAACTTCCATCTAAAAGATAGAGCTATTTCTATAAATACACATCTTGAAAATGTGAGCATGTATCTATGTATGTGTGTGTTTGTAAGTGAATGAAACTAAGTATGTTACAGAGTTTATTTACAGTCCAAATTCATTACTGCAGAAGTGTACAGACATATGCAGAAATAGAAGCAATGGGTACCTGCTGTAAAAAATGCTTTGCTGCAATTCGTTCATTCATTAATCTGTGCTTTTCATTTATTCACTCAATGTGCACTCCTATTCCAGATGTAAAGATACAGGAGTCTTTGCCCTCTGGGATGTTACAATATGGTCAAGGAGACTAACTTTAAGGAACAAATGATTCATCCCCATATCTCAGGATGCTGCATGGTAGGAAGCATACACAGGAGCTCTGGGATGTGCAACTGGGCTGAGGTAGGTCAGGAAGATTGCAGTGAAGAAGGGAGATACAGGCTAATTCTTCAAAGACAAAAGAGGGCACTTCTACGTGTGTGCACCTATGTGCGTGCATGTGTGCGTGAGTGTATGTGTGTGTGTGTGTACTGTAGGAGAAAACAGCGAGCATGGTGCAGCCGAGGGTGACTTACACAAGGACACCAGGCAAGAACAGAACGGTGCCTAACGCTGGAAGAAATGAAAGAGCAGTGACGTGTGGCACGGGTGTCCTTGATGTAGACACAAAGCTTGGGTTCTGCATATGTTGTGGTCCTGGGTAGTTAGTTGTTATAATACATGCACTGAGAAGCCAGTTAAGGATTTTTAGTAGTACATAGTGTGTAGGTTTGGGAGAGATGCATACTTATAGAGTGCTTGCCCGGCAAGCACAAAATCCTGAGTTCGATTCCTGGTTCTCAACAAAGAACAGTTGAGATTTTTTTGTTGTTAAAAGCAACATAAACTGCTGGAACTTGTGTCATTTTCCAAGGTTGCAGGGTCCAATAGACCCTGGGGGCAAATCATATGTAGAACTGAATTTATAGACCTGGGCTATATGCATGTTCTATCTATAAAACAGACTTAAAAAGAAGTGAACTACATAAAAATGTCTGAATCCTTTTGCACTGTGTCAAAACACTAAATTCATGTATTCTTTTAAAGGTGCTAATAAATCAGAATCTTTGGAGGACTCATCTTTAAAACTGCAACCAGTGCTAAACTCTCCAACATCGCCTGTGGGGCGTGCCCTGCGGCCGGGCCCTTGCTTGCCCTTCATCCTGGTCTCACCCGCATTCTCTCTTCTGCTTTATTCTTTAACAGCGCTTAAAAACATTGTACTTCATACTTTCATACCATGGCACATGCTGTTGCCTCCGACAAAAAACACGTTTTCCTCTAAATTTCTTTGTATCATCCAATACGCCTTTGTTTAAAACAGAGCAGTGCTACAGCAGGCCTGCTTGGAAAGAGCAAGTCGCCTTTCCCCGGCTCTCAGGTCATTGCCCCGCCCGGACACTGCGCACCTCGCGTTCTGCAGGCCCTGTTGGCTTGCATGAGGAAGAAGAATGCGCATGGCGTCTTTTCTTTGTTTTGGGAGATCTACGGCTGTATTATCAAGCTGCCATCCTCAGTTTACAAATCATGTTTCGAAGACCTTAAGGGGAGCAAAATTGTCTAATTAACCACTCCGTGCTATATCTAGGCTTGTTCCCAGGAGATAACTCTTTTCACTTTTGTTTTCCTGATAGTAAAAAGTTTGCACAATATGCCCAAGCACGTTTTTAAAAAGAGACTGTCATTTGTCTCGTTTATGGAAGAAGAGGAATGAGGGTTGTTTTTTTTTTTTCTTTTCGCCCCCCCCCCGCCCCCATGGAAGTGAGAAATTAGGAACCAACACCATAGATCTTCATGCTAAAGGCTGAGGAACCCCTACATGTGTTTAATGAGCTCACAGAGAAGAAAATCTAAACCTGTGTCTCTAGATTTAAACCAACTTTAAACAGGGAGTGCAATGTACTCTCTTCCTGCATACCATTATTAGTGACTGCAGTAGGTCATTTCTCCCCATCACTTGAAAGTGTGAGAACTTTCAAATTATATGAACTGAGGACAATCCATTATTGTTTTTTCTCAGGTCCTCTGATTTTCTTACTTTAGTTTGGAATAGTTTATTAGGATTATAATACAGCTCTTGCTCTTAAATTACTTTTTTAATTTTCACACTTCAAGGTGAGTTATGATGTTTGTGAGATAAAAAGTGTCCCCCTGTCTTTATTTGGCCTTATGTACCATGTAAGAATAATTGACTTCTAAAGTGGGGATGCAAAGGAGGTGAACTATCTTCGTTGCTAAAATCCAAAAATCATTTAATTTGCCCTTGCAGTAGCTAGTTGTAGATATGAAATTGAAATAATTTTGCCCTGACATTGTCGAGGTTCCTGATAAGTTGGTAATCATTACCCATTGTTCCTGAGGAAACTGTGATGATAATTTCATGTTCACGTCTTCCCGTGTGTGGTGTTCGGTGACTGTGCTTTCCTTTTTATTTATTCTAGCAGGCACAAAGCTGATAGGAGGGGCTGGGGATTTAGCTCAGCAGCAAAAGCACCTGCCTGGCAAGTGCAAGGTCCTGAGTTTGGTTCCCGGTACTGGAGAGAAAAAAAAAAAAAAGCTGATAGGAGATCATGAGCTAGGGAACTTTTCATTATTTCTTTTATTATTACCATCTCACATTTATTTTATTTTTTATTTCTGCAGCTCCTTAATCAGTCAATAAGTTCCAGGATTGATTTTTTTTTTTACCCTGTAACTTTTAACTTTCCTCTATTTTCATTTTAAAAATACTTTTGCCTTATTGAGAATATTCACTAGATTTTATTTTTGTATTTTAACCATTCTATTAATCTTCCTTTTAATGTAACATGTATATTTTATATTCCAAATAATTGTCCTGTTTTCAGCTGCCTTTAAAATATAACACTATATTCCTTTTTACATAGAAACTGCATATTCTTAAGGCACTCATTAATTTA
Source organism: Chinchilla lanigera (assembly GCF_000276665.1). Classification (NCBI taxonomy): domain Eukaryota; kingdom Metazoa; phylum Chordata; class Mammalia; order Rodentia; family Chinchillidae; genus Chinchilla; species Chinchilla lanigera. Next base: position 40,239,236 of record NW_004955408.1, read on the forward strand.
GATTTACTGCAAAGTTCTCTTTAGTTCAATAAGAATGTCAGCTTTGTCTTCAGTACTGATATGTCCCTTCACTGGGCATTTCTACTTTGTGCTCTTGCTGCTCAAATATTTCATGACCCTCAGCCGTATATTCTTACATAGATGCTTCTGAGTTCCTCTGCGTGTGTGGACAAGAGAGGCTGCTGATTGAATGTTCCGAATATGTCACACCGATGTGGAACCTTAACTGAACAGGCAGAAGGCAGCTTGGGAGCTCCAGCCCCATCCTTATCATCCTTACTTGCAAAAGAATAAAAAACAGCTTTGTTCTGTGTCTTGGTTACTTTTCTCTCGTTGCTGGGACAAAATACCTGATGCCAAAATTAAGGAAGGAAAAGTTTATTTCGCTAACAGTTTGTGGAGGTTTCAGTCCATACTTAGCAGATTACAAGGCAGAGTGGCACATGGCAGAGGGCTACAGCTCATGGCGGTGCAACACAGCAAAAGCAACAAGCACAGAAAGCCAGGAATGGCTGCAAGCAGCCTCTTCCTCTCCCTTACATATGCAAACTATCCACCCCAGGATGGGTGTAGCTCTCACACCCATAAGCAATCAAACTCTAAAAGCCTGCCCCATGGCCACATGAGGCTTTGGGGGGACACACAGACACAAACCATAGCATTCTGATACTCAGAGCTTTCTTCTTATCCTAAGTCATTCAAAGAATCTCTGTTTTTCCCTGAGGTGTGAGTTCTTGCCATGTTGTCAGTCTCATTACATGTTAAAATACAGAACTGTTTGACACAGTCTGTGCCCTTGTGATAAACTTGGCGCTCGGCAGCACTGCCCTCTCACTTATGCATGGCTTCTCACTCCCACCATGTCTGTATCCCTCTCCTGCACTGGTAATTCTCCCTGGACTGCACTGATGCTGTTCTCATGTTTTGATTAATTTATCAGTGTATCTCTAGTTAATTTATGATCTATTTGAGAAATCTTCCTGAATTTATTACTATTGTTATTTGTTTACTTCTATTTAAAATGAGAATTTGGGGAGAAAGACATCAGATGTGTATGAGGAGTCCATGTTAAGCCAGCAACATTATTTTTTTTTAAATCCCCAACGCTCTACAAAATACCAGACCAAAAATATTTGCATGATAAACATTTATTGAACCCAGTTGAACACACAGAGTAGAAAGGACAAATTGTGTGGTAGCTTTGTCTTGCTTTTGGTGAAAAATATTATTAGCTATTGAATATTTATTTTCTTCATTGAGATTGATTATAATGATGATTGTTGTTTATTTTTAAATCTAGCTCACTTCCAGTAAATGGGGAATAAATTTCCCCACAAATGCATCTTAAAAAATGAAACAAAATAAACCTCATTAAAATATATTCTATTCTGTTTTTTAAAGTTTCAAAAATTTTTCAGTAAAAACTTTTAAGTTTTGGAATGTAGTGTTTCATGCCTGTAATTCTAACACTTTGGGAGGCTGAGGCATTAGGATCCCAAATTTGAGAGCAGCCTTGGCAGCTTAGCAACTTACTGAGATACTGTTTCAAAATAAAAAAGAAAATCTAAAAAGGACTGGAGGTGTAACTCAGTAGGAAGCCCCTTCCTAGGTTTAGTACTCAGTACTAAGTACAAAAACAAACATTTAAATTGATATCCTCCATATTTACTTATCAAAAATGAACACAATAACCCTTTTAGTCATCAAAAGGGTGACTAAATGTATGATTTTGTGTGAGTTTTGTTGTTGTTTGTTATTTTGTTTCACAAGTTTTTTCTTTGCAAAATCCTTTCTTCCTTATTTTGTAAAAAAATAAATGTTTTTACTGGGTATTTTGAAACCCAAATAAAATCCTGTGCTTTCCACCTTCCTTGTATCAGGGAGATTTAATTTGGGTGTTAAGATGTAAGCTAATGAAAAGTACTGCCTCTTCAACATTCACTGAAAGGAACACAAGTGCCTTCCCCACCTCTTCCCAGCTTTCCTTTTCAAATGTTATGTGTAGTCAGAGCTCCAGCTGTGAACTTGGACATGCTGGGGGCTACACTTCAGGACTAGCAAAGCAGAAAGACAGAATTTGGTCTCTTAGGACGTAGGGTACTGCCCTCTTCACCCTCGATTGTTCCACCATCTGTGTTGTATATACTATCAATATATAAGGGAAAGGAGAGTCAGCAAGAGTCGGATAGCACAACTATATCATTAGGAAGGTGAGAGGATGGCCACCCAAGGGGTGACAGAAAGGGTGGGTCCCCAAAGTAGTGCTGGAGAAATGCAGATGCCCTGCAGTTGGGTGAAAGATAAAGTCTGACAGTTATGATGAAATAACAAAACATATCTGAGGCTGGGTCTATAGCTCAGTGGCATAAGAACCTGCCTGGCAAGTGCAAAGTCCTGAGTTCGATTCCCAGTACAAAAAAAAAAAAAAAAAAACCAACAAAACATATCCCAGCGACATTCTTCTGGTTTTTCAGCCCTGTAATGATCTGTTATTTTCCCTAGACTAGATTAGGCTATATTGCAGTGAACTAGACCAGGGAGATGTACCTTATTTACTACCACTAGCAATAGTGATATTGCTAAGAAAGGCTCCTAAACTGAATTTACATCGGTATTGGTTATGTATAAATTTATCATTTCTCCAAATTATCACCAAAACCTGGGTTATCAACTGTTCAATTCCTTTTATAACTGTTTAACTCTTATCTACATTGTGTCTGAAATGCTGTGCATTTTTCTCTAGTTTGTTTCCTCTATTACCAGTCAAACTGAATGTTTTTATAGTCTTTGGTGTTCACCTCATGTGAATTACACGTGTTTGTAAGCATTTTTCCAGTTTTCTTGTATGTGAATGTGTATGTATGTACATTTATAAACTTTTAATGCCATGTCATTAGTTTATTCACCTAAATTATTGTTGATACTATATTATTTCTTTGCATCAGAAAGACTAAGTCTTTTTGCTTGGTATTAATACAGTTGAGTCAGCTTTCATTTGGTTACTTCCTTGTTTTTCTTTTTTATGTCATTTTATATTTGATAGCAATCGCTTAAACAGCTTTGGTTTTTTTTGTTTTTTTTTTTTTTGTTTTTTGAGTCAAGGTCTCACTGTGTACCCAAAGTTAGCCTTAAGCTCACAAGGCACCACAGGGTGGCCTCAGCCTACTATCTGCAAGAATTCTAGGTGTGCACTATGCCTGCCAACTTCTTAAATAAGTTACTTTAATCAGTGTACATTTGCTGTAACATCGCTATGAGATTATTTCTTTTACTTTTTTTATGCAACAAGATTTACCTACCATAATTTTTTCTTAATTTCCTTATTTCCTACATTTCACAGATTTATTGAATTTTCTCTTTTCATTTTTAATATTTATATTAGTTCCTAATTTTAAGCCTGTTATTTCAGTAGTTGTCTTAAAAAGTTTTGTAATGTTCTTGACTTTATAGTTCTAAATTTAATCAGTATCAAATTAGTAATGATTTTCCTCACACAGAAAAAAATGCAATGATTTTAAAATATTTTCGCTTTGATTCTTGTACAACCAGACAAGTTATTTTTTCAAGTATTTTAATTTCATATTTTTAACCCACTTCCAATTTCATTATTAATGTATCCTTTTATAGTCAATGTACATTTTGATTTACTGTTTTACCAATTCTGTTGTTATGGTTTTTGTCTGTGTGTCCCCCCAAAGCCTCCTGCGGCCCTGGGGCAGGCTATTAGAGTTTGAATATGGGTGTGAGAGCTTCACCCGCCCTGGAGTGGATAGTTTGCATATGTAAGGGAGAGGAAGAAGTGCTTGGGGCGTTCCTCCCCGATTCCGCCCCAGTGTAAGTGAGTTGTTGCTTAGCTGTGGCTGCTGTCCTGAGATGCAGCTCTCTGCCACATGCCACTCTGCCTTATAATCCTGCCAAGTACGGATTAAAACTTCCACGAACTGTAAGCGAAATAAACCTTTCCTTCCTTAATTTTGGGTGTCAGGTATTTTGTCCCAGCAGCGAGAAAAAAGTAACCAAGACATCTGTGTTTATGCTTCTTGCAAAGTGTCTTAGCTATTTTTTCCTCATTGCTGAGACCTTTATGACTGCATGGGGCTTTGGGGGAATATCTAGACACAAGCCATAACATTCTACCCTGGCCTCCAAAGACTAATGAAGATCCCTTTATGCAAAAAGTATTTAGCCCATCTCAGAACAAAGTCTTTCACCTTTGCAACTCTGAAATTGCAGAGGCTGGAGTCCTGCATGTTCTTGTGTTGTCTTCAGGCCATATTCTCTGTTGTCTTTTTTTGAAAGACTTGGCTTTTTTTTTTTTTTTTTTTTTTTTTGGCTAGTCTTTTCAGCGACCAGTTTCCCCTCTGTTCCATCGTTGTAGGGTGCAACTCTGCTGGAACTTCTTTTTTGGCCAAACTCACAACATTTTGAATCATTTTCCTGGGATCTTTGCTCTTGATTCTTAACATAAATCTGGCTAAAAGCCCCCAATAGTAGCCACACCACTGTAGCAACATTAGACTGCCTTCAAATTTCTTCTGCAATATTAATTAGTCTACCACCCTTAATCTCAGTCTCAGGCAGAGTTTCTGGACATGAGCAAAATACAAACAAACTTTTGCTAGGCCATAATACACACCTTCTGGAGTCCAACAGTCAATGCAGTCTTTCTTTCCGGCAGAAATCTCTTGAATCTGGCCTTTACAGGGAGCATTTCTGTCTCCATTCTGGTCTTGAGCTCTAACTAAGCAGAATCTCTCACCGAGTACAGCTTCACGCATTCCAAGGCTGTGTTTCCAACCAGCATGTCTGAACCTTTCCAAACTGTTCCCACAAGCCAGTTCTTAAGACTCCCGAACCACATGGTTAGGTATAATCACAGGCAGGGCCTTGCTTTTGGGTTACCAAATTTTGTCTTAACTACTTTTTCTTGTTGCTGAGATAAAATACCTGACACCCAAAGTTAACAAAAGGTTTATTTGGCTCATAGTTTGTAGAAGTTTCAGTCCATAGTTAGCTGGCTCTGAGGCAGGGTGGTATGGGAAAGGGCCATCACAGAAGAGAAACAGTCCACAACAGGCAGGCAGGGGAGAGCATATTAGCTTTCTTTCCATCCCTTATATTTTATGTAGCACTCACACCCTTAATCCGAGCTAGAACAATCCAAACCAATCCTGTTTGCCTAAACTTTCTTACTCTGTAAGTACTACATGTTCCTTTTTTTTATTTTTAAAAAGAGCAGTAAAAGAGAAAAAACAAAGAAATAGAATAGTAGAAGCATATCAGTATCACAAACATAAACAAATCAAAGCAAGAACATTCAAAGTGATACAGAGTCTCAAGACAAA
>NW_004955408.1:40246185-40251144 GCF_000276665.1 Chinchilla lanigera
ATAATTTTAAGTCAGGAATTGTGATGCCTCCTGCCTTTTCTTTTTTTCCCAAGGTTACTTTTGCTATTCAAGTCCTCTTCTGGCTCCAGATGAACTTTAGGAGTGTTTTCTCTAGATGTGTGAGGTATACTAATGGTATTTTAATTGAGATTGCATTGAATCTGTACAATAATTTTGGGAGTATGGCCACTTTCAAGATGTTGGTTCTTCCTATCCATGAGCAAGGAATATCTTTCCATTTTCTGATATCCTGTTTGTGTAGTTGATCTACCTCTTTGTGACAATGTTGTGTTAAAGTCCCCTGTTATGATTCTGTTGTTACTTATTTCATTTTTCATGTCTATTAAAATTTGTAGCTGGGTGCTCCTATATTTGGTGCATAGATGTTTACAATTGTTATCTCTTCCTCTTGAAGCTTCCGCCTTACAAGTATTTAGTGACTTTCTTTATCTCTTTTGATTGTTTTTGGTTTGATGTTCACATTGTCTGCAAACAGAATAGCTACACCTGCTTTTTCTGGATTCCTGTTGCATGGAGTATTGTTTTCCATCCTTTAATTTTCAGTCTGTGTTTCTTGTATACAGCATGTAGTTTGGTTTTGTTTCCTAATCCACTCTGCAAGTCTGCTTCTTTTGGTGGGTGCATTGAGACCATTTACATTGATGGTTACAACTGATATGTGCTGGCTTATCTTTGTCATGCTCTTCTCTTGCTGTTGGATCCTCTTTTTTCCCTCTGTTTAATTGCTTGCTCTGCTTGTTGGTTCCTTTCTGTTGTTGTTCTTGAAGTTGCAGTCTGTTTTATCTCTTTCTAGAATATCTTTTAGGACTCTTTGTAGGTTTGGTTTGGCACTCATGAATTTCTTCAGTTGTTCTTTATCATGGAAATATTTTATTTCTCCATTAAATCTGAAAGATAACTTTTCAGGGTACATCAATCTGGGTGGAAGTTGTTTTCTTTCAGTACCTGAAATACTTCACTCCAAGCTCTAAGTATTGCCTTGATGGTTTGTGTTGAGAAGTCTGCAGTGATTCTGATAGGCTTACCTTTATACGTGATCTGTTTCTTTTCTCTGATAGCTTTTAATGTTCTGAGCTTTTGTTGAGTGTCCATGATCTTGATCACTATATGTCTGGGTGTAGATTTATTTTGGTTGTGATTAACTGGAGTTCTATATGCTTCACTTATCTGGATGTCCAATTCTTTTTCCAAACCTAGGAAATTTTCTGCTATTATTTCTGCAATTAGTCTTTTTATGTCATTTGTGTTGACACCTGCTGTTCTTTAATAACTATTACCCTGACATTTTCTTTGCCTTTTCTTGCAGTTGTTGTATTGTTATTTCCTAATTCCTTGTTGTTTTTAAGAGATCCTTCCCTTCACGTGCATTAGTGGCAGTGCTGTCTTCAAGGTCTGAAAGTCTATCTTCAGCTTCATTCAGGTGGTTTTGCCAGCTTTCAATGGAAATTTTAAGTTCCTGGATATCTGTTTGTATCTGTTTCATACCTTCTAGTTCTTTTCTATATTGTTCCCTGAAGGTTTCCATGAGTTGTCTATGCTCTTCTATTTTCTTGTCTATGTCATCTTTGGATATGCTGAACATTTCTTTCATTATTGTTGTCATTTCTTTTCTCACCTGAGACATTATTTCTGATCTGATGTCTTCTATGGCCTGATGAAGTTGTTTCCTTACTTCAGTTGCTATCCTTTCAGAAATTTCAGGTGTTTTACTTCCAGGCTCTTCTGTGTTGATGTCTCCTGGACTTGTTTTGGGTGGTATGGAGGTCTGAGAGTGCATTTTGTTCCTTCATTTTGTCATTTTTGAAGATCTAGATGCTCCCTGGAGTGCAGCCTCAATCTCCTGATTGTGTGTGAGTGGCAGGGAGAGAGTCTGCAGATACACAGTGCTCAGCGCAGCCCCTGTGCTGGTGAGTGGTGGGAAAGTGGGGTCCCAGATGCTACCAGGTGTGTGTGGGAAGGGCGGGAGAAGTTCGCCTGAGTTCCTGAGACTGGGGTCCAGCCCAGCTGCCACAAGAGTGGGGGGAATGCAGGTCATGTTCACCAAGGCTTCAGATATTGCCCAGGACAGAACCTGGCTTCTCACACTGGAAGGGAAGGGGTGAGGCCGCTGACTCTGTTCAGGTTTTAGCTGAGCTACTAGGGGGGTGTGCGTTGTTCTGGCAGTGACCACCAAGGCCCCAGAAGTTGTTCAGGGCTCCACGTGCCTCACACACTAGTGAGGGAGGCATCGGAGTGGCTCACCAGGGTTCCTAAAGGTGTCTGGCATTCAGCCCAGCCCCACCACCACTATGGGTGCCACCGAGGCAATATCTGAAGCCTTCGTGAACACGACCTGCATTCCGCCCACTCTTGTGGCAGCTGGGCTGGGCCCCAGTCTCAGGAACTCAGGCAAACTTCTACCCAGTCTTTCTTGTGAGCACACACACACACATACACACACACAATCAACTCATCCTGCTCAAATCCTAATTTGAATGCTGCTTTGTTCCCCATCTTCTGAAACTCTTGTAAAATATATTGCCCCAGGTTCGTGGCACGCATCAGTAATCCCACAACTCAGGAGGCTGAAGCAGGAGGACTGCTGTGAGTTCATGCCAGCCTGAGCTACATGAGACCCTGTTTAAAAAAACAAAAACGGAACAACCCACATTGTACTCTATGATGATAGTGAAGGGCTACTCAGAGCCCTCACAGTCCAGGTATGGCTTCCCTCTCTGGCCTCCTGTTTAACGATGCCTTTAGCACAGGCTTCCCTTAAAGCGTTGGCACTCTGTGCTCACTGCGTCAGCGGCGCTCCACCATGCTCTTTCCTGAGCAGAGGCTTTGAACCAGTGATCTAGAGGGCGGGGGTAGGAGTGCCCCATGCACCTCTCTCCTGGGGTCCTTTCTTCTCCCACACTGATAGTCTCTCAAGTGCTTGTGGCTGTTGCACTTTTACTGTTACATGCTTGAGCACTTATTGAAGGTGAGGCCATTTCACTAGATTCCCTGCTCCATGATGAGGTTGTTTAAGTCTTCGTGTTTCATTGGCAATCAGGAAGCACTCAGGAAATAACAGTGTAGGCTGACACTAGTCAGGAACTGTCAAACTCTGAGGGCTTCAGGCAATAGTTTTTCATCTCTGAAAATTCGTTTCAATTCTTTCCCAGGAAAATTTACTTTCCTTTGCTGCAGATATTTAACTCAGTAAAAGGCCTAGGGCCCATCCCTTTTCCAGGTGAAATGATACACACAGTTTTGACGAGCCATGAGTGCTCCTCTATCATTACATATCCTCCCACTTAATTTCTGCATATTCCATGTGCCTTACAGCTAGAGAATATGCCACCAACCCTGTGGTGCTTTCTAGGTAAACTCTTAGAAAAAATGAACAAGTTCTAGCATCATGATACCTCCAGAAACAAAATAAGAAAGTGAATACTTTGTTTACACTTGAACCAAAGAAATAGTAATTCTCAAGGCATTTAGTTAAATATTTTTGAGCCCCTAATAAGTAGAAATTCCTGTATGAGGCCATCACAATACAATAGAAATAGCAAAAATCAGCCAAGGGGCTCATCTTTACTGAGATTAGGTTTTATGTAGGAAACAGTATTTCTTTTCATTTTTCTTTCTTGCTTTTTTTTCTTGTACGGTGGATTAAACCCAGGGCTTTCACTTGAGCTACATTCCCAGCCTTGGTTTATTTTTTATATTGAGACAAGGTCTCCCTCATTCACCAAAGAGCCCTGGCTGGGCTTGAATTTGTGATCCTCCTGCCTCAGCCTCCCAGAGTGCCAAGATTACAGGGGTGTACCAACACACAAAGCTGGGAAAGATTATTTCAGTACTCAAAATACTACATAAAATATAATTTAAAATTATATGAATGAAGGGGCTGGGGTTTTAGCTCAGTGGCAAAAAGCGCCTGCCTGGCAAGCGCAAGGTCGTGAGTTCAGTTCCCGGTACCGGAGAAAAACCAAAAAAAAATAAAAAATAAAAAATAAAAAATAAAAAATAAAATAAAATAAAATTATATGAATGAAAGTGCTGATTCTTTGGGATGACTGAACACATTAACATGAACTACAGGTGTAGTAGGACTGAGAAGCCATCCTTCATGAATGTTTAATTTAGATGCCAAAGATTTGTAGGAGCTAACTGGACAAAGAGGAAAGGTGACAGCATCTCGAGAAGAGGACTCGCTGTGAGCGGAGAACCCAGCAGGAAGCAGCCTGGGCGCTATGAAGGTATTGAGGAAGACCAAGCGATGTAAGAACAGAAGTCACAAGGAAGCCGTATTAGAATTGAAGGTGGATATTTACAGGAGCGAGACAGGGCTGTGCCGAGCTGACCCACGCTGACCGCCAAGGGCCGCCACCTTTCCAGAAGCACAGCCATCAGTATAGCTTTGCCTGTTTATCTTGTGTGTTCTCATTTCCGGGATGGGAGAAATGTTCACATGTAACTTTCTACATGTTGAGCAGAAGTCCTGTTTTTTATTTTTTCATTTTTAGAAATCTATTTTTGCACTAGGATTCCATCTTTAGTGGGTGTAGCAGAGCCAGAACCAGAATGTGCATACATAGTGTGTATATTATAAGAATGTAAGATTATGTTTTCTACTCTTGGCACTGAGACGGCAGCTGTCCTGTAAGTTCTGGCTGAAAACCGCAGCAGCAACGGAATGCATAATTCTGTACCAGTCAAGGGTGCCACGACACAATGAAGTCCCACACACGCACAACACTTGTTCCTGGGGCTTGCTTTGGGTCCTTCTTCAACACAGTTACCTTGTCCTTCCCACCAGGTTGTCGACCAGATTGATACCCTGACCTCAGACCTGCAGCTGGAGGATGAGATGACCGACAGCTCCAAGACGGACACCCTGAACAGCAGCTCCAGCGGCACGGCCTCCAGCCTGGAAAAGATCAAGGCGCCGGCGCCTGCGCGCCCGCG
>NW_004955408.1:40251609-40276928 GCF_000276665.1 Chinchilla lanigera
AGCGCCCGCGCCCCAACCGCAGAAGAGCCTGCTGAGGAAGTCCACCACCACGACCGTGTGATGTATGCCCTTTAAAGCTTCTTGATTTTAAAAGTTTCTGTGTCATACGCATTAAATAATAAGTAATGAGCACTTTCTACTCAAGCAATAAAAAGCTCAGATGCGTTAACCCTGCAGTCCACAGAGCGGCATACGCCCACCTGGTAAGTGTGCAGTGCATTGCTTCTATCCCGAGTGTAGACTGTGTTACATGTGAAATGGTCCGAACCGCGGATAATGAGACAGTACCAACGCATTGCTTTTGCAATCGCACTACGACAAAATATGACCTGTCAAATTTCAAATATTCTGATTTATTAAAATACCCAGAATGATTCATTTCATTCGTGCCTAACTCATCTATGCATTAATAACATTTCATGCTCCTAACTTTGATCTGATGCTTTTTAAGAAGAGATTTTAGAAATGAAGGACTATTTTATTATTTTTTTCTAAAGATCTTTGTCACTAGTTTTACATTTGAAAACGATATCAGAAAGTTTATTTTCTATACTATACAATTATATGTTCAGCTGTATATGTAATAAAATATTTTGGTTGTGGAAACATCATTATGTCAATAAATAATAGTAAATAATGACAAGACCAAATGTTCCTCAGAATTTAAATGAAGGACCGGTTTATTTAATCGCATCACAATATTTATTGAAACGGGTGGCAACTTTGACTGTTTTCACAGTATGTGTACGTCAGAATTTTCTAAATTACAGATTACAATCCAACCAAAAAACGCCTCTCTACGTGTGCGTGCTGCGTGCCGCTGCGCTCCAGTCCGAGGACCGGCCCTTGAGCGCGCCTAGGTCACCACGCGCCGGGACTCCTTCCCTCACCGCTCGCCCAGGACGCGCTGCGAACCCGCACGGTGATGCCGCCTGTGTCAGCAGCTCTGACTCGTCAAAGAACTCACGTTGATAGGAGTAGTAAAAAAGAAAATAATAGATATTTCTGGTAACGCATGTGTGCTGCCTAAGCCTTGAGCTTGTTTCTTCAGAGGTGAAAGGTGTCGCGCTCCTTTGCTGTTCCATAGAAGGAGTGGGAATCTTTTCCTTCTGTCACCAAGTAACAGTCTTTTCTTTCATCCTCATTTGCCCGCTAAGGCAGTTTATGTACCCGATGGTGAATCTGGGGTTTGGACTGATGAGATGTTTATCTCCGTACAGTGGTGGTGAGGAGAGGCATTTGAACACATGTGGTCTGTTAAGTGGTAGGAGTAGAAGGAACCACCTGATGGAATTTGTTTACTCTGGTAATTGGAGAATGCAGTGACCTTTTTGAAAATTTGACTTTTGGTTTCAAAACTAAGTATCGCTGCCACAGAAAAGCAGACGTCAATGATTTCTTTGTTAGCTTGTCCAGGCTGTATGTAATTTGTAACATTGTTTTAAAACCAATTTCTATTAAAATATAATTATTTTGCACAGAACATAAAAGTGAAATAAGATTTATTTTTAAAGGCACGATCAAATTATTAAAAAACAAATGATTGCCTTATTGAATATCAAAATAATGTTAACATTTTACCACATACGTTCTTGATATGAATAAACCCAGGAGTCATCGTTGTTCTATATTTAAATAATTCCTTCTCTTCAAACGTGCATCAGATACCAAGATCATAAACAGTCGTGGGCACAATTTTCTTTCTTTAGCCTGCCTTCCTTCCGAAGCCTGTCACTGTGACCTAAAACTTAGCACACTGTGCAAGACCTTGCTTCCAGTGGTTGCCTAGAAATTCAGCTGGATCTCAAAGTGGAGCTCTCCTGCAATCATTAGTTAATTACAGGGCAAAAATTTACTTGAAATATAGTGAACTGAATAAATTAAATAGTTTAGGCTGGTTGAAAAAGGACATTAAGGCAGATGTCTAGGAAATGCTTCAGAGTTTTAAATCTCTTCCTTAAAGTAGAAAATATCTTGATAGAAGACCATGTTTTTCTGTTTGATTGGTGACTTCTGCCAAAACTACACCTGTCTTTTCATTCAACATATTTATAACTAACCATTGGTCTTACAAGCTGAGTTAAATCTCAACCCCAAAATGTTACAGTTACTCACTTTACTTTCCTATTATAGTTTATTTATTTATAATCAATAAATGTTAGATTACAGCAGTATTGAGCTTTTGAGTTCTTTAGAATTTCAATTTTCATTAATATCTGGAATATAGTATATCAATGTGGTTTTTGTTCTCCCAAGTGATAATTTTGCAGCATTCTCTGAAATTTAAGTTTTTGTTGCTGTTCTAATTTTTGTTTTTATGGTATTGGAGATTGAACCCAGGGCCTTCACACCAAGTTATATCCTTAACCTTTTGTTATCATTATTATTTTTTTTTTAATTTCTGAGATAGTGCCTTGCTAAGTTGCTTCATCTGGCTTCAAGCTTGTGATCATCTTTTCTCAGACTACCTAGCCAGGCGGATTACAGGCAGAAGCTACACTGCCCGGCAGCTGTTTTGAAATATGAATAAAACTTATGATTTAACTGCAAAGCTTTAACATTGAACATCATAGTATTTTCCTGAAACTTGTAATTAAAGTGTCCTAAATGAAAGTACAGTTATTGTAATCAATAAACACTGCTTTTAAATTTTAAACTGCAAGCCCCACATATAGTCCATTACATCACCGTAAAATATGATATATCTTTTCTTTTCCTAATGATTTTAAACAGAAATGCTTTCTGCAAATTCCTAAGTGCAGCTGCTTTTTTTCTGTGACATGTGTTTGAACATTTTTATTTACACTATGCACCACAGACTTTGTAGCCATACTCCTTTAAAGGTGGCATTCCTGCAAAATGTAAAAATAGCAAAACACTTTTTATAATAATATCCATCTATAGGGTAAAAATAGAACATATTTCAGTAGACTACATACTCTTTAATTAAATTAGAATGAGAAAAGTTTTTGTCTTCTTAGTTTATGCAATGACTTTTCCAGTTTGGGGAGGTTATTGTATATCTACTGATGTAATATGAAAAGAAAATAAAAAATAACTGAAGCTCTCTTCCAACTTCTAATAAGTCATAAAAAGAAATAAAATGAATATTTTAGATCATGCTTAAGGTAATTATACAGAGACCTTCACATAAAATACAAAGATATGGAGAAAGAGAAATTCCCCACTCTTCCAATTTGATATTGTGTTCATACCTGCCTCATTAGTTCACTAATATCCTAGGAACAATGAACCTGTTAAAAGTAGTTTAATTAATCTAAAAAAATCTTACCTTTAAATTATAACTGCATCATTATTATTTTATGAATAAAAGCATAAGACAGTATTACGTGGTTTTCTTTGGACAGATCACTAGCATCACCATAGAGCAGCAGCTATACTATCTATGGAACTATGTAAGACCTCTTATCTATAGATTCTAAAAAAGAAACGATAGCTCTTTTTTGGTGTTTGTCTTGGTTACTTTTCTCTCATTGTGGGGACAAAATACCTGACACCGAAAATTAAAGACTGAAAGGTTTTGTTTTACTTGCATTTTGTGAAGGTTTCAGTCTATAATCAGCTGGCTCCAAGGCAGTGGCACATGGCAGAGGACAACAGTTCATGGCAGCAGAAAACAGCAAAAGCAACAAGAGCAAAAAGGGAGGAGTGGCAGCAAGCAGCCTCTTTCCCTCTTACATTGTATGCAAACTACCCGCCCCAGAGCAGGTGTAGAACTCACACTCAAGAACCAATCGTAAACTCTAGAAGCCTGCCCCATGACTGCATGAGGCTTTGGGGGGACATCCAGACACAAACCTTAACAGTGTTCCCTGAAGAAAACTCTGAGTAATTGCACTGGGGCTTCTACAATCAAGTCTTGAATCTCTGTTGACTGATTTGGGGGGCATGGAATGAATGCAATTGTAAGACTTATTCAAAAGATTTGTTTCCTTCTAATTCTTTGTTGGTAGTATACTTTCCTATAATATGGGGGGTCTAGATCCCAAATGCCCCTCCAAGTTGTATCACAAGATTATATTGCAATATATTTTGATAAAATAACTTATGTTTTCTAAATAAGAGAATGATTTATGGAAAATGAAATTATTTTTAAAAGCTATCTTGCATAATTAGAGTTCGCAGTGTCTGACAATTACTAGAATTTGTCACGAAAATCACATTACATTTTCTGGGTCAGCATGTAGAGGTGACATAGTAATTAAGGTTGCATAGTAAATATTTCAGAGTTTTAGCATCATGCCACCTGAATTAATGATAGACATGATGCTACAGTTAGAATATAGAGTAGCACTGAATTTAAAACATTAGCTACATCTTGGTGGAGCAGTAATTAGTAGAATGTCTTTTCATTTGAAACACTGGATTTAGCATTCTAATCTTTTAGGGGGAAAGCTAAAGTGGAACATAAAGATTTGCAAATAACTCACCTTTTAAAATCCAGTTAAGCTCTGTTATCCTTTTACAGCATATGTTGCTATAATGTTAACATGTATGCATTATACCTTTCAGGAAGCTAAAGAAAGAATTTTCTAACTTTTTCCACAAAGACCTGATAAATGTTTGAGGAACTAGAAATGTTTAATCTGATTTAAACATGATGTAATACATCAAACATTATATGGTACCTCATTGATATGTAATATTTTTGTGTGTCAGTTGAAGAAATTAAAATGTAATTAAATCCACATGGAGTATATAATTGTAAGAAGGCCAGGAAAAAATAAGAAAGAAATGTTACTTATAATTTACACCTTGAAGAGTGAACAGAAATAGACTAATATATTAACTTCTCTCTCAAAGTTTACATGTATTAGAATTACTAATTACTCCACTTATAAAGTAGGTGTTATGATGTTGGTTTATAGCGTAGGAATCCAGGACCTCAGTTTCAGCATTTGCCACCATCCACCCCTGTGTATGTGTGGGCTGTTATTTTTAGGGTTGCAACTCCTATGTTTTCCTGTCTCAAAACCTCACTATTTAACTGTGTTCTCCATAGTGCTGAAATTTGAAAGCCTTTCCTTTATTCTGAGCAGTTATTTTGATGCTTGAAAAGGGTTACCTAATGCTGTTTTGACATTCTTAATGTGTTTGATCTTTGGGAATATGAAAGGAATTTTAGGCAGTTTAGCTACAATCTGAAATGAAAGAGCTGCTGAATAATGCAAGCCTCACATTTTAATGTGTTATAACTGCCACTTATTTTTTCAGTTTTTTTAAAAATCTAAATTCTATTTAGATTAGTACTATTATTTTGGGTCTTTCTTTAACAAGTTCTGATTCTGTAGTATTCAAGCCTATGGCCCTGAATGTGTCACTACCATTCACTGGCATTTCATTTATGAATTTTATCTATTTAACACTGACCTCTAGAACTCAAACAGAAATGGATTCACTAAAGAATCAGTGCCTTAGAACTCTGTCTAATCAAAGTATTTCCATCCTTTTTTTGTTAGACAATAGAATGATCTCCTACAATTTGATAATATCACTGTAAATTATCATACACAGCAAAGGGGATTTTGGACCAGCTAAATAAAACAGTGTGTTCCCACAGTGGTTTGGGTTCCTGAAGGCAAGACTCACAATACTAACCCTTATCAGGAGCTCACCTTGTGCCTTCTCTAAGTGCTTTGCACACATTATTTTTCCCTTCTCATTTTTTCTTTTACAACATCTCATCTTTGACAAGTTTATTATCTGCATTTTACAAATGAGAGCACTATGTCATTGAAACTGGGTGCCTAAGGTCTTTGAGCCCATTAAGTGGCCAACCCAAGATAGCAACTCTGGCAGTTTTTCTCATAACCCAGATTCTTCAACTTTCAGAACCGACTAAAGCACTGAGACCCTGAATTCTAGAAAGATAATCTGTAGAACTAAGTTTTCTACAAATTGTAGAAGCAAGTTTGCTTTCTGTAGAAGCAAGTTTTCTACAACTTGCCTCAGAAATTTGTTCAAAGATATATCATAAGAGGAAAAAAAAATATTTCAGTCTTAGTGTAGTGGGGTCCCCATGCTCCAGTAATGATCAAACCATGTAACTCAGGTTTCCCCACTACTTCTTACTTACCCAAAGCTCATTCTGGGTCTGATGACGAACAGAGGAGGAGGCCCTCAGGCTGTCATTCCATAGTACAAGTCCTGCTGTCTGCAGATCCAGTTTCCTCTTCTAGGGTCGCCAATACAAAGGAGCTAGTGCTGAGAAGCTTCCCACAGGTCCTCCATGATTCACCAGCCAAAGCTAGTGTGACACAGTGGCATGGTCTAGATCCCAAATGCCCCCCAAAGCTCGTGTGTTTGGAGGATGGAATTTTGAAAGCTGTTGGATCGTGCAGGGTTTAATTTCCTCAGTGCACTGATCTCTTGATGTGCTCAGTGTTTGGTGGCATTACTGGGAGATGATGAAATAGGAAGCGAGGCCCGGCTGGAGAAAGTCACGCCATGTGACTTCAGGGTTCACAGTGTGGTTAGTCTTCGACCTATTCCTGTCCCCCACATCTTCTCCTGCTTTCTGGCTACACAAGGTAAGCAGTTTCGTTCCACCATACCTTCCCCCAGGATGTCCTGGCACACCTCAAGTCCTCGACAATGGGACCAGTCAGCTGTAACCTGAAATCTCTGAAACTTTCAGCTGAAGTAATTATTTCTTCCTTGTTTTGTTCTTCATAGCCATGAAAATCTAACAGACATGACTTTGTAGCCCACATATACCCAGAAAAGAAAGGAGATCTGCATCTGACTAAGATTATGTCATTCCTAACATTTCTAAAATGCTAGTTTGCTTGTGTGTGTGTGTCTTCTCTATTTAAATAGTCTTTCATATTATCTGATATTCCTTTACTCTCACCATAAATTGGAATGCAATTTTATTTTAAACAGAGTTGGAGAGAAAAACCCTGATAAAGACGTATATAGAAGGGGGAATTAACAACTTTACTATGACAAGTGTTAGTCTTATCACAGCCTTTAACCATGTACAACATTTGACTTCTGTCTGAGGATACTCAGCAACCTACATTTTTTTAACCATTTCAGAATTGTAAACCAAATTGTCTTTTATCAAAATTCTAAATAAGTAATTTTTTTGATGAAATAGGTTAGTACACAATAATTTTTTCTCAAAGGATATGTAAGCCTAATTTGTAGATATGTACTGATTTGTCTTGAATATTCAAAGAACTATGTGGCCTTACTATAGAAATGTAGTTCACTGATGATATAAATTATGACATATTTATATAATATTAATCTGTAAGACATTGTATTAATATAAATACATCAGTCTGAAAGCAAAAAAATCCAGAAGTGAGACTCTATTTTCTCAACCTAAGCATTCTTAATCAAATCAGTTAACTGTCTGAGGCTTGATTTAAAATGAACATAATGTCACACTTTTCCTTTCTAGTGGGGCTGATGAGTCAGTCCAGATATATTCTGGCCTTATCTAACATTAATTATAATGTAGGGAGTAGGGTGAGTAGTATCAATAACAGGATTCTGTCACTCAGCAAACCCTAAACAAATTCCTAAGGTATCAGGACTGCAAGTTCAGTTCTTGCTGGGTATCACTGCTAAAATGTAAACTGGATGAGGTAATGTGAGTATGTAACTTCAGGATTCTGCAGCTCTCCTGCTTTCACAATCAATAACTTTAGAGTAATTGAATCCAGAAATTCACCAAATTATTTTGCATTGTTGTTCTTTGCATATGTCAGCAACATCTCCCAAACTCTTATGACATTCTCTGAATTGGAACTAGCATGGTAGCTAATTACTGTTTACTCTGTGTTTTGTCTTAAATTACATCATGTTACTTGTATGGAATGAAAACTCTTCTGCTGACTCAGTTACATTACTCAGCACAGCTTCTTCTTTTCATTCATTTGCTCATTTTCCATTTTCTATATTTTCTGTTCCTTCTCAAGTGCTTGGATTTGCATTTATTCCCCAAATTGTATGATTTCCACTAATTTTATTCCTTTCATTACTATCAACATTGATAAAATTATTTATCCTTTCCTTAATTACTTTTCTCTCCTTGCTGAGACAAAATACATGATGCCCAAAATTAAGGGAGGAAAGGTTTATTTATCTCACAGTTTGTGGAGGTTTCAGTTTATAATCAGCTGGCTCCAAGGCAGGATGACATGTTGAGGGGCAACAGTTCATGGTGGCAAAAGACAGCAAAAGCAACAAAAGCAAAAGGGGGAACAGAGCAAGCCTTTTTTTCTCCCTTATACTGTAAGCAGTCTCCCCTCCCTAGGGCACCTGTAGCACTCACATTATCTCCTGCCTACCTCTTGCACAGGCTCAGGATGTTTACAAAGTGAGGACCCTGGCCCTGTGCTGAGTCAGTTAGTTAAACTTCTACACTTCTCAAATGGACACAATGAATCGACCATTACAACATCCTAGAGCATAAAAGCTGCCCTAAGGCATATCTTCTCCCTAGGATGTAGAACTGCTGAATTAGTTAAACTTCTAAACTTCTCAAATTGACAAATGTATCAACCATTACAATCTCCCAGCACCATACAGGCCCCTAACATTTTTCAATGCATTTCTTCTTTTGAAGGGTGTGACTTGCCAACATGTTTGAAGGCCCTGATTACTTAATGAATGTGAAAGTACTTTACTAACACGACAACTGAATGGAAATCATTGTTATTAATTTGTGATACTTCTTGCCAAATTACTTTTCTTACTTGTTAATCTGGTAGATTATTTTATATTTGCCTACATTGATGCTAATGATAGTTTATTCTTCTCATAAAGTAATTAGTTTACTTGGGATGTTTAATCAAGTAAACCTAGTTTTTTAGAACCTCGTAGAAATCTCACTTTTGGCTTGTATTTTGTAAATTAACAAGTCAGAAAATGAACATGATAGAAATCCAAGGTAACTACAACAAGAAAGACAGTTTATTAAGCTGTTTGACAAAAATATCTTCGTTTTAATGGTTAGGGTGATATATAATGATCACACATGAGTCAATTCATTTAGAGTACAACTTGTCAAACTAATTAAAGTCTAATACTACTACACATTTATACCTGTACTTTGTCTGAACATATGTGTCAAAATAAGAGGTTAAATCGTTTTTGTTTAAAACAAAATGTCTACATTTATGGTTAAAAAATCATAGTGATATTTTAAGAATTCTGATAAAGCGTTAACTATTGCTTTGCTTCACATATTTAAATATGCATTTCTGTGAGGTCCCTTTCAGAAGAACTGAGAATTAAAATGCTATAATCACAAAGACTTATGGTGTAAGCAGAAGCCAGTGCACATCACCAAAAAATAGTCCCAAGTATCATCTGGTACTATTATTTTCCACTAATTCAAACAATCTTTGTGGTATAAACAGAGTATTTAGATTTCTTTCATCTGTTTTTTAAATTCTCAGTTTTATCAATGACTGCATTGTGCTTAATATTTAAAACAGCACTGGTTTGTTTTAATAATTTTTAAAGTGAATTTATTATCAGTTATTACAGTAAATTATGTTAAAATACTTCCTTCACATAACTTCTCTAAATGTAATACATTTTCTAATCACCCAGACTCAGCATTTCAGCTGCATGTAGCTTTTCCACCTCTACCATTCTGTTTCCCCATGCCATTTTAATTTTTGCCATGTTTCCCTTTGTAAGGTCATTCCCAGTGTCTTATAGACAGGCTTTTATCCTGACTTTTGATGGTTGTATTTGCCATCTGTCTGGTCACTTGACCTCTTTCTGGAGTGTCCATTTTATTCTACTGATTCTTAAGAGAAAAATTTTTCTTTTATCATTTTATTATAGTCCAGAAATGTTGAGAATTAAGGATTATCTGGTATTTAAAATTCCTAATTCTGGCCTTGACCATTTGAATAAACCATTCTAACCCTAATGTAGGGGAAAGAAACTCCCAACCTGAAAGATATCTGGGACAAGTTCATGTTCTCTAAAATCGAAGAATGAATTTTAGGAACAACGGAGGTTGAGAACAGAATATATTTATAGATGGAAAGAAAGCTTCTGTCTGAGAGAGGGGCCCGAGTGGGTTGCCCAGGGAACCCATCTTCTCCAGGGATATTTATAGAGCAAAACCAGGGGGTGGGGCAGGTCCAAAGAGGAGGAAAAATGGGAAATCTCAAGGTGGGCGTGAGGTGGAACAAAACTGTGGTCAGCCAATAAGATTAAAAGTATAATTACTCAGGTAAAACCGATTAAATCAGGATCAAATGGGGAAGAGAGTCATGTAGCAAGCAGGCATGAATACAGAACAGAGGTTTTTCCTGTAGGGGGTTGGGTTAGTGACTGTTCCTGGCTTTTTCAAGGTAATGGATACCTATTTAGAATCTCAATCCCTGATGTCCATCCCTAGGGAGGTATGTGGGTGCATTTATTTCATCTTTTGTCTTGAGGTCCGGTCCACAGTGGAAGTGCCTGTCTCTCCCACAGTTGCAAGGTATCTTGTCCTTCATACTGTCTTCTTCGAGGGCCTTGTCTGACTGCCTATAATATTTCTGTCTAACTCAGCTGCCTACAACAAACCTAGTGTTACAGCGTCCCAACCTATTAACCACAGTATAGATAAGATTGCTCCAAATAGCCTCTTTACTGACAGCTCTGCCATGCCTTGCTGATTTTCAAGTGCTGTACTTTCTCTTGGACATAAAACACTAAGCCCCTAATAATGTTACAATTTT
This sequence comes from Chinchilla lanigera, assembly GCF_000276665.1. Lineage (NCBI taxonomy): Eukaryota > Metazoa > Chordata > Mammalia > Rodentia > Chinchillidae > Chinchilla > Chinchilla lanigera. The sequence continues at coordinate 40,262,334 of NW_004955408.1, forward strand.
ATAAATCTTGTATATATATTTTTAGTATTTACCTGAATTCTTTCCTAAATTAAAAAAAAAATCAATTGTAAAATGGGTACAAGTAAAAAATTACAAAACATAAAAATAAGTAATTAAGTGAATATGAATTTTTAAAAATGTGTCTCTTTTCATGAATTGGCAATATTATTAAAAGTATTTACAACAGCGTTGACAGAATTTAACATGCATTAAATTGAGCTCTTTCACTTTACAAGTTGTAAATTTATCTCTGTGTTGGATAAATATACATGTGGAAATTTATACATAGAAATACAAGTTTTCTCACTTGATATGAAATATTATTTCTATTTGAACAGCCTATTTTTTATGGAAGATTGGTTGCTACATACTTCTGTGTTAGAATCAGAATCTTGGCACATAGAAAATAAGCGACAAAATTTGAATTAATAATGTAAAGTGCAGTCACATATGCAGGAAGTGCTTAGCAAAGAGGAAAGTTAAAATAATTAAAATTAAGAAATAAGCTGCCACCATAAAATATAAGTATATGAGGTAATGCTTATTTTAACCGGCTCCTCTTGGTCCTTTCACAACATGTACATATTCCAAAATATAGAAAATGTTGTCAATTAAAAGAATGAGTAAATAAATGTTTTAAAGATAAACAATCAATCAAAATTTTGTAAAAATGTTGACCTTAAAACAATGGAGGTAAAAATAAAGGCTTTGCCCTTTAATAAATGCATACAGCTTTAGTCACACCTCTCCATTTTGATTTAGATGAAAACATTGCTTGTTTTTCTTTCAAAATGTAAACATCCGCTGTTCTTTGACTGACTTAATGTGAAGAAAAAGCTGATTTTAGCTCCAGAGATGAATTGAACTGATAAGAGATATTTCTGTGAGACAGTTGTATTGTATAAATGTTCTCACGAGGATGAAAATTCTAGTTAGGTTTACATTTATTCATTAAATTGCCTGCTTTTCAGACCCATCTTATCCCAAGCTCTACCCAAATCTCAGTGGTGATACAAATGAGAAAAGAATCAGCACTTCCTTCCTGCCAGCAAGAATCTCAATGTCAGATTTAAAGATAAAAATAAAAAAGATAAAAGCCAGGCATAGTGGTGCATGCCTGTCGTTCCAGCATAGGCTGAGGTTGGAGAATCTCAAATTCGTGACCAGCCTGGGTGACATAATCATTTCAAGGGTGGCATGGACCATATAACAAGACTTATCCCCAAAGGACAAATAAAAAAAAATAAATAAATGAGGTAAATACAAGTTCAAGCAAAATCATACCAATGACATTCTTCTTAAGCCATATCAAACTTTTCCATTTACCAAAATAAATAATAAAAACTTACTTGAGTTTTCTTCACTTTGCAAAAATTCAAATAGTTTTTGCATAGCTGTATTCAGCAATCATATGAAGCTTATTTTCTAAGCCTAGTGAACTGAAACTTGGTGTTTTATTTCCTGTGAAATACCTGTCATGCTGTCATGTGCATGGGATACAGGCCATTCTTTCTTGTGTTTGATAAAAATCGCTTTGATAAGGATATAGTTGTCATCTCGATATGTATTTGTTCACTGAATTTACGGAGTGAACAATCAGACATAATGTTTTATTGGTTACTATTTTCTTTTCTCACGGCTCTTATTTTTACATTTGTTTAATGTATCATTCCTTGTAATGTTTGGGGAGATTGGAGTGAGATTTGAAAAGACTTTGTATGTATGTAGATCCCTGCAAAAGAGTTTCCTTACTAATAGTCTAAAAGTGTGGCATTTACCTAGCTTACAGTTATAAAGGTTAATCCTCATAAATTTCCTATTCCATGAAATGAAGGAAGCACTTCTGAATTTCCTGTATCCTGAGGTCGATATAAATAGCTGTGGATTGCTTGATATAGCCTAATCCTTTAACACAGGGAGATGGAATCAGCTTTGGCAGTATGTACTACTTCAGGGTGCTTTAGGAGCTTTTCCTTTAATATAGTGAATTAGATACTGATGATGCAGCTGAGATCAGGTGGTGAAAAGAATCATGGTTTTTTCCCTTTGTCAAAATTCAAATGCAGAACTAGTATTAAAAGTTTTTCTCTTAAGAGGAAAGAGGTTTTTAGACTGTTTCCTAAAGCCCTTAGACAATCAACTTCTTTAAAAAGGTATGGGAATGAAAACTCTTGAAGGCCCCAAAGGAGGATAAGGTCCTCCCAGGTTCTCTGTGCTGTGGGAAGCAGATTTCCTGTCCAGGCTTCAGTCTTGGAAATGGAAGTGATGGAGGGAAGTGCTGGAGACCCAGCCAAGATCCCCAGCTGCCTGTCTGAGGGGTATGGGGAAGGATGAAATAAAAGACAAAAACAATATTAGAAGTACACAGGGGGTTAAGAGGTCAGTGACTCAAAATGGGCAACAAAGACCTCTTCAGCCAGCCCACTTTTATTTTGCCAGTGAGAGTACAGAGGTGGAGGGGAGGGCACTTTTTCTGGAACTGCAAGGAAGTAGTCCTAGTATGAACAAGTTTAACATCACAAAAGAAACAAGTTAAGACCCATCGCACACCTGGCTAATAGGCTCCCTGTATTGTCCTCCACAGCCCTCATCACAATGAGACCTCAGCTGAGGCTGGGAGAAAGCAGGAGTTTCCACATTCCAAACCCATGCACAAGGCAAGGCCAGGATGCCTGGAATAGCCCTTACCCTCCGTTTATAATCTGTGGTCCCCAACAGGAAGGAAGTTGGATTTCTGTAAGCATGAAGGCTGACTCTATTAACTAGAGGCCCTCTCCCCCACCTCCTTTCCTGGCATAGGATGTATTATAAATCTGTACAAATGTAAGATTTCTGCTACTTGCATCACAGAGAACATGGTTTCATTTTCCAGATGGAGAGATGAGCAAATCTGGGTATATATGTTCTAAAAAGTCTTAGCATTTTGTGGTAGAGACAACACCCCAGCACCACGATGCTCAGGAATTTTCATCTAATGAGCCTATTTTGCTTTTTCTGTATATGAGAATGTGGGCCTCAATCCTGCCTAAACATTAGAATCATTTGGGAATCTGTACACCTGATCCTCCTCCTAGACCAGTTAAATCAGAATATCTTTATGTGGACTCAACAATGAGTAGGTTTAATACAGAAGATTCTTCTGTATCGGCAGAATTATGAATCAGTAAGTGATGCTGTACCGAGAACGGTGCAGCTCACATTATTTTACCCTAATTGAGATAAAATGAAATCAGTACTTATGAAGTCTATTTATATGTTACTTCAGCATATGTTCAAGAGATAAGAATGACATAGAAATTCATATTTTAAAAAGTTTATTCCAAGGAGAGGAAAGTAAAATTTAATGCTAAATTTTTACACAGAGCTAAAGTTGAGCTGTGTGTGCATGTCAAGGGTATTACTAAGGTATCAGTAATACATTTAAGTATTGGTAGATGTAAACTGATTATGAATGTAAAATGTTATTCTAATTATATAAAAATTATTCATTAATGCTTTTATTCAAATTTTCTGAATCTGAATAAGCTATGAGCTAAATACAGTATTCTGACATTATCGGAATCTTACACTCTTCATGATATCACTTAAATTCTACTTTAAGTTCTACTTTAAATCTAATTTAGTTTAAGGAGAGTGATATAATAATTATATATCTTGGGTATGTTTCACACTTGCATTAAACAAACCTTGAGCATTTTTTATCATTTTGAATTTTATTCTAATTCAATAGAATTAATTTTTCACTGTAATAATGATATTCTTCATAGTCCTTCTGAATTTCATTTTCTATTAATTATGTTTTTAATAATCAGTTCATATTTTCCACACTAGCTTTAACTAACTTCTAAAATTTTTTTCAGTTCAGTGCGAAGAACCAAATCAATTTTTTCTTTTTTTTTTTTCCTCTTTGGCTAAGACAATAAGGACCATTTTGAAACATTCAAGATGCAAGCTAATAAGAATATGATGATACTTAAGATAATTCAAATGCTGTATTAAATACTGAAGATGACTATAACTGTAAAAAAATACACAGTGCTCTTCTGTGACCATGTGTTAATTATTCTCATTTATTCATTTATTTTTGCATTATTGGGGATCAAACCCAGGGCCTTGTGAGTGAGAGAGAAGCACTCTTAGTGAGTTACACCCCAGGCACAATTATTCTTAGAAGTGCTGCCAGTTAGTAAATGTGAATTGGATCCTGATGTAGCATGATGTGCATAGAAAAAAAATTGTAGGGGCTGGGGATTTAGCTCAGTGGCAAAGGGCCTGCCTGGCAAGCGCAAGGTCGTGAGTTTGGTTCCCGGTACTGGAGAAAAACCAAAAAAAAAAAAAAAAGAAAAAAAAATTGTAATGTGCCATAATCTAAAGAAAATTAAATATTGCAACGAAGTAGATTCTGGTATCTTATTGTTTATTGTATAACAGGAACAATGCCTTTTGAAAAAGCTCTTTTACTCAAAAAATTCACATTGTTTCTTTCATTATTTTCTTTTAACAATCACATAGCGCAGGGTTCACTGAAATGTATTCTAGTTAAAATGGTTGCAAAAATGTCGTCAAATGGCCTTGCACGTAATCCCAATAAAGAATGAAAAGGAAAAAGACAAATTATATTCACGAACATGAAAATGACAGTGGCTTGCATTTTACTTATATACTCAGAGAGCAACTGAGAGGGGTTTCTTTGGCTTAACTCCAGAGAAGACTTAGACTAAATAGGAGTTTAAGATTTTACATTTGATACTTGCTAAGCACATCTTCTCTGTACTTCCTGATGTGATGACATTCAGATATTCTTCCTGCATGACTTTATCAGTTTCTAAAGAGGAAATCTGCACTTTGGCTTTTGAGACATGCTACTTGCGCTCCTTGCTTGGAATTTCTGCTTTGATGAGAGTTAATTTGGGTGTATCCACTGTCTTGCTTTGCCCAGCTTGGAAGACAGGCGCATTCCATTGCTCTTCCCTCTCTCTCTAAACGGCAGTGCCCGTGCGTTCTTTTTCACATCATATCTGTCCTACTCTGGCTCTTCTGCCTCTTTTCTCAGCATCAGAAGGACTCTTGTGATTACTTTGGGCTCACGTATATAACCAAAATAATTTCCCAATTCAGTACATTAGCAACTTCATTAATCTATACTCTTAGCTCCTCTTCGCCATACAAGATGTATTTACAGATTCTAGAGATTAGGACACACATCCTTGGGAGCCACTGTTCTTCCTACCACAATCGCATTTATTTTCTTTCTTTCTCTGCTTGCTTTGGTGTGTTTCTTCTTAATATGTGTGGAGAGTAGTAATGATGTCTGTCGTTTTCTTTTGCTCGTACAATGGAGACCAAATAAATTAATGACAATATAAAGGATCTCACATGCACTTGCTATGGTTCTAAGGTTCCCAGTTAGTGCTACTGCTGTGTTTAGGACTCACATAGTGGTCTAGCACAAGAGCACTTTTATGTCAGCTTTATTATTGATGAGCACTAGATTGGAGGTCTGGATTATGTAGTGCTATAGACATATCTTCCTTAGGATTGGACACACCTGGCCACCAGCTTTAAAACCGTCTGGGGCTGTGCTGTCCAAAGGCCTACTTATGGAAACAGCTATGGATTGAGATAGTATATTTGTGAAGCATATATTTGATAAGGGGTTAACATCTAAAATGCATCAGGAACTCATGTAAGTCAATAACAAAACAAAAAAAGGTATAAGAAATAAAAACAAGTCATTCCATTTAAAACTAGCCAAATTATCTAAGTAGGCACCTTTCCAAATAAGACATAAATTTTCAACAAATATATGTGAAAAGGTCCTTAATATCACTATCATTAAATCATCAGAGAAATGCAAATCAAAACCACAATGAGATATCACTTCCCACTGCATATTATCAAAAGTCAACTGATAACTGTAGTTGAAAGGAGAGAGAAAAGGCAGCCCTGTGTACTGTTGGTAGGACTATTAATAAAACTTTTATGGAAAGCAGTATGGAGTTTCCACACACACTCTAAGCATAGAACTGCCATGCAGTATGCCTTTTGTGGGTGTATACCAGGGGAAATGAGGTCAGCAACTCAGAAGTGTATCTGTCATCCCACCTTCCTTGCACCGTTATTCACCCCAGCCACAATCAAAGTCAGAAGGGATAGAATACACACACACACAAACACACACACACACACACACCCCTCAGAATGTCATTCAAACTTAAAAGAGAAGCCATATTGCAAACATGGGTGAAACCAGAGGACATACTAAGTAAAATAAAACACACAGAAAAAACTTTATCCTCTGACTTCTATATTGAAAATGTAGACTTGTAACCTATTTACATAAATGTAACATCATTACATTTATAATTGGTCCATAATCCAGGCTCTTTAACTTCCTTTCATGACTAGAAAAATAATGCATTATCGTATCAAGAAAGGTTTCAGGTCATAAAGGAATTAGATTTCTTCCTAATATAGAAAGATATATTAATCATGGCATTATTTTCATGATTTTTGTAGTTCTCTCTCTCTGTCTCTCTCTGTGTCTCTCTGTCTCTCTCTGTCTCTCTCTCTCTCTTTTAATGGTATTGGGAATCAAACTCAGAACTTTATCCTTACTAGGCAGGTACGGTGCTGTTGAGCTATATTGTTTACAGAATGGTAAAATTAGTGCTGTATATGTAAAATGGAAATTTAGTATATTAGAATTTAAATTTATAATCTTGAAAAGTTGTGAACGTTTAATCTAAAACTTATATAATTAATTGGGCACAGCAGCACATACCTGCAATGTTACCTCCTCAGGAGGATGAGACAGGAGGTTCTCAATTCAAGGCAAACCTGGAACTTAGAAAGACATTGACCTAAAATTAAAAAATAATGAAAAAGCTGGGTTTAGTGGCATATGTCTGTAATTCCAGAACTTGGGAGGTGGAGGCACAAGGACTGTTGTGAGTTCAAGGCCAGCATGGGCTACAAAGTGAGCTCCAGGCCAGCCTGAACTGCATAATGAGACCCTGTCTCTCTCTCAAAAAAAGAAAGAAACCCCAAAAGACTAGAGATGTAGCTCAGTGTTAGAGCACCCCTAGATTCAGTATCCAGGATCAGAAAACAATCTCATACAACCTCATATAACAAAGCCATTATTAACTTCACAGATGAGGCATCTGCATCCAGATGGCAGTTAGAAGCTTCTCCAGGTTTCCGTAGTTCCATAGTGAGTCAACCCCAAGCCCGGGCCTTGCTGTGTGCGGTTTCACCTCTTTATCAGTTATTATCGTTGTTGTCTTGCACATGTTTTCCTTCCCATGTAATTAGTAATTGAGCTCTTAAGACTTGGGCACTATGAAAAATGTAGAACCTAAGTATATAATACTCTAATTAATAGGAATAAACAGAGTGCACAAAAGCATTGGAGTTCACCTTGACAATCATTTTCCAAGCAATTCTACATCAAATCCCACCTTATACAAGTAAGCCACCCTGTGGCCAAGGTTTTGATACATATCCAAGATAGATGAAACTTCCTTTGACTTTAGGTTTACATGATTGATATTTTTAATTACAGTACATTAATAAAGTGAGATTATCTGATCATCTAACTTCTTATTTTTCAGTTAAATATTTCTTCTTTGTGCTCTATATGTTTATAGTATCAAATAACAATATTAAGGGCACTAAAAGAAATGATCATTAAAGCAAACCATGTGTGTTATTATTATAGCCACTGAATAATATTTAGCAACTTGTTAGAATGTTTATTAAAACCAAATATAAATATATATAATATAAATAGATAATTGGAACTAATTAAGTGTGCTGACAAAAGTTATGATTAAAATTACTTTTTGCTAGAATTGGCTTAAGAAGGTATAAAAACTGAAATCATGTGTGTGTTTAATGACATCCAGCAATCTCATTATAATTTTGAAGATACTTTTCATCAATATCACAAAGCACTGAGGAAGAACCATGGAAACAGTTCTGAGATCAGTGTTTCACAATTAAATGCACTGCCCCTTAGTAAGTGGGTAGATAATAAATGTGAACACTCACATCTATGTCATGTATTGGTAATATAACTGAATGCTCTATAAGCCGTATGTAAAGGTTTCTCCCCTGCATTCAGATATTACAATTAATTGCTTCTTGGCCTTTTGGCTAAGATCAAGTGCAGCTATTACAATTAAATGAAAATGTTTTCATTTATCACTTTTCTTCATGTAAGTCATTAACATGATCACCATTTGGAAAAATTATATATTAACAAGTCCTTTATCAATATTATCTGCAATTTTAACTTTAAACTAGTCTATAATTTTTGCTCTAATACTCCTGTTATGGTGTTGAAAACTAATGAAAGAAAAAGCAAATGAATGCAGTGTGGTATATATAAAAACCAAAATGAATTTAATTCCCTAGTACTTTTCTTCAGTCAATCTTTATGTTTGAAAATCTCAGAAGAGGCACCGTCTTTTGAGATTGCTCCTGTTGCTCTCTCCAGCCTCTTCTCCAGAAAGAGGAAGTAGGAAGAGACAGAGACGCGTTTCGAAGCAGTTGCACCTGCGTTCGTGCTGCTCTTCCTCGACTGCAGATGCTGCTCTGTCTCCACCTCTCCTCTCAGCTTGTGTGCACTTCAGGGTCCCTGTCCTGCATGGGATTCTGAATACGAAGTTGTCTCTCTGTCATCTGCAGGAAGGAGTCCTTCAGCCTCTCACACTATTCACCTGGGTCTGCATCTCAATTAAAAAATAAGAGCGGAAAAGCTAGTTCAAAACTGCTCTCCTAATTTTTCAACATGAAAAAATAGTAGATTACAAACTAGAAAGTCTAGGAACTTTTTCCAGTCATCATTTTCCCCCAAGTTCGTCAGCTATTTGCTGAGCTCTTTCTTTATCCACCTCCTCTGCAAATCTCTCATCTCCCTGACTTTGGGACCAGCAGAAATCTGTCTTCCCGTCTATGAGGAGTGATCAAAATATATGGTGAATGCTTACATTTTAATAAATCACTACAATAAATGATGCACTAATGGTAATTACCCTTAAAATACTTCTTGTTTGGAACACATCATTCTTGACAACTTCTGAAGCATTTACAAAAGTCCTCTTTCAGATGTATCCTTATGGGGTATGAGAAAAATACAACGAATTCTGTTGCTCAGTGCCATCCAATGTAGAGGCTAGCTCAAAAAAAAAATAGTCTATCTTCACCTATCTTATTCACCACATCTGATGGCTCATGACTTGTGGCTCTTCTCCAAAATCAAAATGGCTATGAAAGGTAAATGTTTTGAATAGATTTGGGACATCCAATCATCCGGGACAGCGCAATTAAGGAACTCATGTATGAGTACTTCCAGAACTGCTTCAGAAAGTGGCAAGAATGAGATAAGTGAGTTTGAACCGAGGGGGGGTGGTGGTGGTGGTGGATTATTTTGAATGAATTAGTGGCATTTGTTTCTTTTACTACTATACTTTTTAAAAGTTGTATGCTCTTGTAATCTTTGATCCTAACTTGTATGTGACTGTTATTCTTAAATAGTATCATTAACTTTTTTTTGAGACATGATCTTGCTGTGTAGTTGAGGCTGGCCCTGAACTCACCTGAGCTTGAGGTAGTCCACCTTCCAAGTGCTGGGATTACAGGCTTGTGCCACCACTCCCCACCTCACTATTTTTCAAATTGAGTAATTTCCTTTTTTTCTTTCTTTAATCCTATCTGTCTTACTGTATATTTTCCTTGGCAAATGCTATAGTTTCCACTGTCTGTTCAACAAATCACTACCAGACATCTGTAGGGTATTAGAACTTCATTGTCCTGTGTACGTATATTTCTTCCTTCCTATCTCAACTCTAGTAAAACTACACTATCAGCTATCACTCCTTACAGAGAAAATTTCATCTATTTTTCCTGAATTGTCAATGGATAGCATAATGCCTGAAGTGGATGGCACACTTGATATTTGTTGAATGAGTAAGTAGGATGGTTGTGTGAGAGGCAAGTCATGATTCCTGAGCACTGACTCTTTCTCAGGCCATGCAAGGTCAGCTGAAGATGAAGAAGATGGAAAAGGACCAATTATTCTGTGAATTTTCAGTATAATTATAATGCTTATAAGTATTTTACCCATTATTTGATAATTATTTTCATGTCAGTGTGTTTTATTTTGTTGTGATTAAAAATAGTAATAAAAAAGATTTCTACAGTAATAGTTTAGGATATCTGGCCAGTTACATAATTAATGGTTCAAAAGGTAGAAACACTTGCGCTTTGATTTTTTATTAGCTTCTTTACCTTTTATGGAAAATAAAAAACTGCAACTAATTGTAATGGTTGATGCATTGTATCAACTTGAGGAGTTCAGAAGCTTAACTAAGTAACTCAGCAGTTCTATATCCTAGGGTGTAGAAGATATGCCGTAGGATGGTTGCTTATGCTCTACAATATTCTAATGGTTGATTTATTGTGTCAATTTGAGAAGTTTAGCTAAGAGACTCAGCAGAGGGCCAGGGTCCTCACTTTGTAAACATCCTGAGCCTGTGCAAGAGGAGGGCACAGATGGTGTGAGTGCCACACCTTCCCTAGGGCAGGTAGCCTGCTTACAATATAAGGGAGGGAAAGAAACTGGCTCTTCCTCTTTTTGCTTTTGTTGTTTTTGTTGTAGTTTTTATTTTTATGTTTTTTGGTACTGGGAATCAAACTCAGGACCTTGTACCAGCCAGGCAGGGGCTATGCCACTGAGTTATATCCCCAGCCCAGTCTTCTGTCACCATGAACTGTTACTCTCTGCTGTGTCACCCTACCTTGGAACCAGCTGATTATGGACTGTTACCTTAACAAACTGTGTGCTAAATAAATCGTAACTTCCTTAATTTTGGGTGTTGGGTGTTTTGCCTCACCAATGAGAGGAAAGTAACTAAGACACTAGTGGCAGATTCTTGTAGTATTTGGCCAGAGGAAAAACTTTTTGACAGGAAATACTGTAGATATATACATATATTGTATTTCTGACAAAGTAATTATTGCTTATTTTTTTCTAGCTCTTCTTGATCATTTTATTTTGAAAACTTCTGAGACAACTTAAGAGTAACCTAATGAAAATAATGATTTGATTAATAAAGTCACACAGGAGAAATTTGCATACAAATCACAAAGTTGTTTCTTGCACCTGTGTATTTTTAATTTTCTACTTAGCTGAAGGTGACAAACAAAATTTGAAGGCTGGCCTCTGACATGTTTAAGTCTTTTCTTCCTACCTAGTAATAATCTAGAGATATGGTGACATTTGACTTGAAAGGAAAGAAGGCTGATATGAATATTGTGCAGTATCTTCTTGAAGAAGCCTGTGTAGGATCCATCTGCTATTCTTCACCTTCCTTTATAGGCCAGTGTTTGAAAATGAACCATACTGGCCAGAACTGAAAGAGCATTAGTAAATTTAAATGTCAGAAAGGAAACTTTCTAAACTACTTTTGAGGGTTTATCCTTTAATAGCCAAATCAAAATGGAAATAATTAAGATTTGTTCATTGAACTACGCATTGCATTCAGTACTGCAAACAAAAAGTAACACTAAAATATTCTGCCTTTTTCCTTTCTCAGCTTAGAATGCATCATTAATAAAAGATAAATAGTTTGTGGATTCAACCTATTGTCTTTATAATACACTTCACTTGTTGGGATGTTGATTATTAGAAATTCATATTGCAGTTGCTATTTTAGAAATAGAAATCCTATAAGGTGTCTCTCTGATACATAAGGTAATGTTTTTGTTAGATTTTCTTACCTAAAATTCATATTCTCAAGTCAAAAGCAAAATATTTATTTAACATATTTGAGTGCCTACTGAATATACTGAAAAATCCTATTTCATGTAGGACACTTTTGACAGTATTAGAAACATCCAACAAGTTATGCTTAAATATAAAGAAAATTAATTATTTTTTATAATAAAAAGATGTGACTTTCAGCAGCTAATAAAATTAAGGAAGGAAGAATCTTTCCCCCCTTTCCTTAGTGTGCCTGGCAAATTACCTTTATGGCTACTTAAACATTGTCACAATTATAAATATATCATTTGCAGATATGAAGGTCATCAAAGAAAGAAAGCAGATAACTCCTTCTTGTGCTGTCCTTATGATCTAGTAAGCGTTTTTCTAGAGGCCCACAAGACTGAAAGGAAGTAAAACATGTGGTTATAACCCACAATTTTTGCTTCACCAAGACGGGTACCACCTTTCCCTGCATTGCACCATGTGTAGGGCTACATCTGTGGTCTAGGTCTTAGACTGTATTTGGGGCTTTTCTGTCAAGAAGTTGTAGGGGTTAAGCTTTTGATAGGCAACAAATACTATCTGAAAAAAAAAAAATCCAAACCTTGAAGGACTTTACAGTGTGCTATGAAAAACCGCTAAGACAATAAAGGATTAGAGTCAGTACCACAAAGTGCTCCGTTGAAAGAAGTGTGTACTGGTGCATGACTGGGGCTCTGAGAGAGCCACCAACGGGAGGAATCTGAGACCAGATTGCACTATATAATTGGAATTTAGGAAATGTGCTATGGTTTTCTATTTTCAGTACAAGTTTTGATAATTTTGATTAAAGTGCCATAAACATTTTTGCTATTGTTTCAGTCATAATATAATCATCAAATTAGATAGAATTATTCTGTTTTGCACAAGTAAAATAAAAATCTAAAGCTTCACTATAGCATTCGATTATTATTTCAGACTTAGTGAGTCTGACACACCCGAGTTATTCTGACAAGGAGGGTAGGTGCTCATAATTTTGCAGTCAGATGCAAAGACATGTTGATTTAATGGCGTGAGATGCCAGGTCACAGCTTGTGTGGTGCTATAGTAAACATCATTAAAATATTAAACAATATATTAACTCAACCCACTAACGTAAATTTGAGTTATCTTTCATGAAATAGCAGAAAATTGCTCATCATTTTCTATGTTTTTGTTGTAATTTAAACCATGGAGAAAGAGAATAGATATGATGACATTTTGAATTTCTAGTTGATGGAAACAATTTTATGCTCATTAAATCCATTTGTAAATTTTATTATGATTTGAAATATATTGTGCAGCAACCAAAAGAAACAATTACTGTCTTACAAAATGGATTATAGGTGAGACTAGTAAAATAGCATGACAGATAAAAGAGAAGATATTTAAATAGTTTTAATTTAAAAATTAGTGGATACTTTCTGCTCATAGAGATTGACAGAGTTTGTATGTATCTTATTTTGAACACAATTTAGAAATATTTACAGTCACTTAAAAAATTTTATATCTAATGCAAATTTATGTTTTGTAAAAATGATGCAGATTTCTAATAGGTTTTGAATCTCTGCGAGTTGTATGAAATTACTGTAAAATGAAATATACCAAGGTCAGTGTTAATTAGGAAGAACCTTCTACTTTGTTAATGGACATGTAAATCAGTAATATTATGGAAAGCATAACAATGATTTCCATAAAAACTAAAAATAGAAATTTGATTCAATCCAGCTTCCCCCTTTCTAGGATTTCCCCCAAAGTGTGAAAGACATCATACTGCATACAAAGACCTCATACATGATTACAGTGGTGCATGTATACTCATGTTTATGGGAGCACAATATATAACAGATGAATCTAAGAAGCAGCAAATGAATGGATCCATCAACAAATGAATGGATAAAGACAAATGAATCAACAAATGAATGGATAAAGACAATGACGCTTTCTACAGAGAGTAGAATACTACTCTGCTCTAAAGAAAGACAAATGTGAGTCATTTGTAGGAAAAAGGGTGCAACTTGAAATCATAATGATAAGTGAAAACTCTCAGATATAAAAGCTTAAATATTGTATGTATTCTCGTATCAAAAACACAAAGTATAAATAAATTAAAGAGCAAAATAAAAGATACATGGTGGAAAATAGAAGATAGATCTTCTGACAGTGGAAAGGAGACTAAGAGATGGAGGGAGGGAAGAAGTGAGGGGAAAGAAAATGCTAAAAGAACTGAGATGTGTTACGCATGTGTACCGACTCACCACAATGAACGGAATCATTACGTACTGCAAGCATGTACTAGAAAAATAAAAATGAGAAAGAAGTAGGTTGTATCACTTACTTGCTTAGATATAGACAAGAAAGTATTGTTTAATTTTATTTATTTTTTAGTGTTCTAACTTTCTGCCTGGGGCAAGAATAAAATAATTAGTTAGCAATAATAATGATGCCCTTATTGCTGTTCTCCAGTCTACTGGCTGGAAAGTCGCTACCTGTGTAGGTGGCGTTCTGGATTCTGGACCAAGTGTATTCTTTACTTGTACGTCCCTATGTGTTGTATATTTTCTTCCTCTTTTTTGTTTCCACCTTTTTTCATTTCTCTACATCATCTCGCTGTCTTACCTAGCCAGCTTCTACTCCTAGACATAACTGAGCATTCTGCTTCCACCTCTGGAGTTCAGAGGCTACAGGCCTGTGCCACTGCTTGTGACTTGCAATTATTTTTTTTTAATTTTAAAAATAAAAGGAGGAAAATATAAACAGACAGACAACATTTTACAAAATAGCAAAGGAACAGTACACACAGT
>NW_004955408.1:40283175-40295165 GCF_000276665.1 Chinchilla lanigera
TGCCTTCTGCCCTCAGGGATTAGATGGGAAGTACCTGGCTCTCTCCGAGTGTTTCAGCTGGGAATCATGGTGGTGTGTATCAGCACAGACTCGAACCCATGAGCCCTGCAGCTCTCGGCGTACTCACTGTCTTGGCGCTGTTGGCACAGGGCTCGTGACTTACAATTTTTAATCATCATTAAAAATTATGATGATCAAACAATGAACATTTGGAAAAAAATCATCAAACAATGAACATTTAGAAAAAAAGAATAACATTTCTGAATGACTGATGCCAAATGATATAAATTTCTTCACTGTGCTGAAATTTTTGTACTTTTTGTTCTTCTATATTTAAAGCAAATGCTTTTTCAAGATGTCTGGAAAAAGTTTTATGATGGATTTTTAAATGTTTTCTCTATATCATTTATTTATTTAAATGAACCACAAGTGGCTTTGTTGTAGTAAAACTATAGAATATGCATGTACCCTACTCTCTTGACTTTGTAGCTGTGGAACAAAGGTCTCTTATATGTCAGAGACCTGTAATAATCTTTAATAAGAAACTAGTGTACTATTCATTCCATCATTCCACCATTCATTGACAAAGGTTATGTTGGTGATGGTTATCATGTGGAAATATTACACCCTCCATATTTCTTTATAAAAATTATACTTTATTTTCTGAACTAGATATGTAAGTGGTGCTTAGTAAATAGTTGATGAATGTAGTGTACAGAGTTTAGATATCTATTCATTTATTAAATGAGCCTATGTTGAGTGACTGCTCTGTGCTACACATTTTTCTAGCCATTTGGGGATATATCAGAATATATACAAATATATTCCTAGCCTTAAAACTTTTATCCCAGAAAAGGAAACCCTTAATTGTATGTACACATATCAAATAATTACACTATGCAGTGTGTTGCAGGATAACAAGTGCTATGGGAAAAGAAGAGGCATAAAACAGAGGAACAGAAATCTAGAGTGACTGGTTAGGAAGAAGAGAGGTATGGCTCACAATTTTAAACTGGGGTACAATGTTGAACCTCAGAGAAGCTCATATTTTCAAGGTAGAACATGAAACTAAGCAATCACATGCACTGGGTGATTTGGAGTCAGTGAGCAAAACAGGTGAACCCCTAAGGAGGATGCACTTTCTGTGTTTAAGGAAGAAAGTGCCCGTTGTAACTAAAGTGGTATGAGCAAGTAGTGGCAGTAATCCAGGTCATGTGGCTTTCTGAACTGCTGTTTTTTGCACAGGTCTCTGGCAGCTCTACCTGCTCTGTTGGGAACATGCTGTAGAGAGCCGGGGTGCAGGATGAAAGAGCAGTAAGATGCTAATTGCTGCAGTCCAGACAAAAACAGCATTGCAGTGACCAGGTCATGACTTTGGAAGTCACGATGGAGTGTTCGTGTTCATGTAGAGCCAAGCCTCCTTGGGTTGGAGAGAAAAATATGGGGTTCTTGTACTACTGGTCTGTATAATTCAGAGTTAAGTATCCTCTTTGTGAATGATACAGATGTTTCTGAATGTTGTAAGCACTTAGTAAAATGTGTGATGTGGGACTTTAATGTAATAAATTACTGGAATGACAGAGGCAGCAATCGCAGTAATGGTAGTTAGTACTTACTGAGTGCTTACTGAGCTCCAGGTTCATTCAGGAAATTCTCTTATATACATTACATCTTTCACTCATTTAAAATATGTTAGGATTATAATTTTTCCTAACTCAACTAATGGAAAAATTTAAATGCATAAAATTATGAAATCACTAAAATTCTGGTAAATGTATTAAAGAAATGTCCAGATAGCTGGATTATTTAGAAAGCTTGATTTTATTTTACAAATATGAGGCAGTGTTTGAATATAGCTACGATAATAAAATATAGAGCCAAATTATTTCATCAACACATTTGTCTCTACCAAGTACTACAAGTTGCCTAAACAGTCTTCCTCTAGATTTGTTCTTATTCATAAATTGTGGGTAATAGCCATGCTGGAATTACTGTAAAAGTTTTCTTTGTTAGATAGATAAACTTTAAGAAACAATATTTATATCTATATTTTATCTTTATATATTTTAAGACTACTTATTCAGTGATATACTTACAGGTATTATGTATTTACACATATATTCTTGATTCTAAGACTATGTACGTTCTTAGGGATGTGTGTATATACATATGCATATATGTAAGATTATGGATATGGGTGTACTTCTATATCTCACTAAAAGTAGCATCTGTGTGTATGCATTTTGTGTATAGTTGTGTGTGTACATGTGTATATGACTGAGAGTACTCTCTGGCTTAAAGTGCTGTTTGTTTTTAAAAACTGCTACAAAATTTTACTAAAAATGACTTAGAAAGTAATAAAAATATGTAATATGTTCACATTATAGAATGGGCTACAACTTAAGATTTTACATAAAACACACTTTGAATACTTCATCTTTTCTAAAAGTATATCTCATTTTCCAAAAGTATTCAGATCATATCTGAAGAGACAGGATCTAAAAATAATTATAATTTATACAAAAATGGTTTATTTAACATAGCACTCACTGATTAGAAAGTAGTGCCTAACATTCAACCTAGTCATTGGCATGTATTAGGTACTCAATTTTTTTTTTTTTTTTTTTGTCTTTCTAAGACAGGGTCTCACTATACAGTTGAGGCTGGCCTTAAACTCACTTTGCAGCATGGGCTGGTCTCAAACTTGCAATAATCCTCCTGCCTCAGCCTCCCAAGTGCTGGGATTATAGGCATGTACCACTATGCCCAGCAATTTTCTTTGTTTATTCTCTGAGTAAACTCATTTGCTCTTGATTTGCATTATCTCTGAAATCTTTTATGGAACGTAAAATCAGGTTAATGTCTATATTAGTGTTTCCAGCAAGGAAAAAATAGCAAAAGCCCTTGTATTCTCTGTGACACTTGACTTTCCAAAGTAAATTATTAGCTAAAACAAGTTTCAAAAGAATAACTACAAAAAGAAATATGCAAACAATGGATTGACTGAAATTTTCATTTTATATATCCAGTGAATGTGACAGTTCTTATATCTGCCACTACAAGTTATTTGTAGTAAGATTTGTACTAGGCAGAAATAAAACTCTCATTTCAACAAACTCTAAAACTGATACTGTTTGGTAGGTACAGAGTTATTGGCATGATTAAATTTTTTAAAGGAACCAGACTTTAATTTGGGAGAAAAATCAGTCCTTTGATAACATAAAGTTAAAATAATTCTGTACATGAAAGAGAAGATCAGATATAACAGCCATATTAGAAAAATTGAGCATTTGGAATTTCAATAAGTGTATATATTTGTAGTGAAGAAGATAAAAATAGTCATGGGACATCCAGTTTTCTGCTTAGGAGATGGGGACAGTGAGACCTTTCACCAGCATGAGATTTAAAGCAGGGATTTATAAATTTTGTGGGTATGGAATAACATGATCACTTATTATTTGAATTGTTTCCTGCATGTATGATCAAACAAGTTAAAATCACACCCAGGAGAAGGGCTGTGCATTATATCCTGTTGTCACCCATGTCCTTTCATAAGATATTTGCACATGTAATTCTTCATTAAATGTTTGTTAAGGATTTTATGTGTTGGCAAATTTTACAAGGTATCCATTATAAACTTATAGAAAGAACACTTAATAAAAACTATTGGATTGCGGAGGTATTTAATTTCCTCTCAGTTTTCCATAGGATTATGCTGATGATTACAGATAAATGTCTCAGCACAGACATGAATGAAATTAACTGCTGTCTTTCCCATTTTGTCTGTGAAACAAAATGAATCAAAAATCCTCCAAGTTCCCTCAAGGATTTATAACACCAACAGATGGAAAATCTTTACAAAGTAGACTAAATCCTGCTGCATTATATCAAACCTGAATATAATGTTATCATCTTTTATTTTGCTAAACAGGGTGATTTTCATCAGCAACTCTTACTGAAATAACTATTGACTTCTTAAGCTAGTCTAATATCAATAATGAGCATTTTGTTGCAATTATTGTGACTAAATTGTTGAATTAGTCACTTCTTTTCATGCCAAATTTGTCTTGACTTTCAGCTCATCTCTAAAAAATTGTGATTTACTATGTTCTGTTTCATACTGTTCTGAAATGGAAACATGGAGTCATGAAATTAAAATAGATGATATTATCCTTCTTAAATATCATGTAACCAATGAGTAGGTATAATGTCTCATGTTTAAAAATGTATTTTCAATTTCTTTTCTATCATTCACTTAAAGAATATATAATATTTTGGAAATGTATTGGACTTTTAATAGCTTGAAACTTCTACTCATTATTTTCAACGCCACAACTCCACAATAAACATTCAATTAAATTATTTTAATGTTTGCCCTACTGTTGACATTTGTAACATTTTCATTAATATTTGAATATCAGTTGATTTTTATATCTTTATTGATTTCTCACAAATAGATATAGGTCTAAATAGAGCCATATAGGTTTTTTCTCTTTATCAGTCATCATAGGATATTAGTTGATGCTTTATGTGGCTTTGAGGAGATACCTGGTTCCGAAAATCTTCCAATTTTGGCTGTAATTGTGTCTTTGAAGTAGATAGTTGTTTGGTTCCTATGATAATATGTTCAGGAATAGCACACAGCATAATCTCGTCAGGTGCCCGGGAACTTCTTATAACACACACCCATGTGCAGCAACAGCATTTTAGCAGTCATACCTGTTCCTACTGTGGGGCTCTAGAATTATCAACTTTTACACACCTTCCTCTGCTGCCCTTTGAGCATCTTTAGTGCAAGAATTATCTATACTTTTCTAAGTGCTCAAGATCTTCAAAAAGAAATATTGGGAAACTTTTTCCAATAATTTTTTTTCTAGAATGAGTTAATGAACAAGTGAACAAATCATATACTGAGAAACCAAAGAACCCTTATTATCCAAGGGAGGAAATCAACAGACTCCAACTTTATCTTATACTTTATTTATCATCTTTGGGACTCTAACTGTGAATGAGATTTTGTAATGCCAACAATTTTGGAAATGACTCTAGAAAGAAAGATTTTTATGCCGAACATGTCTTTGCACTTGCACAAAATGTTTGTTTTACACAATTAAAAATTCTTTACTCAGTTCATTATTGAGCAGAATGAATAAGAGAATGTCATGAGCTTCACAGGCAAAGTGGAGATGTAGTTTTTTTGCTAAATAATAGAAAGCCAAAGAATAGAAAGAAAAACTTATCCCCTTTAGAGTAAAACAGTAGTGGTAATTATCTGTAAATGTCAAGAAATTATAATTACATTTTTCCTCTGAACCATTTTGTGGCAGTGCAGCTGGGGGCAAATACTAGGGCTGCGCTGTTTAAAGGTCATGCAATGAAGGATTGTGAAAACGGTAATGTCTGTGCGACTTTTCTCAATGGCCTGTAAGCTTTATGTGAGAATCATACGTTAATAAATTACAAACTACTTTTTGTTTTTTTTTAACAAAATTAAAAACCAAAATTTTGGAATTTTTCCCTCCTGGCTCTTAGAAAACAGAAATGACATACCCATCAGAATAGGTAGCTGCTATCATCTTCTTTTACTGTTTTGACTCTCATATATTTTAATATTTATTTCTTTAGTCTACTTGGTAGCTCATTGCAGAGTATATTTTGATGGCTAACAGTGGGCTGAAGTGAACTTCCCGTTGCTCTCATAGATTGGGAGGGAAGATAATGCACAGGCTGTAGCTATTGTCCCTCTGCTGAGTTGAGTCTGATTTTGTGTCAAATTTCCACGAACTATTTTCCCTAGGACTGGGTGTACTGAGAATGTCCTCTGAGGCTCTCCATGGCAAACTGCCTGTTTCTTCTACCCACCTATGTTAAAGTCTTGTTAGTACAGCTTGCCAAAGAATAGCAATTTTGCTTATTGCTCCTAAAAGAATTATTTCTATTAAGTCAAACAGCTGCTCATCAACCCAATTAGGTTCCCCTTCAACCCTAAAACATCACTAAAATGTCCCTTTTCCAGGATTGCCTTCAACCATGTTGCTGAATGATCCGTGTTGACCTCCAAAGAATCCCCTTCCTTTATTTCAGAGGCTACTTCCTCCAATACTTCCGGTGTGCTTTCCTCCCACCTCCTTCTTTTATGCCATATTTTTCTTTCCTTTCCTGATAAATGTTCCTACAAGATTCTACATTTGCCTCCCTTTGCACACATGCTGTAAACATTCCTGCAGTAATCTCTTTCAACTCTATCACTTCAAGTCCATTTATAAGCTTCACTATACTGAATTGCGATCTTTAGAAGGTACCAATTATTCTCCTCCCAAGTTACAAATCTGTGTGTTTGCTTGCCTACTACAGAACTCACTTGTATGTCCTGTAGTGTAAGCCCAGTGTGCCTAAGACAGAATCCAGCCTGTTCTCCACAGACCTGTCTTACTGAAGCATCATCACCCTGTAGATGCCCATTTCTTAAAGCCAGAAGAGTTTTGCTTAAGTACATTAAGTAACACTTTCTTTTTTCAGTAAAATAAGAAATACAAATGTCTTGCATAATTTCTATGCAGATATGCATTGTATTTAGAAAAAAAAAACTCTTGTCGTTTTTGTTACCTGTTCCATGTATCTAAATAAAACTAACATTTCAGACATTTGTTCATGTTAAACTATGAAGATTCAAAAATCAAGTTTACTAATATAGACTTCTATAAGTTTGAAATCATAAAAATTGTTTTCAATATATAAAATACTTGAAGTTTCTTAAAATAAGGTCAATAATATTAATATAGAAAAATTCTGAAGTTAATTTAATACCTCAAATCAAGATTAAGTAAATAATAGAATATCCATTCAACAGACTATTAGCCATCTATTAAAATAGTGAGTCATGGGGCTGGGGATTTAGCTCAGTGACACAGCGCCTGCCTGGCAAGGGCAAGGTTGTGAGTTTGATTCCTGGTACTGGAAGAAAAACAAAAAAACAAAAAAATAAAATAAAATAATGAGTCATTGTTAATAATATGACATCAAAAAAAATTATACAATGACATCTATTGTTTGGTTAATTTTGCATATGGGTTAATTTCAATATACATATTGTATCAATATAACTTTTCAAATGTAATTTATTATAATTTTCTTTTCTACATTAGAAAAAGTGAACTGGTAAAACAATATTCTCTGATCTTAAAAAGGTAAGTATTACTACAGTATTTTCAAAGTAACTTACTTATTTACACAGACTCTTAGAATCATTTTGCGTATCAGAAATTGAGACAAAAGATAGTAACAAATTTTTCCTCTGCTTTACATACTGGAGGGAGTTTTTCAAGTTAAATTTTAATGAAACAAGTAATTATTGTAATGGTATATTTCTCTACTTATGACAAATTGTATCTACCCAAATAATACCAAATTTCCTTATGGTTTCATTATTTTAGCAACAATTAAAAGAAATGAATAAGAGTCAAATGTGAATTTGAGCTTTGTTAGTTTTGTTTTCTTCGGAAATTTTTGTTGTCAAGTTCAAGAACAGCATTTATTTGTACTCTATAAGAAAATGCTTTATAATTTGTCAAATTGTGTGGAGTGTTTTCCTGCATCTGGGCAGCAGTAACCTACAGTTCAGTCTCTCAAGTGCCCATTTTTGACTTCTTTTCTGTTCGTTCTTTTTTTCTTTTTAGTACTGGGAATCTAACTCAGGACCTTGCACTTGCCAGGCAGGTGCTTGTGCCTCTGAGCTATACCCCGGGTTTTCTGTTCATTCTTGTATTTTTTCTATCTGTATTCTTGGAGCAACCACAGATTCCTATTACATCATATGTAAGTGATTATGTTTTTTAACTTTCATTTGAGACTCTTCTTGCAAAATTTTGAAGATTTTCAAAATGAATAATTGGAAGTTTAATTTGGTGTTTATATGGCACAGCATGCTTTGAATAGCAGGTGTTCAGTCAACCATTTATACTTTCTTCTAACCTCCCTGAACCATTTTATTCTAACAGATGCTGCTAGAGATGGTTCCTTACTATTGCTCACACCAGTAGGGCTCTGAAAGTATATTTTGCAGATTCACTAGCTCTGTGAAATCCTTTGAATTCTAAAGTACTATATTGCAAAACTTTCTCTAAGCTTGCTAGAATTTAGCAAAACCATCTCAGATGAAAAAAATTAATCATGTGTATTAACTCAAGATAAAGAGGGATCCCCTATTGTTTTTATACCTCCAGAAAAATAATCCTATCATAAAAATGGATGGTATCTGAAATAGGACATTGTGGATTTATATTCAGATTCTGATACTCTCCAGCTGCATGGCCATACGTAAGTTTGTCTGTCTAAGCCTCTGTCTTATCATCTACAAAATTTACTGAATAATACATATTGATATCATTTTGTGAGTTAAACTGATCAGATGTGTGAAAACATCTAGCATTGTACATGGCATTGTAAAAGGTAGTCACTTACCGTATTTTGAAGGTTTAACAAACAACCGACATGCCACTAACAAAAAGTGATTCAAATAGTTATTCTTTTACTGGGTTTTGTGTATTTGTTTGTTGATCATCTTCCTCCCCGCTCAAGAGTATCCACTCCATGAGGACAAATATATTATTTATTGTGTTGACACCTGAATGTTTCAGTAAATAAATGAATGAGCAAAATGTCATATGATTTAAATCTTAAAGCTGAATAATAAACGCCCAAATGAGGACTCTAATAAAAAATAAGGAATGGATAATAACATGAGGAAATTGCCATCTGTTTGGTATTGCTGGGGTGTAAATGGTGGAGAGCAGTATTCCACGGAGGGGCTTGCATGCCAAGCGAAGAAAGGAAGTTTGTTCTCTAGTCAAGTGGCTTTCAGACTCTTTCATGAGTACCCAAACAAGCTTCTCAGGATACTTCCAAACTGCTACAGAAATGGTAGCGTTTTATTTTACAATCTGCATTTTTCTCCCATAGCACCTGTGTGAAGTAACACCCTTTTTTTAATCCCTTCACATGTTTTGAGTACTACTTCTAGAGTTTTGAGGGATATTATACTGTTATCAATTATCTTATCACTTTACAAAAGATAAAAACACTATTGTCATGGTAATAGTGTTTTAGCACAGGAGAATGTTACAGAGGCCGTGGGTAGCTGCTCTTGGCAGCTCTCTAGAGGATGAGTTCTCAGCCGTATCAGATAGGCAGTTAATCACTGTAAACTGAGGTGGAAAGTAGAGGTACAAGAGATTCTGTATGAAGATGTGCAAACATTTTAGGTGTTAATGACTTTGCATGACATATAGAACATCCACCATTTGGTATGCAAGTAAAAATGCAGAAGTGAATCTGAACATTGAGCAACTTCTGAATTACAGTCATAGATTTCAAACTATGAGAACTGTAGCTGTCAAGCATAGAAGTCAAACTAAGAGTAGATAAAAACAAATCAGTGGAAGTTCACAGACAGAAGAGTAATGAGCCAGGGACAGATGGTTGAGAATGACTGTTTTTCAGAGACCAGCAAAAACAAGAAACTCAGAAGGAAGATAAAGAAGAAAATAGAACCAATATACAGTGTGAAGAAAACAGGGATAGTCTGGAGAAAAAAATAGTTTGGTTGCCATAGGCATGTTGATTTTAAGAAAGGATAAGGGCAGTTATGAACTCTCTATACAGTGGATTTATCAAATTGAGAATAAAAATCTACTTTATACACATGGAAAAATATTGTTTATCCTAAAATACTCTTTCTAGGCTATAATATCAAGGTTTGACTTCTCATTGTGGTTAGCTGAGAATATTTTCATTGACTCCAGGGTCACATATCTTTGCCTTTACTGAGACTGAAACTATTCATATGAGGATGAGAGTTAATCTTTTCATCTTCCATGAGTGTTTGGGGTATAATTACACATAAATTACATAGAAGAAGAGGGTAGCATTAAATGTGAACACTTTACATCTTTAAAGTGTTGTATTTAGGTTTAATACCATTTGCAAGAAAGGTGAGTTGAAAGGTACACTTTATATTCAGACAGTGTCAGAACCAAAGAAGAAGTTCTGTGACTTAATCTGATAGATTATCTTTTAAAGGTAAAGATCTACATGTTTAGTAGACACACTACTTAAAAGTCTATAGTAGACTGAAATACGCTATAAATTCTAAAATATAGAGACCAAGAATGATAGATCAGTATTTTTTGCAAATGTCCTTCAGATGTAGGAAGGACAGTACATAATGATTTGGTGCTATTTCAATTTTAATGAAAATTAAAGAAGAAAAAAGGTAAACACCAAAAACTTTTGAGGATGGTGAATACATTCATTGCCTTCCTTATGGTACTAGTTTCATGACAATATCAGTATATAAAATGTGTCAAATTTTACATCACTGATGTGTACTTATTATATGACAAATATGCATCAATAAGTTTTCTAAAAGAGAAAAAACGAAATGTAGTAGTTCTGCTCCCACAGTAATGCATGGGATGTGGCACATCACAGAAACTGAATGTTCACAACTCCTCTCGGCTTTGCACTCAGCTCTGCCATGCTGGTGGCTTCCTTTGCCATTGCAGCCATCATAGGAATATTCCCATCATAGAATATGAAAGAGACTGCATGGCCCCCTAAGGCCCTCCTCCTTGGAAAGCTCTTTTTTAACATTTTACCAGCACCACACTTGCATCACCAAAGAGAGGTGAATACAATTGACATTTGTGTGCTCCTTCTTTACTGTTTGTGACCTAGTAAATTGGAGCAAAATGCACAGGGTAGCTTCTACATTCTTAATTTCCACAGCAAGTAGAGGCTGGAAATGAAAGTATGTTATGCAGTGAGTATTCCTCCCAATTCAGCTTGAGTGTCCACATTTTAAACTGTTGTATCATACTAATGTGCAGGTGCACCACCCACTTTGATCCTGCTATTCCACTGCACTATTCTTTTCATTATGGGATGTGGGCTAAATTTCTCCCTACAGTACTGAAAATTATTGAAATTTCATATGCAGTAGTTCAAGAAAGTCTATAATCATGAACTATTATGATCTATGCTCAGCTCTCTCACTAATCATCTCCTCCATAACTATTATTATGCAACTGGGAAGCACCTTTAGCTTTCAAGGTGTAATTATGACAGAACCATTCAAATCCACTCTGATTACCCAGCCCTGCTATGGTTTTCCTGAGCTAGTAAGAGGGGGACTCTATGAAGGAATTCATTTTGACAGCTCTTTTTTTCTATTTCCTTTTAGTTTACAATATTTTCAATATATTCTTTGTTTTGAAAAACTCCTGTGGAGACTTTTGTTAAGTAAAAGTTTTTCAAATTATAGATTAAATACATTAATATTTATGTAAATGTTACATTTATTTCATTTCAACTTATATTATCCCTTATTTATATTTACATAAGTGGATAGGGTACCGATTATGTTGTCATTAAAAAAATCTATCCCATTTTCTTTTATTTTCCCATCATTTTGTCTCAACATATTTATTATATTTCTCATTTATACTTAGTTTTTTTGTGATCCTGAGTACTACTGTAACCACAAAGCAGCTTTATTTTAACATTTTTACTTAAAAATATTGTATTTTCCTTTTGCACATTAAATTATTTTTTACAAGTGACATAAAATTGTGAAATATGTTTTGTGAAGCATAGAAGCCACTTGTTCCTCCTTTTCTACATTTATAAATGTGGATGATGGTGATAATTTCTAAGGTAGTTCTTGAGGATTAAATTAATTGTATGCAGAGTGCTGAGCATTTCAGCAATGGTAGGACTTTTTAATTTTAAAGAGAATAAAAAAGCAATAAAAGTGATAGACAATTTCAAAATAAGATGATAAGAAATTAGTAATGGTTATTATATTGGCTAGTATTATCTTCAAAGTAGTTGTTTGTATTACCAGATATAGGCATGCAATATTGATCAAATAATTAGGTATTAACTGTTCCTTTCAATAAGCCAATAGAAATTAGTAGTACACTTATCTAAGC
>NW_004955408.1:40295265-40349313 GCF_000276665.1 Chinchilla lanigera
ATATATTTTGTATATAAATATATATATATTTTTTTGCTTCCTTCTTTTTTTCTTCTTTCCTTTCCCCCATCCCAGCTGTTCTTTCCTTCTGAGCAGTTTCTTACCCTTTCATATTATCTATTGTACATTTTGGATTTTATTTATTTGTTCAGTTTCTTACAATATGGAGACAATATGATGTTTACACATGTAGGTCAGATTTATTTCACTCGTAAGTATAGTCTCTAGTTGTATCCATTTACCTATAAAAACCTCCAGTTTATCTTTATATCTCCATTTTATAATAATACCACATCTTTTTTATTCTTCTGTTGATGGGCATTTGGGTTGTTTCCAAGATCTAGATATGACAAATTGTGCTGCTATAAACATGGGTGCACACACATTGCTATGGTAGGATGCTTTCAATTCTTCTGGAAAAATACCCAGAAGAGGAATACCTGGGTGAAACGGGACTTCTAATCCCAGTTTGTTGAGGAATCTCCACACTGATTTCCACAGTGGTTGCACAAGTCTACAGTCCCACCAACAGTGGAGAAGATTTCCTTTTTCCCTATAGCCTTGCCAGCATTTGCTATTGGTTGACTTCTTGGTAATAGCCATTCTTTCTGGGGTGAGATGGAATCTCAGTGTTTTTTAGATTTGCATTTCTCAAATGACCAATGATACTGAACCTTTTTTTTTATATTTACTTGCCATTTGTATTCCTTCATCTGAGAAGTGTGTGTTCATCTCAGATGCTCATTTTTGGATTGGGTTTTTGAATTTTGGGGGCCTGATTCTTTTAATTTCTTTATATATTCTAAGTACAAGTACTTTGTCTCAGGAAAAGTTGGTTAAAATTATTCCCAACTTGTGCATTTAGTTTTACTCTTTTGGTGATTTCTTTTGATGTGCAAAAGCTTTTTAATAAGATGAGGTCCCATGTGTTGATTCTTTGCAATATTTTGATTGCAGTTTGGTTTTAGTTCATGAACTCTCTGCCTACCCCTATGTATTCAAGATTTTTACCTACTTTCTCTTCCAGTAGATTTAGTGTTTCTGCTTTAATATTTAGATCTTTGATCCATTTTAACTTTATTTTATTGCATGGTGATAATGGGTCTAATTTTGTTCTTCGGCATGGGAAAAGCCAGTTTTTCCAGCACCATTTATTAAATGTTATCTTTCTTCCAGTGAACATTTTTAGCCTCCTTTTCAAAGATAAGGTGATTGAGTGTGTTTGTAGTTATACCTGCATGTTCTAAACTGTTCCCTTGATACTTAGGCCTATTTTCTTGCCAGTACCATGCTAATATTATCATAGTAGCTTTGTAGTACAATTTCAAGTCAGGAATTGTGATGCCTCCTGCCTTGCCTTTGTGGCCCAAGATTGCTTTTAATACTGTAGGAATATTCTGGTTCCAGGTGAATTTTAGGACTGTTTCCTCTAGATCTGTAAGGTATACTAATAGTATTTTGATTGGGATTGCATTAAATCTGTATGACAGGTTTTGGTGTATGGCCATTTTCACAATGTTGGTTCTTCCTATCCATGTGCAGGGAATATCTTCCCATTTTCTGAAATCTTCTCTGATCTCTTTTTGTTGAATACTAAAATTTTCACTGTGTAGTTCTTTTACTTCCTTTTACTATGTGCATTGTTAGATTGATTCCTAAGTATTTCGTTTTTTTGTATGCTATTGTGAAAGTTGTGATTTCTCTAATTTCACTCTCAGTGAGTTTGTTTTTTTGTGTACAGGAATGCTATTGATTCTTGAATATTGACTTTGTATTTAGCTCTTCTACTGAATTTGATTATTATATCTGGAAGCCTTTTGATGGAGCTTTTGAAGTCTTCTATGCAGAATATCATGTCATCTGGGAATAATGATAATTTAAATTCTTCCTTTCCTATCCTTATTCCTTTTATTTCTCTCCCTTGTACAGTTGCTCTGCCTAATGTTTCCAGAACTATATTGAATAGGAGTGGTAGCAGTAGACATTCTTGTCTTGTTCCTGATTTTAAAGTGAAAGTTTTCAGTTTTTGTCCAGGATGATGTTACCTATTGGTTTGTCATAGATGGCTTTTATCAGATTGAGACAAAGAGCATCTTTTCTAATTTTCTGTAAGATTTTTATCATGAGTGAATGTTGGATTTTATGTAAAGCTTTTTATGCATTTGAGATGCATAACGAGATGCATCTCACTGAGATGATCATGTGATTTTTTTGGTTCTGTTTATATTATGTATTGCATTTATTGATTTGCATATATTGAACCATCCCTGCATTCCTGGGATGTACGCCATTTGGTCGTGATGTATAATCTTTTGATGATTTACTACATTCTGATTGCTAGTATTTTATTGAGGAATTTTGCATCTATGTGCATTGGAGAGATTGGCCTGTAGTTCTCTTTTTTGGTTGTGTCTTTTTCTGGTTTTGGTTTCAGGATAATACTTGCTTCCAGGAATGAGTTAGGGAGAATTGCTTCCTTTTCAATTGCATTAAAGACTTTTAGAAATATTGGTATTAAATCTTCTCTAAATTTCTTCTGGAATTCAGCCATCAGTCCATCAGGACCTGGGTTTTTCTTTGTTGGTAAGTAATTTATTATGTTTTCAATTTCATTGATTGATATTCAGTTATTCAGAATTTTTACATCTTGATTCAGCTTTGGTAATTCATATGTTTCTAGGAATCTGTCCATTCCTTCTGTGCTTTCTATCCTATGAGAATAAAGATTTTCAGAGTAGGTATTCATGATCTTCTGAATTTCTATAGGATGTGTAGTGATTTCACCCCTTTTTATTCCTTATGCATGAATTTGAATTTTTTCTTTCCTTTTTTGAGAAGGTTAGTTAGGGGTTTATCAATTTAACTTTTTCTGTCACAGAACCAACTCTTTGATTCATTAATTGTTTGCCTTGTTTTCTTAGTCTCCATTACATTAATTCTGCTCTCATCTTTATAATTTCCTACCTTCTTTGGGCTTCTTCTTTTGCTAGAAGCTTGAGATGCAGCATTAGGTTGTTTATTTGTGCTCATTCTGTTTTCCTGATGTGAGAATTCACTGCTATAAATTTTCCTCTGAGGACTGCTTTCATTGCATTGCCCAGGTTCCAGTGAGTTGTATCTGCATTTTCATTTAATTGTAAATACTGTTTGATTTCTTCTTTATCTGTGACCCTTTCATTGTTCAGGAGGGTAACATTTAATTTCCATGTGTTTATGTAGTTTTTGTGATTTTTTTTTTGGCAGTAATTTCCAATTTCACTGCCCTGTGGTCATGTTGCAGATAATATGCATGGGATAATTTCAATCCCTTTGCATTTACTTAAACATGTTCTATGGGATAGTATATGGTCCATTTTAGAGAATGTCCCATGTGCAGGTGAGAAGAATGTGTATTCTGATTTTGAGTCAAACACTCTGTAATGGTCTACTAAGTCCATTTGTTCACAAGTTTGGTTCAATTCTCTTATTTCTTTGTTGATTTTTTTGTCTAGTTGACCTATGTCTTTGAGACAATGAGGTGTTAAGGTACTCTGTTACAATTATGTTACTGCTTATTTGATATTTCATGTCTATTAAAATTTGTCTTATATAGTAAGGTGTTCCTGTATTTGATGCATATATATTTATGATTGTTGTCTCTTTCTATTGCAGTTTTCCCCTAACAAGTATATAGTGACCTTCTTTACCTCTTTTGATCATTTTTGGATTGAAGTTCATGTTGTCTGCAAACAAAATAGCTACCCCTGCTTTTTTCTGGGTTCCTGTCACATGGAATATTATTTTTCATGCTTTGACTTTCAGTCTATGAATTTCCTTTTAAGTTAGATATGTTTCTTGTATACAACATATGGTTAGATTTTGTTTCCTGATCCACTCTGCCAGTCTATTTCTTTTGATTGGTGAATTGAGGCCATTTACATTATTGGTTATAACTGATATGTATTGGCTTATCTTTGTCATGTTATTTTCCTGCTGTTGGTTACCTCATTTTCCCCTCTGTTTAACTGCTTGTCCTGTTTGGTGGTTCCTTTCTATTGCTGTTTTTGAAATTGTGATCATTTATCTCTTCTAGAGTATCTTTCAGTACTCTTTTAGGATTGCTTTGGTGGTGAAGAATTTCTTCAGTTCTTCTTTGTTGTGGAGGTACCTTATTTCTCCATTACTTTTGAAGGACATTTTTGCAGGGTACATCAGTCTGGGTTGGAAGTTGTTTTCTTTCATGATTTGAAGTATTCACTCCAAGCTTTTCTTGACTTGATGGTTTGTGTTGAGAAATCTGCTGTTATTCTGGTTGGCTTGCATTTATAGGTGATCTGTTTCTTTTCTCTAACAGCTTTTAATATTATGTTCTTTTGCTGAATTTCTGGCATCTTGATTTTTATATGTCTGGGGGTACATTTATGTTGGTTATGGCTAGCTGGAGTTCTATATGTCTTTTTCCATGCTGTAGTGAGGTTATTACCCCAGAGCTTCCCAATATTGTTACACAAGGGAGAACAACTGATTGCAACAGATATGACATCCTAGCTACAGTAGTACAATTAGCAATAAGCACAATTTAGAAACTTCCAACTATAGACTTTGCTCTTAAGGTAGCTATTGATTTTGTTCTTTCAACCTTAAGAGCAAAGTCTATAGTTATATAACAGAACCGATCATAAATTAGCAGTTTGTATTCAAAATGTTTCCCCTTGTTAGAGTGGATTTACCCTATGTTCCTGCAGACAAGTAGGTTTCCATGTCCCAGGTGCTTTCCATGTTGGGTGCTCAACCTGCAGTGCAGGAGTATGGGCCAGGCACCAGGATTCCTCCAGATCAAGGCTCCCTGGATGGCAAAGGGTTGGTAGGCAGGTTTTCTCCCCTCCCATGTGGTTCACCTAGGCTCACTGCTGTTTCCACAATCAGTACAAAAATTTATTATTGTTTTCATATAAAAAATTTTAATGAGAACTGAATGTCTTAAGAATATATGTGAGAAAAAATAAAACTATATGTGGAAAGTCCTCAAGTAAAAATTATATGTCTCAAAACATGACAATATTGTCTTAGATTCTCTAGTTATGTGTCAATAACATGTTGAGCTGTGGTTTATTATTGTATGCTCTTTTTTGTGGTACTTATCTTCAAACCTAGGGCCTTGTGCATGTTGCAGCTGCACTCTCCAAAGCTACATCTCTACCTACCTCCACTTCAAACAGACAGATTTCCAAAAATGTCATTTAATAAGTTTAGAAACACACAAATACTCCTTTATGGAAATTTATTAATTTTTTTCTTATTTATTGATGGATATCCATATTTAGAAAGATAATATATAATCTTTAAATATGCATATCTAAAAACATCCCATAATTTCTCTGACAGTAACAGTATTAACTTTGAGCTTACCTAATTTGAGTCTTTCCCAAGGACCTTCAAGTAATGCATAACATATAGTATTGTAGACTGAAATATAAAATAATATGAGAATCCTCTCATTAGGTTGTTACCTAGTAATGTATAATTTAGTGGGTATAGTAGTCTGAATGTCAGTAATAAGGAGAACTGAGTAGAAATGACAAGTACCACTTTAAATAATAGTGTATGATTTGGCATGACAGCTTTATTTTTTAATGTAAAAAATGCACTATACACTTTCATTTCATCTCTTCTCCTCCCTCTAGTAATTATATATATATATATATATATAAACTTTCAACTTTTTCAAAGAACAATGATATAATTCTTCATTAGTGTGGGCTATTTACCCAATTCTACTCAATGTACTTAAGATCCTGGGGTAAAGGTTATAGAAGGAAAAAAGTTTTTTTGTATGTCTCTCAGGGCAGAGTCATATTTCTGTTCTTTATTCATATATTTTGATACATTGTGACCACTAAAAACACATTGATTAATTTATGTGTAAAATCATAAATATTCTTGTATGTTGGACTAAAAGGAAGTTTAGACAATTCAGATCTAAACAATTTTAGCCTTTACTTTTTAAATCGTGTCACTGATTATAACCTCCAAATGAAAGTAGATGGGCCAAGAGTACTAGACTCTGGAACATGGCTTGTCACCCTTCCTGCTCTGCCCTTAAGGGGAGCATTCATGTTCCTGGCCCTAGCCCTGCCCAGCTTTCAGTGCTGGTGGCCTTCTGGACACTGGGAAGCCAGTTGTAAGATGGTGACAGAAGTGCAGAAGTGGAGCAGGGGTGGAGGGGACAACCGTCCCTTATTCTGCACCCTTTTGTTTGTGTATCTGAGTGTATATATTTTTTATTATACTTTTTCTCCCTTTTAATCTATTCCTTTCACTTGTGAAGGAAGCCTTTGAGCCTAATAATTGTAATCCTGTGCAGAATTTAGGAGAAAATGCTTCATCTTTATTTTCCAACAGTTATGGCTAAGCATGAAATGTAGTAAGAATACTCATATGAGTAGGATTTTATTGTCTTCAAAACTCCTATGCAAGTTTATAGGGATTATTGCTTGATATTCTAGCACTTGGACAATGCATTGGTTTTTGAAATTAGTTTTCTGATTTTACATTTTTTGACAGATAAATTGTACATTAAGCACCTAACAAGTTTTTATTAGTGTCTTGGTTACTTTTTTCTCGTTGCTGGGACAAAATACCTGATGCCCAAAATTAAGGAAGGAAAGGTTCATTTCACTTACAGTTTGTGGAGATTTCAGTCTGTACTTAGCAGATTATAAGGCAGAGTGGCACATGGCAGAGGGCTACAGCTCCTGGCGGCCAAACACAGCAAAGTAACAAGCACATTCACAAGGGGGGAAATGGCCAGAAGCACCCTCTTTCTCTCCCTTACATATGCAAACTATCCACCCCAGGGCGGGTGGAGCTCTCACACCCATAATCAATCAAACTCAGAAAGCCTGCCCCATGGCCGCATGAGGCTTTGGGGGGACACCCAGAAACAAACCATAACAATTAGAGGCATTGTAGTTCTTTTATTTGTATTTGTGTGTTATGATAAAGATGAGCTATTTTTCTGCCAATGTTAAAAGGATATTACAGAGTACTACTACTTTTAATATTACATATCTGAGCTTTTTTTGGAGTAAAGGGGCAATGTACATAATCAGCTTAACAACTGTCTACAGATGGAATGAATGAAATAGGGATGTTTTTCCTTTAAAACTAAGTTTTGCAAAAGATCTTCAAAATTTGTTTCATCTTGCAAAACTGAAACTCTATAGCTATTAAATACCAACTCCTCTTTTCCAGCAACTGGGTTAAAATAGAATGGTAGTTGCATATGTTCCTGAGTTCAACTACTTAAGTACCTGATACATTTGGAATCATACAGTATTTGTTATTATGATTGACTTATAGTGACCTCTGGGTTATGCAGGTTATAGCCTGTGACATAACTTCGTTTTTTTGTAAGTGACATTCTACCATCCAGATTGGCTGCATTTTGTTTATCCATTCTCCTGTAGACACCAGGCTGCCTTCATTGCTTGTTATTATTAATAATGCTGCATAAACATGAAGTGTAATTATCTTATCAAAACCCTACTTTCAGTGTTTTAAGTATATAGAAACAATAGGATTGTGATAATACAGTAATTGTATTTTTAATTGTTGAAGAACCATCATACTGTTTTGCATGTGTTTACATTGTTTTACATCCCTACCAATAGTGAATAAGTAGTCTAGTTACTCTGCACGTGCAACAATACTTGTTATTGTTTGCCTTTTTTAGTAGTGAATATCTTGATGAGTATGAAGTAAAATTTGATTATGGAGCTTTCAGTTGCTTATCTCTAATCACTAGTAATAATGAGTGTCTTTTCATATGCTTGTTGTCCATTTTCACTAACTTTTTAAGAAAAATGTTTCCTTAAATATTTTGCTCATTTTCATAGGACTATTTGTTTTGTTGTTGCTGTTGAGTTGTAAGGGTTCTCTATATACTCCGAACACTAATATCAAAAACGTTTTCCCTGTATTTTCTTCCCAGTATTTTATAATTTCAGGTCAGATTAAAATATTTAATCTATTTTAGGGTAATTTTATTTATTTATTTATTTATTTATTGGTTTTTCTCCAGTACCGGGAACTGAACTCACAACCTTGCACTTGCCAGGCAGGCGCTTTGCCGCTGAGCTAAATCCCCAGCCCCTATTTTAGGGTAATTTTAATATATAGCATAACATGAGGGCTTAGTTAATTCTTTTATATATGAATATCCAGTGTTCCTAGCAACGTTTATTGAAGAGATTGTCTTTTCCTTATTGGGAGGTCTTGGGACCCTTGTTAAAGATCATTTGACCATATATATATATATAAGATTTAATTATGGGTTCTATTCTCTTCTATTATTCTAATGTCTATCATTATTTTCATACCATATTGTTGATTGCCACAAATTTAAACATGTTTTGAAACCAGGAAGTGTGAGACTCCAATTTTGTTTTTCTCTTGAAAGTTTTTTTGGACTAATTTTGGACTAATTGGACTAATTGGTCGCTAATTCCATCTGAATTTTTGGACTTTCTTTCTATTTCTGTCCCAAAAAATCCCATCATGATTTGGGTAAACATTGCATTGAATCTGTAGGTCACTTTTTAAAATTTTTTTTAGAAATATTTTTAGTACCAGGAATTGAACTCAGGACCTTGCACTTCCCAGGGAGGTGCTTGTGGCTTCCTGGCCCCCTGTAGGTCATTTTAGACAGTACAATCATTTAAACATCTCTTCTTTTTCTATTTTAAAAAAATTTAAAACTTACAAAACAACAAAAAAGTCAAAAATCAAAACAACACAAAAACAACAAAAATGATACATAATCTCAAGACAAAATGATAGAAATTTACAATGCTTGCTATAATACATACTATTATCTTCAAGTAAGTTGTTCAGTCCACTAGACATAAGAATGTAAGATTCAAGAAACAATCAAAGACAGTAACAAGTAAAAAAAAAATTTTAAAAAGCCTTTGGAAATGATGCAGAGCTTCACCATACAAGATGGTAAGAGTTTGATAATGGTTCTTATACTGAATATTGTTTTCAGATCAGTCATTCTAATTACCAAATTCAAGCATGTAAAATTGGTCAAGAAAAAAGAAAACTTTAAGCATTGACTGTTCCTTCCAATAAACCACAGATATCAGTAATACACCTATTCCAGCTAAACTTATAATACATATAAATTTTGCTTTTCATTTTTTAAAATAACCAACATAACAGAAACAAATATGTAAACAAAACAGCATAGAGAGTAATAAATATGATACAGAATTTCAAAACATGGTGATAGGATATTAACAGTGGTTGTTATACTACACAATGTCATCCTAAAAATGGCTGCACATATAACCACATACAGGCATTCAAGCTTGATCAAACAATTACACATTAACAGTTCCTTGCAATAAACCAACAGATATTAGTAGTACAATTACCCTAGTTACCATATATATTTTTTTCTCCCTCTTCCTTCTTTCTTTTTCCTCTCCTCTCCTTCATCCCAGTTGCTCCTTCCTATTTGAACAGTTTCTTTGCATTTGCACAATATCTATTGTACCTTTCAGACTTTATTTAGTCTTTCAGGTTCTTACAGTAGGGAGGAAATGTGACATTTACATGTGTGAATCTGATTTATTTCACTAATGAGTATGATCTCTATTTGCATCCATTTACATATAAAAGCCTCTACTTTATCTTTCTTTATAGCTGAGTAATACTCCATTGTATAAAAAATCACATCTTTTTTATCCATTCCTCATGGACATTTGGGTTGTTTCCAAGATTTAGCTGTTACAAATTGCACTGCTGCAAACATAGGTGCACATATATCACTATGGTAGGTAGGATGTTTTCAGTTCTTCTGGAAAAATACCCAGGTGGGGATAGCTGGGTTGAATGGGACCTCTAATCCTAGTTTACTGAGGAATTTTCAGACTGATTTCCACAGTGGTTTCATTAATCCACAGTCCCACCAACAGTGGAGAAAACTTCCTTCTTCCCCACATCCTCCCCAGCATTTCTCATGCATTGATTTCTTGATGATATCCATTCTTTCTGGGGTGAAATGGAATCTCAGTGTTGTTTTCATTTGCATTTCTTGAATGACTAATGATGTTGAACATTTTTTCATGTAGTTATTTACTACTTGTATTTCTTGATGTGAGAAGTGTATATTCATCTCAGATGCCCATTTTTGTATTGGGTCTTTGAATTTTGAGGGCCTTTTTAAAAATTCTTTATATGTTCCAGACAGGAGTCCTTTGTCTGTGGGACAGTTGGCTAAAATTTTTTCCCAATTTGTGGGTTTTCTTTGCACCCTGTTGGTGATTTCTTTTGATGTGCAAAAACTTTTCAATAAGATGAACTCCCAGTTATTGATTCTTTGAAATATTTCCTGTGCTATTTGTTTATTGTTCATGAACTCTCTACCTACCCCTGTGTCTTCAAGACTCCCACCTACTTTCTCATCCACTAGATCTAGTGTTTATGCTTTAATGTTTGGATCTTTAAGCCATTTTGACTTTATTTTGGTGCATGGTGATAGCCTTGGGTCTAGTTTTAGTCTTCAGGATGTGGAAAGCCAGTTTTGCCAGCACCATTTTTTTTTTTTCTGGTACCTGGAATTGAGCTCATGACCTTGTGCTTGCCAGGCAGGCACTGTGGTGCTGAGCTAAATCCCCAGCCCCTTCCAGCACCATTTTTTAAAGAGGCTATTTTTCTTTCAGTTAACATTTTTTGCCCCTTTGTCAAAGATAAGGTGGCTGAGTGTCTTTGTCTTTGTGGTTGTGTCTGCATCTTCCAGTCTGTTCCACTGATCTTTGGGTCTTTTTTTCCCCCAATACCATGCTGATTTTATCACAGTACTTTTGTACTATGTTTTCAAATCAGGGATTCTGATACCTCCTGCCTTGCCTTTGTTGGCCAGGATTGTTTTTACTATTCTGGGTCTCCTCTGGTTCCAGAAATATTTTAGGAATGTTTTTTGCTATGTCTGTGAGGTATACATACCAATGGGATTTTCATTGGAATTACATTGAATCTGTATAACACTTTGTTTTTCCTATTCATGAGCAAGGAATATCTCTCCATTTTTAAAAATCTTCTTCAGTCTCTTTTTTCAGAGTAGTATAATTTTCATTCTATAGATATTTTACTTCTTTTGTTAGAGTAATTCCTAAGTATTTCAGTTTTTTGGATGCTATTGTGAAACGTATGATTTCCCTTATTTCTCTCTCAGTATGTTTGCTGTTTGTGCATAGGAATGCTATTGAGTTTTGAGCTGACTTTGTATATATATAGCATAGCATATCCAACTATGCTACTGAATTTACTGATTAATTCCAAGAGTCTTTTGGTGGAGTGTTTTGGGTCTTCTATGTAGAGTATCATGTTATCTGCAAATAAAGATAATTTCAATTCTTCCTATCTTTATTACTTTTATTTCTTTCTCTTGTCTAATTGCTCTGGCTAGTGTCTCCAGAACTATGTTGAATAGGAGTGGTGACAGTGGACATCCTTGTCTTGTTCCTGATTTTAAAGTGAAAGCTTTCAGTTTTTGTCCATTTAGTGTGATGTTGGCTCTTGGTTTGTCATAGATAATTTTTATCATATTGAGATAAAGGCCATCTATGCCAATTTTCTGTAGGGTTTTCATCATGAATAAGCTTTGAACTTTATCAAAAGCTTTTTCTGCATCTATGGAGATGATCTTGTGATTCTTATCTTTAGCTCTGTTGGTATCATGTATTACACTGATTGATCTGAGTATATTGAACCATCCCTGCATGACTGGGATGAATCCCACCTGGTCATGGTGTATTATCTTCTTGATGATTTACTGCATTCTATTACCTGGTGTTTTAGTGAGAATTTTTGCATCTATATTCATTAGGGAGATTGGTCTGTTGTTCTCTTTCTTGGTTGGGTCCTTCTCTGGTTTGTGCATCAGGATAATACCTGCCAGGAATGAGTTAGGGAGAATTCCTTCCCCTTCTATTTCTTTAAAGAGTTTGAGAAGAATTGGTGGTAAATCTTCTTGAAATTTCTTGTAGAATTCAGCTGTGAATTCATCAGGACCTGGGCCTTTTTTTTGTTGGTAAGTTTTTTTTATCTTGTTTTCAATTTCATTGACTGATATTGGGTTATTCAGAATTTTTATATCTTCTTCATCCAGCTTTGGTAATTCATATATACATAGGAATCTGTCCATATCTGCATTCTCCATCCCATGAGACTAAAGATTTTCAAAGTAGGTATTGAGGATATTATGAATTTCTACAGGATCTGTAGTGATATCACCCCATTCATTCCTTATTGCATGGATTTGAGTTTTTTCTTTCCTTTTTTTTTGATAAGATTGGCTAGTGGTTTATCAATTTTATTTATTTTTTCAAAGAACCAACTCTTTGATTCATTAATTCTTTGTGTTGTTTTCTTAGTTTCATTTGCATTAATTTCCACTATGATCTTTATAATTTCCTCCCTTCTTCAGTGTATGAGATTAACTTGCTCTTCTTTTTCTCTACATTTCAGATGTAGCATAAGGTTGTTTCTCTGTGTGAATTCTGTTTTCATGATGTGGGAATCCACAGCTATAAATTTCCCTCTGAGGACTGCTTCCATTGCATCCCCGAGGTTCTGGTAGTTTGTATCTGCATTTTCATTTGATTGTAAATAGTGTTTAATTTCTACTTCAATTTCTTCTGTGACCCATTGGTTGTTCAGGAGGGACCTATTTAATTTCTATATGTTTATGGAGCTTTTGCTATTTCTTTTATCAGTTATTTCCAGTTTCACTACACTATGGTCCGATAATATGCATGGGATAATTTTCTTTGCATTTACTTAAGCATGTCTATGTGCTTGTCTATTTTAGAGAATATCCCATGTGCAGCTGAGAAGAATGTGTATTCTAATACTGTTGGGTGGAATCCTCTGTAAAGGTCTAGTAAGTCCATTTGTTTACAGATGTGGTTTAGTTCTGTTATTTCTTTGCTGATTTTTTGTCTAGGTAATCCCTCTTTGTGACAGTGGGGTGTTAAAATCCTCTGTTGCAATTCTGTTATTACTTATTTGATTTTTCATATCTGTTAAAATTTGTCTTATGTAATTGAGTGTTCCTACATTTGGTGCAAGATGTTTATGACTGTTATCTCTTCCTCTTGCAGTTTCCCTCAACAAAAATATAGTGACCTGCTTTATCTCTTTTTGATTTGAAGTTCATCTTGTCTGCATAGAGAATAGCCTCTCCTGCTTTTTTCTGGGTTCCTGTCACATGGAGTATTGTTTTCCATCCTTTCAGTCTGTGGATTTCCTTTTGAGTTAAATGTGTTTCTTGTATGCAGCATATTGTTGAATTTTGCTTTTTGATCCACCCTGTCAGTCTGTTTCTTTTGATTGGTGAATGGAGGCCATTTACATTAATGGTTACTAATGATATGTATTGACTTATCCTTGTCATGTTATTTTCCCACTGTTCTTTCTGTACTTTCCCCTTCTGTTTAACTGCTTAACTTGCTGGGTAGTTCGTTTCTATTGTTAATCTTGAGAATGTGGTCATTTTTATCTCTTTTTTTTTTTTTTTTTTTTTTTTTTTTTTTTGGTTTTTCTCCGGTACCGGGAACCGAACTCACGACCTTGCGCTTGCTAGGCAGGCACTTTTGCCATTGAGCTAAATCCCCAGCCCCTTTATCTCTTTGTAGAATATCTTTCACTACTCTTTGTAGGACTGGTTTTATGCTGAGGAATTTCTTCAGTTGATCTTTGTCATGACAGAAATATCTTTGGTTGTGGTTGGAGTTCTAGATGCCTCACTTAGGTGTATATAAGGTTCTTGTCCC
This sequence comes from Chinchilla lanigera, assembly GCF_000276665.1. Lineage (NCBI taxonomy): Eukaryota > Metazoa > Chordata > Mammalia > Rodentia > Chinchillidae > Chinchilla > Chinchilla lanigera. Next base: position 40,309,089 of record NW_004955408.1, read on the forward strand.
ATGCTTGGGAAATTTTCTGCCATTAATGCTACAAATAGTCTTTTTGTCATTCATGTTGTTTCTTGTTCTTTTGTTGACGCCTATCAGCCTTCTATTGTTTTTCTTTGCCTCATCTGGTAGCTGTTGAATTGTTATTTGCTGCTTCTTTGTTATTTTTAAGAGATCTTTTCTTTCATGATCACTAGCTGCAGTGCTGTCTTCAAGGTCTGAGAGTCTATCTTCTGTTTCCTTCATGCATTTATTCCAAGCTTTCAATGGCATATTAAATTTCCTTAACGTCTCTTTGAATCTGTTTCATGCATTCTAATTATTTCTTATACAGTTCTTTCATGGTTTCCATCATTTCTCTGTGCTCCTCTATTTTTTTATCTATTCCTTCTTTTGATATACCCAGCAATTCTTTCATTATGATTGTCATTTCTCTTTTTACCTGAGCAGTTGTTTTTTATCTGATTTCCTGTATAACCTAACGTAGTTGGTTCTATACTTCAGTTGCTATCATTTCAGAGATATCAGGTGTGTGACTTCCATGGTCTTCCATGTTGATATTTCCTGGATTTGCTCTGGGTGGGATATTTGGCTGAGATTGCATTTTGCTTCTTCTTTTTGTCATTTTCAAATCTTCCTAAGATTCTGGGGATTCAGGTTCATTCCTGAGATGGCAGTGAAGGGCAGAGCCAGAGGACTCGAGCATCCAGACAGCTCACCAAGGCTTCCTGAGTCCAAGGTCCCTCCCACGGTGGTGGCAGTGGGTGGGACCAGAGGATCTGGGACCTTAGGCAGCTCATTGAGGCTTCCCATGTCCAAGCCCCCTCTGGAAGGTTTTCACAGTGTGTGAGCCCAGAGGATCTGGGTTGCCAGGCAGCTCACCCAGGCTTTTGCCATCCAAGGCCTACAGTTAAATATAGTCTTTTAATCTATGAACATGAAGTCTCTTTCAATTTATTTATATCTTCTTTAATTTTCTTCAGTAATATTTTGTAGTTTTTAGTCTACATGGCTTTTGTTTCCTTATTTTTATTTTTGGCAGGTTCTATTATAAGAAGGATTGTTTTGTCAGTTTTCTCTTTGTATTCCTAATTGTCAGTGTATAAAACACAGCCTATATATATGTACTGATCTTGTAACCTATAATTTTCCAAAAATCTATTCTTAGTTTTTATACTTTTTTGTGTGTAGTCTTCAGTGTATTCTACATAAAAGATTATGGTATTAGTGAGGAGAAGTTTACTTTTTTCTTTCCAATTTGAATGCCTTTTATCCCCCTTTTTTTGCTTAATAGATCTTACTAGGAATTTTAACACCTTATTAAAATAAAGTACTGAGAACAAGCAACTTTACCGTGATTCTAGATGTACAAAACAAGCTGTCTTTTTTTTTTTTTTTTTTTTCTTGTGTGTGTGCTGGGAATCAAACTCAGCATATTGCATTTTCCAGGTAGGCATTTTTAGTGCTGAGCTATATCCCCAGCCTCCAGAACAAATTGTCTTTCATCCATGAGTATTATGTTAGTTGTAGTTTTTCATATATGTCCTTTGATACCTTAGATAGATTTCCTCTCTTCCCATTTATTGTTCTTCTTATGAAAGGGCATTGAATTTATTTAAATTTCTGTTACATTGAGATGATCATGTGGGTTTTTTCCTTCATTCTCTTAATATAGTATTTCCTTCATTCTCTTAATATAGTATGTTGCCTTGATTGATTTTCCTGTTGACTCATACAGGCATTGCTGTCTATATCCAGAAGTTCTAAGTCCATAGATTTAACTAGCCACAGGTAGGAAATATTTCTAAGGAATATGATTGTACTTATTATGTTGCCTATTATTTTGTTAGCTGCATCTTATACCCTCAGCAACAAAACATAATAATTATTAACATGGTGTTTACATTGCATTAGTTATTATAACTAATTAACTAATTCTGAGATGCTTTAAAGTTTAGAGAAGGATGTGTGGATTATAGGCAAATACTATGTCATTTAACAGAGGAGACTTGAATATCTGTGTATTTGAACTGTGCAGGGCTTGAAGCCAATTCCTAGGTGGTATCTAGGAATAATTGCACCTGAAGGAGTGACTTCTGTTTGGTCATGTTGTAGACTCACTTTAATGAACTATCAAATTTGGTTTACAAGTATTTGATGTGCTTTTTGCATTGATAGTCCTCAAATATATTGGTTTATAGTATTTTTGTAATATCTTTATATGATTTTATTGTGAACCTAATGATGATTTTATAGAATTAATTGGAAGTGCTGTTTCCTTATCATTTTTTTTGGAAATACTTGCAAAAAAAATGCATGTTAGTTCTAAATTTCATATCTGCTAGAATTTTCCAGTAAGGGATTCTGGCATTGGTTTTTTAAAATCTATTTGACTGTTTTTGTTATGGATTAAATCATTTTATTAGTTAAAATGTTCAGATTTTTATTTCTTTGTGAGTCAGTCTTGGTCATTTGTATGTCTAGGCGCATTTAGCCTTTTCTTCTATATTTTCCATTCTGTTGATATATACCATAATAATACTCTCTTGCATACCCCCAGAATGCTAACTCAGAACTTATGTCGAGTATTGTGTTCTTTAAGAAAAAAGAAAAAAACATCAGAATTGAGTCAGGAAATATATAAAATAAAACCTAAAAACATGCATTCTGGGAAAAAAGGCAAAAACTGGATATTATTATAATGTAGAGAACAGAAGAAGAAATACCTTCAATGAAGGTAATAACTTTGTATAGAAAATGCTACCTTTTATGATAAATAAAAAATAATTATTTAGCAGTCTTGTCTAAGGTGTTGGACATGTCGTAATACCTCCATGGTAATTCTTCTGTAGAGCTGTGTGCTGATATTCTCTTTGCTTTAATACGCTGAGCTTAGCTCTTCCATTATGTTGGAGCGTTACTATAAAAATAATAGTGAACTGGCCAACCAGTCTCTAGAGTTTCCAAATGAGTTATGATATGCTTACAAACATTTAAAAAATCTTATATACAAATAATAATTCCCTTATTTCCAGTCATAATAATGATCCATTAAAATTAATTGGGAACAAGAGGCTCATGTCAATACTAAGACAGGAAAACAGAGAATGGTTTTGTAAATCTTAACCCTTTCAAAATGGTAGTGAACTTTTTTATCAAACCTAAACCAAAAGATCTAAAAGTTCACAACTGATCTTAGATTTCACTTTTTGAGAACACAGTTCCATACTTTGCCTATTATTTTGTTACCTGCATTTGTGTACCAAGTTGATTTGACTTCATCAGAAGGTTACTACTGAGTGATTTATGTTCAGTGTCAGTAATTACAGATTTTAGAAGTTCCTTCCTTCCTGTGTTAAGCTATTGGGCAAACAACAATGAGGAGGGAGACGAGGCCACCTACTGAGAGAGGTCAAAATCAGGTGAAAGCAATTAGCAAACCAAACACAAACGTTTAAAGGGATATTTGGTTCTGTGAATTTTTGTTCAACTTTACTACTTCCTGAATACGGAACTACTATTTATATACTAGGTTGAACTGTCCTCCAGTACTCATAAAGAATAAACAGACTAACAGGGCATGGCTCATTCCCTTAAAGAGCAGAAATAAACAGAGGTAAGCAGTAGTAGTATAATGAGGTAGATATTATTTTGGGAGGCCATTCTCACAAAGTGAATTAGCAAAAGGTACTTAGAACTAAAATTTCTCTGGTAAGTGAGTATGCAATAAGCAATACTTTAATAGAGTGCTTATCCCAAAAATGCTTTCTGTGAATACATTAGATACATTTATAAAAATTTGTAATGTTGTGATATAAATATAAATCTAGTCTCCTAAAATTGTATGTATTCAAATATGTACGATTAATTAATATATACATTTTTTATGTTTTTATAAAAAAGGTACAAAATTTTTTTAAAACTTCAGTTGTAAAAGTCAAGACTAAAACTGCAGAACAGAAACCCTTACATGGTCATCTGTGAAGAGAATGTTACTTTTTTGTCTGGCTCAGCTGTGAAAGCAAGTTAAACCATATAGAAAACAGTGTGGAGATTCCTCCAAAAACTAGAAATAGAACTACAGTGTGATCTGGCAATTTCACTACTGAGTATATATCCAAAGGAAGTAAAATCACCTATCAAAAAGAAATCAGACTCCCGTGTTTACTACAGGGCTGCTCTCAATAGCCAAAATGTGGAATCAACTGACCTGTCCACTGACAGATGAAAAGAGAAAAACTGTGGCATATTTACACAAAAGAATAATATTCAGCCATACAAATGAATTTCTGTCATTCACTGCAATGCAGGTGGAACCAGTTAAATCAGTGAGGCACAGAAAGAGAATACTGCATGTTCTTAATTATACATGCATTGAAAAATTGATCCCCAAAAGGTAGAACATAGAGCAAGATTACCAGAGCCTAGAAGGTATATGGGTGAGGAAGAGGTGCAGAGAGGACGGTTAATGGGTACAAGCTGCAGTCAGGTGGTAGGAATAATGCTAATGTTTTGTAGTGTAGTAGGATAACTACAAGTGACAACAGTTAATTGAAAATTTCAAATAGCTGAAACAAACAGTTGATTCCCAATTTAAATAAGTACATTTGGCTGATTATTATGCATTGTATACACGTATTAAAATGTCACACTGTACTCTATGAATTCATAAAATTATGGTGTCAACAGTTTTTTTTGAAAAAAGACAATTGCCATGCTACATAGTTCTATATAAACTTTAAAAATCAACCTATTAGGATAATATATTGACGGGTAAATTTGGAACTAAAATTAACATGTAGCTGGGAATCTCCTTATACTCGATTGGCCTTTTTTATATTATATAGATAATATCAATATCAACAACAATTTTAACTTATCAATGGGATTACTTTTTAAGAAGTCTTTTTTTCTGGTTTTGTTGTATAATTTTATAGTTTTATAATCCTCATTATGAAAAAGTCATTACAAGAAATTGTCAGTTTAAGCAGTAATGTCCTAAATATGTGTAAATATATATTGGATTTTTAAAATTTTTATCCTTTCAGAAATCTTTTAACTCTTGTCAGTTTGGTGGAAGTAGCATTCTGCAAATGACTTTTCAGTAAGCTTCCAATAAATAATTAGAAAACCTAAAATATACTTTAGAATTCATGAATTATTGAATACATGGAAATGGCAGATAGTTGACCTACTAAAATGTTTTTCTAGAAAATATGTTCACATTTTAAACGATTATATCAATATTTCTGAGGCTCTAGATGTAACGTAGTGAATGAGAGTATGATGCTGAGCAATTCTTACTCCCTAGATACTGATGTCACTGAACCTTTGGACCCGTGCGTCTTTACTTGTCTGCTGTTGAGAAGCCCTTTGCAGATGGGCAGAACTGAGCCCCGATTTGTTCTTCATTTCTTCTCCTAGTGACACCATCTCTGGGAATTTCATGTACACATATGTTCTGTGCCAATTTTTTTCACTGCAAAGTAACAGTTGTTCTCTTTGGAATTAAACAAATAATTCATAGTCAAATTTACCTACATTTTGCCTTCTGACTTTTGTACTTTGTGATCTGGTTTAAAAACGACTACTTCCAAATGAAAAATATAAATAATAAATTTACACAGACTACCTCATGGATATTTTTTGTTCACTTTTAAACTTTTAAATATTTCATTGGAGAAGAACACCATTTCTCCTACTACACCTTTGTCATATGTCAACTGACTACTAGTGTGTGTATCTTTTCCTGGTTTCACTATTCTGTTGTTTTGTTCAAGTTTATCTCTTTTCTAATATAACATCACTTTAATTACAACATCTCTGTAAATTCTGTCAATATAGGGTTACATATAGCCTCAGCTTTTATTCTTCTCTTGCTTTGGCTATTCTTAATTGTATTCATTTCTATATAAATGGTTTCCCATTTTTCTAAAAATAGACTGCTGGGATTTTTGAGATTATCTTGAATAAATAAAATTTGGGAAATATAATATATTTGTAATATTTAATATTCTAATTTAAAACATAATATACATACCATAAGGTATGTATATTTTCTTTATCTTCTATTATTGTGCAATATTTAATATTGAATACTTGAAGATGATTCTTTCATTGTATTAATCCATATGATCATACCTTGGTACTGGACTGCTTTGAAGCACCTTGAATTTGCTGCTTTACACATTTGCCTTGAGAATTTTTTATGGTTCTCATCATTTTCTTGGTACTCAGTAAGCAAACTAGAACTTGATGGTTCCTACCTCCTGCCTTGCTGTTCCTTGCAGCCAAAACAATTTGGTATTCACTGTTTTGGGTATTTTTCCTGGCTCTCAGAACCAATGAAAGATGAATCCTAAAGAAACCACAATGTCCGATAAATTATGCTGGTGATACAAATATAGTACTTTTTACTTTCATCATTATTTCTTATGTTTGTATTTAGGAATACAATCAATTTTGAATGTTAAACTTAAATTTAGTGAGTTTTCTAAATTCATTTATTAAATCTATATATACATTCTTTCATTTTTACATATGTAATCCAATCATCTATGAATAAAGAACTGTTTATGTTTTCCTTCCCACATTTATGACTTTCATATTTTCTTAAATTATTGCAAATTTTTGGCCTTTCAGGACCATGTTGAATAGAAGAAATAAAAGCAACCATTTTTGATCTGCTCTAAATCTGAAAGAGAAAGCGTTCAATAGTGCAACATTTGTTATGATGTTTTTGCTGAAATGTTTTACGATAATTATCATACTTAAATTTCCTTTATTTTCCTTTTTTCAGGGGTATAGGGGAGAATTTGTCTTTTAAAAAGCATGAATGGGTATGTTTTTCTAATGGTTCTTCTACACTTAGTGAAGTAATTTTTTTCAGCCCTCATATTAGCTTTGCCCAATATGTCTTTATTTAAATTGTCAATAAATGCACAATAAACACAATTGTGCATTTTTACAAGTGTCCTCAATTGTGTTTTTATTTTTATTTGAAATTCTCCTTCCTCTTCAGAATACTTGGTACTAAACCCAAATCAATACCCATGCTAGACAATTCTGAGCTATACTTTTCCCCCATTCACTCTATTTCAATGCATTTCCTTTGTTCAATTGCAATTTTAGAAAATATATGAGTAAATTAATTTATTTTTTTGATATGATAATATATTAGTTTGCAAATCTATTGTATTATTTGCACTATTTTAATTATTCTGTCTTCAATGTTTTGTTATTTTTATTTATTTTCCTTATTTCCGACTATTAAAGTTTAGATGTGTGTGGAAGTTGAGGGGCTGAATATTTACCTCAGGAAATTTGGAAGGTTTATAATTTTCTTTTTAATTTATAGCAATTGTATTTAAAACTTTTATTATTGTACAAATAATCATGGCTAATAATCATCACTAAATATTTTATAATGCCAGCTACTGCTTGACCTCTGAACTTTATTTTGTTATGTACATTGTTTTGATTTAGTCACAACACATTAATATTAAAAAATGGGTCAAACCATGATTTATTCATGTACCTGATAATTTTTTGTTTTTAAGAAAGTTTCTAAAACAGTTCATTTAAACTACTTTTCATATGTATTTCTCTCCTGTTTCTGTCTTAACAAAAATACTATGAACTTGGCTTAAAGCAATGTAAATTCATTACATTCTAGCTCTTGAGAGTAAAAACGCACAATCTGTCTCCCTGAGGGATACTTAGGATGCTGGAATGACTGATTCCCTATTAGCACTAGAAGAAATTCCGTTTCCTTACTCTTCGCGGTTTCTGGAGTTTGCCCACATTTCTTGCCTCAAGACCCCTTCAGCCAGAAAAGTATTACTCTGACCTCTGCTTTGAGTAACATAGTTTCTGACTTGAATCCATTTCCATACATTGAACCCACCTGGCTGAATGAGGAAAACCTCACTAGCTTAAATCTGATAATTTAATCATGTATACACACTTCCTATTTTATTTATTATCTTGTAACACATTCTCAAATTCTTAGAATTAGACTATGACTCATTATTTTGTCCAGCGCATCCTTTCTGCTCTCTTGATTTTGTTTCTGATTGCATATTTCATATGAAAAATGTTAGGCATTTACCTCCTGTTATCTTATTTTAAGGGTTTTCCATTTCAGCTTTTATTTAAATCAATTAAGGGTATCTACTATATGTTGTTTGGTAAGATTCAATTTTGAAATATTTATGGCTGATAATTTTCTCCAAGGAGATCTCACTGTAGTATATGTCCTAGGCTTACCATTTTAATTTCACGATGTGAGTTGTAGATTAAATTGTAAATGTCAGCTTGGTTGTTACAATCTTTTAGAACGAGGGTCTTAACCTTCCGGAGTTAGGGTGATTTCCACAATGTCTTTTGCATCTAATATTAGAGTGCAGCTGTCTGGAGTCAGCCAAGTATTTTTCTGAGTGTGAGTCACTTTGCAAACTTTATTCTTCAACTTCAGTTACTTAATCCAGGTATGTTTCACTGTTGATGTATCATCAGATTTTTCCCAGAACATGTTAGATGATTTCATATTTATTTTTACTGTTTTTTTGGTTTTCAGGAAAATCTTCTTAGTCTCTCAGAGCATTAAATACCACTAGTGAGATTTGCATTTTTGAGGACTCTGATTATCCTGGTGTGTTGGCGCACCCTTGTAATCCCAGCACTCGGGAGGCTGAGGCAGGAGGACTGTTGCAAGTTCGAGACCAGCCTGGGTTACAAAGTGAGCTCAAGGCCAGCCTGAACTGCATAGTGAGACCCTGTCTCAAAAAGACAAAGAAGGAAAGAAAAAAAGGACTCTGATTAGCCTTAGGTTTGTCATCTTTGCCAAACTTTCATACCCATAGTGTTTCACTTTGTTTATGTTTTATAGTCATTCTGATATACTTTTTCTTATTTGCCAGTCATAAAATAATTTCATTTATGAATTCTTTTCTTCTCGGGATATATTTATTCAATAGTGTAACAGTGATCCTATACTGTAGTTGTTTCTTTGCTATTCAATTTCTCCTTTCATCATTTTCTATTGTTTTATGACTTCACCACAGAGATATTATTAGAATCATATTTTCTATAAAATGTTAAATAGAAATTTCCATTCATATTTTTTAACATACAGCTGATGATATTATTCACGTGCTTATTTTTAAACATGGACAGATTTCCTCATGCTTTCTTTTTGCATCTCCACTACTTGTATAATTTTACTACAAATTCTTGCCTCCTCCTATAACTCGACTTTTGCTTATCTCTTCTCTCCAAGCTGTCCTTTGCCATGGTGTGTGGTCTGTGTGTATTTGAAGGTAGGGAATTGTCAGTGGGAGGGCAGAGTGAAAATCAGCTGGGCCTCTGTATACTGAACATCCACCAGGTAGAGGAAGAGTGCTAGAAGAGTGTGGCAGAGCACAGCTGCTCAGTTCATAGTGGCTTGCAGCCAAGCAGGGGAGGAGTGCCTGAGGGGAATGGTGAGAGACCACATATGGTACTTGAGGTCAAGTCTCCTTGACCCACCCCAGAAGTCAGCTTTCCTAATCTCCTAGGCAACTCCTATGCCAATCAAGTTAACTATAACAGTCACACATCTCTTTCTAGCCACCAGCTCTTGGTTTGATGGTCTCTGGGATAATTGTGAAAGGTTCTCTGTTGGTTGCTGCATTTTGTCCTGGTAATGTTGCAATTGTGTATACTCACTCCATATGTGTGTGCAAGTATGCAAAAAATGTTCAATATATTTGTTTCTTTGTTCCTTGGTATCATTTCTGCTCAGTGATTGGTAAGCAAATATGTTGGTGAGTATGATCCCCATGGCCCAGGTGACCATGACTATGATTCACTTAGGCATAGCTAGTGACAGTGAGGTAAATGGGTTCTGCTTCCAAGTCCGAGGACTGTTTTGGTGATTTGGATTTGGGGGCAGCTCATCTCTGAGTTGTAATTGGTTATCTGAAATGTATTTTCTAGTCTGAGGAAAGCAAAATATTTGAAGTCATAACAGAAGTTCAGAATGCTTTTTAGTAAAGTGTATTTTTGGAGGAATTTTTAGTAAATTGGGAGGTAAGTCTAGAATCTTCTGAAATTTTTCAATATTTTTTTCTGAATTATTCTAATCTCTTTCAGATGAAATACTGGATTAATAGCTTACAGCCTTCATCATGCATTAGAATTCTTTGGAAAGTTTCAAGAGGAATAACTGCTTAGGTTATAGCTCCAGAAATTTGATTTTAATTTGTCTAGCTGTGACTCTGGTAGTGCTCTTTTTTTAACAGCTCATCTAGGTGTTTAATGTATAGTCAAAGTTGAGAAACACTATAATAGAATTCCAATCAGAAAGAATAACCATTTTCAGGGGCAGATGCTGGAATAAAGGCTTAATATTACTACATTTCAGGATAAATGAAAGTAAATTATTTCTTTTTCACATGGAGCCACAGGGGAAATGATTCTGATTTAAATTGTTGTCCACCATGATTATTGAAGAAAAGCACCTTCCTCCTGAAGACTAAAAGCAAGCTATCCTCAGAAATTTGGGTTGAAAATATTAAAATATTATTTTTATAGTCAGTTCTATTTGAGGTAATTTATTTCATTGCCAAGGGAATAATTTGTTTATTGACTATTAAAGAGAAAGCTTATGTTTACTTGACATTTATTGTCATTATTGAGCAAATGTATTTAAAGTCAAATATTACTGAAAATTCCCAATATTTTTGTTTTTCTTAAAATAATTCAAAGACATAGATTTTTGCTTAGAGACTTGCCCATACGTGTGGATCAAGGGTAATATCTTTAGAGCTCATTTCTCATTTTACCTGGAAGCTACTAGGGGATTTATCTTAGGTGTAGTTTATACACATAGTGAATGTTGTATTTTTTTTTTTTTAGCTAATTTGTTCAGTAAATTAAGCACTTAAACTCTTGCTCTGCTAGGCCCAGTACCATTAATTAGACTTGATCAAATGTGTGGACTGAATTTTAAACCAGATTCTATCTTATAGATAGCTTAATCTGTTCTGAAATGTTGCACTTTTTTCTAGGTCTGATTAAATCAGTAATTCTCAAAATCTTATAGGATTGTCAGAGGGAGACCTTACTGTAAAAAACTAATATGAACTGCAGAGAGAGAGAGAGAGACAGAGAGAGACAGAGAGAGAGACAGAGAAGAGGAGAATGCAAGGTGCACACCTATAGGCTACTTGTATTGTAAATACTTACTCTGTTTTATGGAAATGAAGAAAGAATGAATGAATGAAAAGAAAGGAGGGATGAAAAAAAGACAGAACAGAATGGAAAAAATTGAAGGTAGGAAAGACTTTCACTTCTCAAACATTTCCTAAAATGATATCTGTAATTCATATTTCTCCCTGATTATTAAATTGTATCAAAAGATATATATTATAGGCACACTTCTTTCTAAGAAATGAGAAAAATCTATATTTGGTGAAGTTTATACCTCACCTTTAAAAGTTACATCTTTCTTTTAAAAAATTACATCTTTCTGTTTTATACTTATACAAAGTTGAATGATTTATCATTCAATGCTGCCATATATTTTTGCATATTATTTAATAATGCAAAAAGTGAATGATTTTAATACTATCAGACTTGTATGTGGAGATCTTTTGATAAATTTATTACCAAAAGACTAAACATGTAGGATAGATGAGATCCTTACATACAAGAACATACTGTTGGAATAAAAACTAGATTGCTTTCTTGAATATATTTTCAAATTATTTAATTTCACTGCATTTTCTGATTGTAATGAGGTTTACAATTTTAAAAGTCAAAATTGAGTAATAGTAATCTCTTTGGGCCCAATCTTGGCAATTCTTTTCTAAGAATTATTATTCATTTTATTTTTGGTTAATTAATACTGAAATATCATATACTTTCTTTATACCCTTTTTGTCTCATGCACATTCATTTTTCACGCATTCATTAACTCTCCTAATATGACTTTGTATGTGTTTAGAAAGTGCAAAGATTGTAATAGTGAACTGATATGTGAACAGTATGGAGTTGTGAGGAAAATGAACATTAATCAAATGAAAACATGGTATTTAACATAAAACTTTAATACTGCTAAGAGAAAAGACAATGTCTTTGGAGACATTTGGGAGATATTATCTAAGGTCAAAATATGAGGAATCTCATATAATATTTGAACTAAAGTCTGAGAATGGAAGAGGCATTCACATAATAGGCAGGCATGTTGGTAAGATAAAGGAAATGTGAGAATTTCCTTAGGTCAAACAGAGTATATTTGCATGATTTAAAAATCTGAAAGAGTATTTATGTGGACATTCACGAAAAAACACAAGGGACTCTGAGAGTATCCATAGATCTAGAAATATCAGCAGGCAAATTTGCTTTTACTTAAAGGAAGTGACAGAAGTGGATTCAGAGAGGGATATATTGTTGTTAGGAATCGCTTAAATTTAATTTTATAACGCATAACCTAAACAATTGTTATTTACTCATGCTGAAAAAATTATTATTATAATTTTTTTTTTTTTTTTTTAGTTTTAGTTTTCCTCCGGTACCGGGAACCGAACTCATGACCTTGAGCTTGCCAGGCAGGCGCTTTTGCTGCTGAGCTAAATCCCCAGCCCCTGAAAAAATTATTGATATTTCTGTTGTGTATGACAACACCAAGTGACAGTAGAATGGCAAATTCTTATGTAAAATAATAAGATTTATTTACAGATATATGTAACAAGTTTTATCTTTTAAATCATTGTTAAAGCAATCTTACACATCTTCATTAACAAATCTAGAAATCTGGTTAAAGATTTAAATTTGAAATTTCATATGATACCTTTAATATTATTCCCATAAACACTCTAAATTACCTTTAAAACATAAATTTCAGTATTGTGTAATTCACCTTTTTTTTTCTGTTATTTGAAAACAAATGTTCCAAAAGTTTATATTAGTTTTCTTTCTAGTTGTCAAAATTTCTTCCAGTATCTCTCTTGTCACCCTGAAATTAAATACAACTACTTCTGCCTGATGCACAATTTAGGTAATTTATACTCTCTAGGAAACAAGTTTTCAATGAATCACTGATTTTTATCAGGAAAAACAAATGTTTGAGAATTAAACATGCATGGCCTCAGTGCATGGTAGAGATAGGAAATCAGGTTTTTAAGTTTGCTTTTTAGATTCTTGTAGTATTTTTCTGTAAGTTTCAGGGACTGGTGTGCTCTCCCACTACAGGTAATTTGGAGTTCAGCTCTATAGATCTTGAACATTTTCCTAAGGAACTGATGCACAAATGTCCATTAGACCCATTATTGTTCCATTATGGTGCAAAGTATTGAAGTACATCAGTAAATTTGCAACCCAGTAAACAAATATATTCACAGAGTTTTAAAATTACAGAAAAATAAAGGCTAACTGAAATGGAACTCTGTAAATACTCAGAAGATCTAAACAAGAGAAAGCTGGTTACTAAGACACGGAGGCTGGTTGACACTGGAGAAAAGTTTGAAGAGTTGAGGAATCCTGCGCAGGCACTGAGGGAGGGCAAGATCATCCAAAGAATGTCAATAAACTTCTGGATTACAAGGCTCAGAGGAGGGTGTGGGGTTGGAGGACTGAAGCAGTGAAAATTCTGCCCTAAAAAAAGGACTGACGTTCAATATGCTATGAAATAACTTTGGGGAAGGGAAGAGCCCATTTTAAAAAGCATGGAGGGGCTGGGGATTTAGCTCAGTGGCAAAAGCGCCTGCCTGGCAAGCGCAAGGTCGTAAGTTCGGTTCCCGGTACCGGAGAAAAACCAAAAAAAAAAAAATAAAAAAAATAAAAAAAATAAAAGAGCATGGAAATAAAACTAGAAGACCTACAGTTTGGTACTGTGAATGTTAGTGGTAGGAAGGAGATCCACTTATGCCATAAAGTTGTTGCTTTTCAAAGAGCATGATGTGTGCTAGTGCTGAAGGTCCTGTGCCTGTAATGGTAGACTGCATACATGGTGACGTGCTCAGAAGACTGTATTACCTAGTGGCATCATGGATATTTTATTTTTCTTAAGTCTATTTTAATATATCTGTACTACACATTTTCTTAAAGGTGCTTTTCCCAAAACAGATCCCTGCTGTTAAAATGGTACATGATTATGTTTATATATAGATACATATATATGTGCATAGACAGCATATTTAATATACATATATAGTTAAGAGCGGTCCATTATATATTTCAGATTGCTTGCAATTGAACCTCAAGAGGTGGTATTTTGTAGTATTTCAGAATTCAGACTTAAATTAGACAATCTGGGTTTAAATCCTGGCTTTGTCATTTATTAGCTGTGTAGCTTTGCTATTGTGAGTGTTACACGAGCTGTGCATGTGAAGATTTGCTCCAGTGTTTAGAACTTGATAACAGCTACATAAATGTGGCTTGCTCTAGTCATTAAGTTAGCAGGAGTATCTAAGTGAGTAGATGTAAACATATGGAAAAGCAGATGTAATAACAGAGGAAAGAAAATGTAAAGTGCTGACTTCAAACTTAAAATTCATGATTTGATAAATTGTCTTCTAGTTCAATCTTTTACAGCTTTTTATTACTGGGAATTTATAAAAGAAGACTTATATCCTACCTTAAATCTCCTGGGCCTAAACATTGTACTTCCAGAAACTGAAAAAATAGCTCACTGATATAGAAAATGAGAGGTGATGTTGAACAAACATTTATTTATTTCTAACAATAAAAGGTAGAGTTCATATAGTTAGAGTCAATATGCTTAATGTCACTTGCACCAAAGGTCTAGAAAATATTAAATAAAAGATTTATAGTAATAAAAATTGGAGAAAAAGAATCAGTGACTACCAGAACTTATGGCTGTGTCCATGTTAGCCCTGTCTTTTGCACTATCATGGCATGCAGATTTAAGGCCTTTTTACAAAGTTCCCATGGATTCTTTGTAGACAAGGTATAGATATATAAATTGAATTATGGATTACTAGACAGATCAATAACTAATTGAATTATTTGAAATTGCTTTTAAAAACAAAAATACAAAAGAGGGAGACATCAACTTGAAGAACTGCATGGACGGAATTCAAAGTGGAAGTTAAAAGCTATAAAGAAAGAAAACTGAGCTCAATTTAAGAAAAATAGGTTTAGTAAATCTGTCTAACAATGAAACAGGTTATCTTCAAACACCATGGATTCCCATACATCTTTTCAGGAAACAGCTGGTCTTTTTCAGAAAATCACAGTGAGTATGGCATGGACAACTATGTTTTTCTGCTTGCCTAGAAAGTATTTCCCTTTATATTTGTCAAAGGAAACAAGTTTCAATTTGAGATAATAATCCTTGCCATGTTTTGATCAAGAATGACCCCAGAGCTCTTCATGCCCAGTGCTGGAGCTGCTGGACAGTGATTCGATCATAGGGATGTCCTACAGAATGTACTAAATACACCGCACTCTGTTAGGGCCTGGCAAGAAAAGGTGGGTCACTGAGGGTGTAGCCTAGAATGGAATATCTCCCCTCCAAGCCACGCCCTTCTCTCTCCTGTTCCTGGCCACCACTGCATGAGCAACATTTCTTCTGTCATGCCCCTCTGCCATGCTATTTGTTTCTTGAAGCTGGGTGAATGTGGACCGTCACTCTAAGCTAAAATAAATTTCTTCTAAGTTGTGGGTGTTAGGTATTGTGCCTCAGCCACATGAGAAGTGAGTAAAACATCTCTCTACATTGGTTATGGCCCAAGAGGGCTTTATATAATGTTCTTTCATCTCCTGGCCAAGTTGGAAACTGCTCCCAGTCAATCAGAATCTCATAAAATTTGAGCTGCAGAAGGTGGGGTCATATTCAGTCTTGAAGAAGAATGTCAGACAGATGGCCAGTTAGCTTCCCCAGATGGACATTTAGGGCTGCTTTGGTTTATGTTCTTCCTTGGGTGTGACTTTTTAGTGATTAGGAGACATCTGCTGCTTTCACTAGACCGCGTAATTTCCCCTAACTTTCTGTTGTTTAAAACCGCAGAAGTATGTTTAATCCACAGGTGTCAGGCTGAAGATAGGTTACAAAACTAAATCACTATTAAAACATCTTTTTGTCTGGACTCTCTGGAGGTCTGGATTTAGAAATATTTATGCTTCTCTTTAGTAGGTAATAATGGCAGAAATAGGAAAAATTGAAAATTTTGGCAGGTTAAAAATTCTAGTTATGTTTTCTTCTGATAGTGAAATTTTATGGAATTAGTTGTAGTGTGCCTATTGTAGAAGTTTTTGAGATTTTTACTTATCTGAAGCTTCCTCTTTGATTCCAGCATTGGGTCTGTGACACCCTGATCAGTTGAAATGGTCACAGGAGCTAAGAGAGTCATTGAAGAAATCTGATACTATCCCTAGCAACATTTGCTTCAATGAATGAGCAGGGCAGGAGATGATGTCACTCAGGTGAAAGTTGTGAAATTTATTACCCCGAAGAGACTGAATTGATTCGTTAGATCAAAAGGTGAAGATTTTCCCAAATCGGAGGCCATATTTAAATATTTACATGTGCAGTCTGGACGAATGTTGGCCATATGCAAACACTGTATGATGGACTGCAGGTAAGAACCCTGAAATAATCCACTGTGATTTGATTATTTTAAAAGCACATCTCCTTAATACCTCCTCTTTCTACCTCTGAATGAGTACAACACTTGCTCCCTGAAAGAAATACCCCACTACTGACTACTGCTGTAGGGTTAAGGCCTCACTCATCACCCCTCCCCTCCTCAGTCCTCCTCATTTCTGTCTTCTTGGTTTCTCCTTCCCTAGCTCGGTGTTCTTTAGTAGCAGATTTTAAATCATTTTTCTGTGTTAATGCAACTAATCATATTTTCTCACTATCCTCTAATTATCAATTCTTAAAATACACACATATTTTTATATTGTTTATGAAATAAACAATTTGTATTTCCTCCTCTTTATTTCATTTGTTTTGGCAGTTACATGACGTGGTTTCTTGTAATTCTTTGAATCTCTTCTGTCTCTGCAATTAAATATTTTCTTAATCTAAATCTGAACTATTTTATTGTCTATTGTGCATACTTAAGCTGTCACATATCTTTCTGTTTTATTAGTATTTTCAAAGAAACAATATTTTGACTCAGATATTCTATTTATGTGTATGTATGCACAGCAGGCATGAGGTTTTCAGCTTTATTAATCTCATAATTTTCCTTTATTATTTCACTATTTATGTTTCTAATTTATTTAGTTGCTATTTCAAGTATGTCATTCAATTTTTCTTCTCTAAACTTTAATATTTTGGGGGCCACAATTTTTCACTAAGTACAAATTTTGCTAGGCTCTATTAGTATCAGCACTGATTATCCTGATTTTCTTTAGGTTTCAGATCGTCTGTACACTTTATTTTAATTTCAGTTTACAAATACATAGCTTTTATATGGCACTGGGGATTTAACTCAGGGCTTTTGGAGTGATCTATATCCTTAACCCTTTTTCATTTTTTGTTTTTTGTTTTTGGTTTTTCTCTGGTACCAGGAACCAAACTCATGATCTTGTGCTTGCCAGGCAGGCACTTTTGCCACTGAGCTAAATCCCCAGCCCCCCTTTTTCATTTTTTATTTTTTATTTTTAGACAAAGTCTTGGCAAATAGCTAAATTACCTAGGCTAGTTTTGAGTTTTTTCAGTCCTTCTATCTCAGCCTCCCAGAGGTCTGGGATTACAGACAGGCACTACCACCGCTGTCTAAGCTAAATAATTTTATTTAAGCATATTTCTTATATCCTGAAATGTTATTTTTGCCCCTAATATTTATAAATTTTTATTATTTATTGTTCCATATATTAAATAATATGGGACAAATGTTTACAAAGTATTTTTTGTTGCAAATTACATGGCATTTTGCAAAGTTTCTTTGAAGACAATAGAAGACTTTGTTTCCACTTGATTAATAAAGTTTTCTCTCTTCCTGTAAGAGGTTTATCTTTAATTATTGTCTTATTTTAATTAACTTCTTCTTTCATGCATTACAGCTTTGGTGTATAGCTAACAAATCTTTGTCTTCCCAGAGCTGTGCAAGTTTTATCCTATGCTTTCTTCTCAAAAAGCTATAGTACTAGGCATTATAATAAGTCTGTACTCCATTTTTACTTATTTTTGCATATGGTGCATAAAGTGGAGTGAGGTTCATTTGTTTGTATTTGATAGCCAAATATGCCAGCATTATGGTTTGAAAAGACTGTGCTTTGTACATTCTTTGAAAATCAGTTATGCACATAGGGATTTGCTTCAATGCACTCTTTTCTGTGCCACTGATGTATTTCTCTGTCTTTATGCAGATATTGTACTGTTTTGATTGCTGCGGTTTTATAATCCAATTTTGTGCTTTCAGATTGTTTGACTCCTCTAAATCTCTAACATCTGTTTGAATTTTAGATTTAGTTCTCAGTTTCTCTAAAAACTTTCTTTGATTTTTGTTAGAATTACATTGAATTTACAGTTTTGTAAATTAAGTTTGTATCCTGAAAACATCTAACCACCTTAACCAATCCTAGAAGATTTTGTGTGGTTTTCTTTGATTTTTTACAAGACATTTGTATCATCTTCAAACAGCAAGTTTTATGACTCGCATTCCAATTTTTTTTTCTTTTTTACACACTTACAATTTATAGTGTATTGTGAAAAGTTATAAGAAAACAAGACATTTGTGCCTAGCTCCCAATTTCAGGGAGAAAGGATTAATTGCTCACTATTAATCAAAGTGTTACTTGTAGTATTTTGGTAATTTTGGCTATTCATTTAAGAAAGATTTTTAAAGTTTTATTTTGTGAGATTTTTTTTCATTAAAGAAATTAGGTTTTTCAAAGGTTTCTGCATTGAGATATTCATAATGTTTTTCCTATTTTGTCTAGTATGCTAAATAATGATTAACTTTGAATGCTGAGTTTATGTTACCTTGCAGTAATGAACATCAGTGGGTCATGAGTATCATTTTTATATATTGCCAGATTTTATTTGATAATATTTTTTTGAGATGTTGGGGTCTATATAATCAAATATATTTAACTAGTTTTGTATTAGGATAGAGATAGCTTTATAAAATGAGTTTGGAAATGTTCCTATGTATATATTTTGCAGAAGATTATGTATGTAGAATTGACATTATTTTTTCCTTCAGTGGCTGTATCAGTCAGGCTTTTACTGGAGAAACAGATATAACACAAAATGTACAAATTATAAGAAATTACAATATTGGTTTATAATGGTCAGCCAGAGAGTTGTATGAGGAAGTGTGCAGAGAGTGTCTGCACACTGAAGACCAAAGGAATCAGTCCAGGGTTCACTTTAGTTCACTGTAGAGTTCCGTGCAAGTCCGTACCAAGAGACCGATGAGTCTGCTATGGAAGGCTGAAGGATCCAAGGTGGAAGCCAAAGAGTCTGCACTAGAAGCCAGGAGACTAAGTCCAAGCTGAAGGTGAAGACTGGAGCTCCTCCAAAAGGAATGGAAGTACCTCTGTCCTTCTTCATTTCCCTTTTATATTATCTAGGTGATGATCCACCCTCGGGTGGCTTCTCTACACCCTAGGGTCGCTCCTCTACACCCTAGGGTGGCTCCTCTACACCCTAGGGTGTAGAACTGCTGAGCCAATTGCTGAGCCAAGTTTAGTTATGCTTCTAAACTTCTCAAGTTGACATAATCAGTCAACCACTACAGTGGCTGATAGAAATGACTACAGGCACCATCTGGTTCTGGAATTTTCTTTACAAATTTCCTGCACTTCGACCCTATCAGCACCAGGGTCACACTGTATAAAATCTCCCTAAGTGTCCCTGTTGAGTTTTATAGAAAGAATCTGTTGGTGTTGGTCTCTTTATTTCCATAGCCCAGGGGCTTCAGATGATTCTCAGCATACCCTACACTCAGCCTGCAGAACCTTCTCAACCACTGTCAGCTCAGTGTTCTGACCTGTGCATATGCTATTTGCTAGGGTCTGTCCAACATGGGCAAGGCATTGTTCCTTTCTGCAGGTACCTGTGCCTTCTGGACTTCAGGATAGTTGTTCTGTGACTTCAATTCATTAGATTGTTAAAAGAAAATTATTAAATTCATAGTTTTTCAATTTCTCTTTTGTACTAGTGGAAGCAATGGTCATTGCAGTGCTGGGCTGAAATATTTTATATCATTGAGCTGAAACTGGAAACCTGGTACTATTAATTGCTGATTTTTCTTAACTTAAAGTTACTACAATAACAAAAATTTTATTTTTTATTTTAAAGGGAAACAATAAATCAATGGTGCAAAATTTCAAAACAAGATTGTAGGAGAGTAAAAATGGTTAGTATATTGTTATCTTCAAAGTACTTGTTCATATTACAAGATATAGGCATGAAAAATTGATCAAACAATGTACTAATAAAACTTTCTTTTCAACAAAATAATAGCAATTAGTTATATCAGTTTAATAATATCCCTTAGTTTTTGAGGGTTGATCAGGTCCACAATCTCCCAAATGAGTGTGCAGCAAAGGATAAATAAAAAGATGCAAGTGGAATGATTTCAGGGCTCCAGGAGGGTAAAAGCCCTCTCACAGAATTTGAGATTCTCTTAGGGCTAAGTCCAAGATCTTCTCAGGGTGGCCTGTATTTATTTGATTATCAGAAGAAGGGAGGGGAGTACTCAAGAAAGGCAGAAGTACTCAAGGACTTCTCTAAGTAAGGAATTAAGTTAATCTTTAATAAGGACTAAGTTAATCCACCCAGGAGTGAGATGCCTGATGCTACAGCCTTTATCCAATTGAGATCAGATCCAGGTGTCCTTGGCTGTGACCTGGTCTTATCTTTTGAGGCTTTCCAGGTTTATCTGCCATTACAGGCTTTGGTGGGTATTAACCCACAAGTGAACCCTCACAGAGGTTCACTTACTATGACTCAACTGTCCATTTCCAGACAAGAAGCCAAGGCCTTGTACAGATGCACAAGTGAACATGAAAAGCCAATTGATTAGTTTAAGTCCTGCTCAGGACTGCTTTGTAGTGGTCTCAATCAAGTAGTATAACTATCTTTATCTGGTTTATATTTCTTTCTCCCTTCCTCCTTTTCTCCTTTCCCCCATCCTAGTTTCTCTTTCATTCTGAACAATTTCTTCTCATTTCACAATATCTATTATACATTTTGGAGCTTATTTACTCTTTCAGCTTCTTACACTAGGGAGACAATACAATATTTACACATGCAAGTCTTATTTATTTCATTTATGACTATGGTCTCAAGTTATATACTAATGTTCAACTTCCCTATGAAGGTCTCCAATTTTATCCTTCTTTATGGCTGAATAATAATGTACTGCATAAAAAATACCACATCTTTTTTGTCCATTCCTTGGTTGATGGCCATTTGTGTTGTTTCCTAGATTTAGCTGTTAAAAATTGTACTCATATAAACATGGGTGCATATATATCACTGTGGTATGATATTTTCAATTCTGGGAAAACACCCAGAGGGGAATAGCTGGGTTGAATGGTACCTCTAAATCTAGGTTTTTGGGGGAATCTCCACCTGATTTCCAGAGTAGTTGCACCAGTCTACATTCCCACCAACAGTGGAGAAGAGTTCCTTTTTCCCTATACCCCACCAGCATTTATTATTGGTTGTTATCTTGATGATAGCCATTCTTATAGGGGTGAGATGGAAACTCAGTGTTGTTTTAATTTACATCTCTAGAAGATCAATGACATTGAGTATTTTTTTCATGTATTTCTTTGCTATTTATATTTTTTCATCTGAGAAGTGTGTATTCATTTCAGATGCCAACTTATGGATTGGGTCTTTGAATTTGAAGGGGGATCTAATTTTTTTCCATTCTTTGAATGTTCTAGATAGAAGTTCTTCATCTGAGGGACAGTTGGGTAAAATTTTTCCCACTCTGTGGAGTTTCTTTCTGTTTGTTTTTTTTTTGGTATTGGGAATCTAATTCAGGACCTTGCACTTGCCAGGCAAGTGCTTGTGCCACTGAGCTATATCCCAGGCCCTCTATGGGGTTTCTTTTCACTCTGTTAGTGATTTGTTTTGATGTGCAGAAGCTTTTTAGTAAAATGAGAACCCAGTTGTTGATTCTTTGCAGTGTTTCCCAAGCAGTTTAGGTTTTGCTCCTGTAGTCTCTGCCTACCCCTATGTCTTCAGGGTTTCTACCTACCTTCTCTTGCAATAGATTGAGTGCTTCTGTTTTAATATTTTGATCATTGATCCATTTTGACTTTAATTTAGTGCATGGTGATAGACATGGGTCTAAGTTTAGTCTGTGACATGAGGAGAGGTGGTTTTGCCAGCACTATTTATTAAAGAGAGTATCTTTCTTCCAGTGAAGATGTTTGGCTCCTTGGTCAAGGATGAGGTAGCTGAGTGTGTTTATCATTGTATCTGCACCTTCTAATCTGTTTTATTAGTCCTCGGGGCTGTTTTTTTTTCTTTACCAGTATCATGCTCATTTCTTCCTTTCCTATCCTAATTCCTTTTATTTCTCTCTCTTGTCTAATTGCTGTGGATAATGTTTCCAGAACTATATTGAATAGTAGTGGTGACAGTGGACATCCTTGTCTTGTTCTTGATTTTAGAGTGAAAGCTTTCAGTTTTTGTCCACTTAATGTGATTTTGGATGTTGCTTTGTCATAGATGGCATTTATCAGATTGAACTAAAGACCATCTGTTCTGATTTTCTGGAGGGTTTTTGTCATGAATGAATATTGTACTTTATTAAAAGCTTTTTCTGCATCTGCTGAGGTGATCATGTGATTTTTGTCTTTGGCTCTGTTGATGTGGTATATTACATTTATTGATTGGCATATGTTGCATCTCTGGGATGAATCTCACTTGGTCAAGGTGTTTAATCTTCTTTAATATTTGCTGTTTGCTAGTATTTTATTGAGAATTTTTGCATCCATGTTCATTAGGGAGATTGGCTTGTAGTTCTCTTTTTTGGTTGGATCTTTCTCTGGTTTTTATATCAGGGTGATACTCACCTCCAGGAATGAGTCTGGGAGAATTGCTTCACTTTTAATTTCATTAAAGAATATGAGGGTTATTAGTGTTAAATCTTCTCCAAATTTCATGTAGAATTTAGGTGTGATTCCATCAGGACCTGGACTTTTCTTTGTTGGTAAGTTTTTGGTTACATTTTCTAGCTCATTAACTAATATTGGGTTATTCAGAATTTTTATATCTTCTTGATTCAGCTTTAGTAATTCATATGTTTCTAGAAATCTGCCCATTTGTTCTGTGTTTTCCATCCTATGAAAATAAACATTTTCTAAGTAGTTATTGATGATCTTCTGAATTGTCACAGGATCTGCAGCAATTTCACACTTTTCAATTCTCAGTGCAGGAATTTGAGTCTTTCTTTCCTTTTTTGATAAGGCTGGATAGGGGTTTAGTAATTGTACTTATTTTTTCAAAGAACTGACTCTTTGATTCATCACTTCTTTGTATTATTTTGTTGATCTCCATTTCATTAATTTCTTCTCTGATCTTTACAATTTCCTCCCTTTTATGGACTTTGGATTTGTCTTACTCTTCTTTTTCTTGAAGTGTATAACATTATGTTGTTTTTTTATAGTCATTCTGTTTTCCTGATGTGATAATTCACTGCTATAAATTTCCCTCATAGGACTACTTTCATTGTATCCCACAGGTTCCAGTAAGTGGTATTTGCATTTTCATTTGATTGTAAATATTATTTAATTTCTTCTTTAATTTTATCTGTCACCTATTGGTTGTTTAGGAGGGTGGTATTTAATTTCCATGTATTTATGGAGTTTTTGTGGTTTCTTCTGCCATTAATTTCCAATTTCATTGCACTATGGTCAGATAATATACACGGGATAATTTCAGTTCCTTTACATTTACATAAGCATGATCTGTGGGCTAGTATATGATCTATTTTAGTGAACATCTAGGTTCCTGTTGCAAGGAAATTTGTTTCTCATCATTTGACTTTCAGTCTATGATATAGCATATTGTTGGATCTTGTTTCTTGATTCTTTCTACCAGTCTGTTTCTTTTGATTTGTGAATTGAGGCCATTTACCTTGCTGGTTATAAATGGTACATATTGGATTACTTTCTGTATGTTATTTTACTGTTGTTGGTTCCCTGTTTTACTCCTTTGTTTAATTGCTTGCCTGCCTGGTGGTTCTTTCTGATGTTATTCTTGAAATTTTGGTCATTTTTATCTCTGTCTAGATTATCTTTTGGTACTTTTTGTTGGGTTGGTTTGGAGGTCATAAATTTCTTCAGCTGTTCTTTGTCATGGAAATGTTCCTTCCTCCATTAATTTTGAAAGATAGTTTTGCAGAGTACATCACCCTGGGGTGGAAATTGTTTTCTTTCAGGACTTGAAATACTTTGCTCCAAGCTCTTCTTGATTTGATGGTTCATGTTGAGAAACCTGCCATTCTTCTGATAAGCTCTCATTTATAAGTGATCTGTTTCTTTTGTCTAACAGCTTTCAGTATTCTGTTCTTGTACTGACTTTCTACAATATTGATTATTATCTGTCTTGGGGTGGTTTTATTTTATGGTTGTTTGGCGTTCTATATGCTTCATTTATCTGTGTGTCAAGGTCTTTATGCATGCTTGGGGAGTTTTTTTCAGTTATCTCTGTGAAGAGTGTTTTTTTTATGGCATTTGTGCTGTCCCGAGCTTTCTCATTGTCCCCAGTCAACCTTATGTTATTCTTCTTTGCTTTATCTTGCAGCTATTGGATTGATTTTTTCATAGTGTCTTGCTATTTTAAAGATATCTTTCTTTTCATGATCAGTAGCTGCAATTCTGTCTTTAAGATATTATATTCTATCCTCTCCTTCATTCAATCTGTTGCATGTACTTTCAATGGAAGTTTTAATCTCTTGGATTTCTGTTTGAATCTGTTTCATGGATTCCATTTCTTTCCTATGTTGAATATTTTTTATTTCCATTATTTTTCTAAGCTTATCTACCCTTTTATCCATGTCTTCTCTAATATCTTTGATTTTAATCATGATTTCTTTCTGTACCTGAGAAATAATTTTCTCTTTAGGCTTTTCTACTTGTTTTTTCACTTCTGCTGCTATCATTTCAGAAAGTTACCGTGTTTGACTTCTAGTTTCATCTGTGTTCCAGGCTTGTCCTGGGTGGGCTGGATGTCTAGGGTTGCATTTTGCTTCTGCATCTTGTCATTTTCTAATTATTCTTTTGTTTTGTTTTCTATGTTGATGCTTGTCAATTTCTTACCATATGTAGCTTTATCACTACTACTGAGTTTTCCCTAGAAGATGTCTGTTCTTCCAGGATGTCCTCTAGATGTAGGTAGTTCTTTATATCCACCCCAAGAACATTTGCAAAGGATGCAAATTTATTATTTGGTTTTCACTCCCAATCCTTTTGTACTGTGCTGTGGTAGTGGTTTTGGCCCCATACAATCACAGTGTTATCATATGGGGGGGAGTGTTATGGTTTGTCTGTGTGTCCCCCCACAACCTCATGTGGCCATGGGGCAGGCTTTTAGAGTTGATTG
Organism: Chinchilla lanigera; assembly: GCF_000276665.1. Classification (NCBI taxonomy): domain Eukaryota; kingdom Metazoa; phylum Chordata; class Mammalia; order Rodentia; family Chinchillidae; genus Chinchilla; species Chinchilla lanigera. Next base: position 40,334,611 of record NW_004955408.1, read on the forward strand.
AGGTGTGAGAGCTACACCCACCCTAGGGTGGATAGTTTGCATATGTAAGGGAGAGGAAAAGGGTGCTTGAGGCCATGCCTCCCCCATTCCTCCCTGGTGTGTGTCGTTGCTTTTGCTGTGTTCAGACACCAGGAGCTGTAGCCCTCTGCCATGTGCCAGTCTGCCCTGTAATCTGCCAAGTATGGACTGAAACCTCCACAAACTGTAAGGGAAATAAACCTTTCCTTCCTTCATTTTGGGCATGAGGTATTTTGTCCCAGCAATGAGAGAAAAGTAACCAAGACAGGGGGAAAATCTTTATGTAACATATATTACATCCTGGCTAAAGTAGTACAGTTAGCAATAATTTCAAGTACAGCTTAACTTCTGATAAACTATGGTAACCATTCACCTGATACCTGTGACCACAGGTGCAAACTCTGATGTTATATTACAAAATCAAGCATATACCATGTACTTATATGCAGTGATTTTCCCATTAGTGGAGTGATTTCACCCTTCTGGAGTATGTAGGGGGTTAATATATGTAGGTGACAGGATATAAAGTGATTAGTGAGGTCAGATATAGTAGAATCAAGGCTGGAGGTCAGAGGATAATCACCCGAGTTTGGGGAATATGGAGGACAAAGGAGGAAGAGAATGAAATAGAATGTGAAGGGGTAATCAGAAAGGAAAAAAACGTTTACTCACTTGAAAGTTTAAATTCAAGAATTAATTGAGGAAAGAGAAAAAGAGGATCAACAGAAGAAAATGAAAAGAAAAGGTAAGAAACCTAAACAGTGAAAAAAACCCAAGTATGACAGAGAAAGAGAATGGAAAAGAAAAGAAGAAAAACAAAGAAAGAAAAAGGAGGCTAGAGAAAGGAGAGGAAAAAAAACCCCAAATACAAAAATAACTGCAGAATACAAAATAAGATGACTTCCAAGCACACAGCAAAGAGATAGCCAATCACACAAACAAGGAAGAATAAAGGTAATAAAATACCTCTGGTGTTTACAGTTCTGTGATAGTGTCTGTATTTAATCCCAAAAATGTGCTGGGTATAGAGCTGATTGTGGCCTTTGAATGTAGGGACTGGGACTGGTCTTATGTTGGTGAAGTTCTCTAGAGTCCAACTGCTGACTTCTCACTGCTGCTTTAGACATTTGCACATGGTGGTCTCGCTAATTACTCCACCCTCCAAGGCATATGTGTACCTGTGTGCCTTAGGCCAGCTGTCTGCCTGGGTCTCAGGACTTGGGGTTCTGCTCAGTCCACCCATCAAAGGCATGTGTCCTTATGCTCTTGTTTCAGACATCACCTTCCTGGGGCAATGGAGGAAGGGCAGAACAGGAATAATCAACAAAATATTTTAGAATCAAATATAAGAAACATCTCATTCAGTACAATTATCTGAAATATAGGATATTTGTTAGAGGAATTAATCATTATTTTCTGCAACAAGAAACTATGGTCCATATTCATGTTGGCTGATTTAAACTTCAGAATTGCTTAGTGGCTAACTGTTGTGTTTGGGATGTGTTTTGTTACTCAAAAATTCATATATTGGAAGTGTGGTCTTCAGTGTAGTGATTTTTAAGGTGGTGAATCTTAAAGAGTTCAGCCCTTGCAGAAGATTAGGTGATGGATGCACCACCCTTAGAAGGGATTAATATGATTCTTATGGGATCAAATCAATTTCCCCTGCAGTGTGTGTGTGTGTGTGTGTGCACACGTGCACGCGTGTGTATGTGTCTGGCACTGGGAATGAAGGACTTTGTGCATACTGAGCATATATGCTACCCCTGAGCTACATCCCTAGGCCAAATAAAATTCTTATTAAAGAGCACACCTGCAGTCACCCCACCACAGTCTCCTGATCCCTGAGGTGCACACTTGCCCTTTTTGCATGCAACCTGTTTCCTTCCCACTTCCTCACCACATTGTGATCAAGACAGACAGATGTACATATGTCTCAGCCACAACCCATGCGTAATGGGGTGTTGATTAGATTCCCAAGAGACTGAAGGAAATACCCAGTGATAGCTTGTGAGTGCTAAGGTTTCTCAAGACATGAATATGACTGGGCATGGTGGCGCACACCTGTAATTCCAGCACTCAGGAGGCTGAGGCAGGAGAATCATTGTGAGTTCGAGGCCAGTCTGGGCTACAAAGTGAGCTCAAGGCCAGCCTGAACTGCATAGTGAGACCGTGTCTCAAAAAAAAGACAAAAAAAAAAAAAAAGACATGAATACAGGTACAGGAAAGAATAAGAGAGTTAAGTTTTACTAACAAAAGATAGAATGGAGCTGGACTTGTCCCTGAGGGCTCATGGCAGAGGGCCACATGGAAAACTGCAGGTCTTTTGCAGGTTTCAGTGGTGCTCAGCACTCTCTGGAAGTGTGCTGTTCTACACCCAATTATTGCAGGAAGGTAGGTTTGTAGATTAGGCTACACATGCAGTGGCATAATGGACTTGCCTTGTTCTGTTGTCTGACCAACATTTCCAGGAACAACTGACTTAACATGAGCAAGAAGACAATTTCTACAAATTCTAATTTAGCCATCCCCAGTGTCACTCTGAGAACCCATCCAGACAGTCCTGTACCTCTTCACTTATAATATGCTTACTTTAATAAGAGTGTTTGGAACATCAAACATGTGTTTTGAGGACATACTGATACATGCCCTAGATTTTCTCAGGAATGATACATTGCACCATGTTCTTTGAACTTTCCAGCCACAAAAATCATGAGCCAAATGAACATGTCTTCTTTATACATTACTCAATGTTGGGTGTTCTGTTACAGCCACACCAGTTGGACTAAGACCCATACTTGTGGATACTTCATGTACCCTTGTGGACATTGAAGCAAGTTAAGAATTTATCATATTAAGTGTAGAATTCAAATGAAAAGAATAACTCAATTTAAATTGAAATTAGGACAATATTTTATATTAGGAGGTTGAACAAAGTAGGTCACATAAACTAATTTCTAAATGTGCATGGGAAGAACCATTGATGCTACATGATCTATAAAAGATGTTATCATTCATGATGCTCCTATTCTGAATAGTGTAAAGAAATGCTATCTTCAAAGTAACTCCCAGATCTCTTTGACTACATTTTCTTTAATCTCAAAAAAAGTTTATCAGGTATTTTTGTCTCAGGACTTGAACTTCAATTTCAGGGAATACTGGTGAGATATAGATAACCAAGGGAAAATAAATGAATTTAGGAATGTTTTGTTAGTGCAACCAGAGTGTTTATTTTAGACTGTAGTTCTATTTTCAATTTTTCCTATATTAACACTAAAGGCAAAAAGTACCACTTGTTTTATTTCCGATGCAAATTATTAATACTAAAATATACTTATTTTTGTTGTTATGAATTGTTACCTTCAAACAGTAAGAATAGGTTGAAGCTCTGTATTTTACCAAAAAGCATTTACATAAAGGAAACTGCATATACCAGAGTTTTATTGTGAATATTTTTTTGTGGGAAATGAGTTATGGTAAAGTATTACAAAGTATATGCTTGCTGAAATATTCCAAAATCTAATTTTAAATCAAATCTTCTGCTATAGACCTACACAGACTCTTTGTTGAGAAAAAAATTCACTGAAAAATTTTCCTATCTAACCACTTCTCTTCACCCTATGTTGTAATGAATATTGGAATGTTCAAAGCCAGAGAAAATATATGTGAATCAACATTGGTCATCATCTGAATCATTTTCATCTATCATATTGTGGAAAATTGGATACCTTTATATAGGAAAGCATTTGGCAGCATTTTTGTTTAATTAAACATTTTTGTGGGAGTTTGAAATAAATTAACTGTTAACAGACTGGAAACAGAGCCTCTCAGAGAAATATACTCAGTTGTGATCTTTTGATTTTTCAAGAGACTTCAATATAAGAGGCTAGCACGCCTATAATCCCAGCTGAGGTAGGAGGATCTTTATGAGTTCAAGGTCAGCCTAGGCTACAAAGTGAGTTCAAGATCAACCTGAACTGCTTAGCAAAAGCAAAAATAATTTTTGTCTCAAAAAGATAAAAAAATTGATAATAAAAAAGAGCCTAATATGCAGATTATTAATATATCTGGATATGATGCAGGCCAAAATACAAACTGTAGGGTACCTACTCTTTAACTCTTTACCCATATTTGATGACATCTTTAAATTTCACTTTTAGGTTTTAACATTGTTTTTAAAACTGGTATGTTTTCAGAACATTTGCCTCTCAGAATCCATAAAAGGAAGAAAATAAAACAAATATTTTTAATTTGCTTCAAATATAAACACATGCTCTTTCTATTAAACTTTATAAGCCTACAACTTTTTTTTTTTTAAGTACCAGATAGGCTCAAAAAAGTTTGAAATTCCTAATCTCTTTCCACTATCAAGGCATCTTCTTTTTAGGGTGTGAGTAAAAGTGTTTTAGTCTCTTGCATTAATATAGCATCAGAGAAGAACTTCTTTTCTTTTCTTCAGTTTATTTGTGGAATATTTACTTATGAATGCTTCTTCAGAATTGTTAAAGGAAATTTTACCTTACCATTACCTTACCTCTTTATTCAGGTAATTCAAGGATTTCTAGTTTATCTTCAAAATTGTTCAGTGTCAAGAAGACCTGAACTTTTTAAGGAATCTCAGGATGATTTTATATGATTCTTTGAGCTTGGGCAGGAAAGTAAATGATTGTGCTATATGTTGTCCCAGTGTCACAGTCTTCTGTCATAGGTGTTTGTTACTCTGTGAAGACAGTAGAGAAACTCAATTGGAAACAGGAAGTGGGTCATTTTTTGAAAACTTCCTACTCCAAGAAAATACAGTATCAGCTTGATTTGGCTATTTGATAAGACTAATAAAAAATAAGCTAAAAATATATTCATTTTGGATTTAATCTTAAAAGCCATGAAACATAATGGGAAATAATGTGGGGTTGATCAAAGAGTGGAGGTAAAAGAATAATGGTAAATCTTGCTCTGTAACCTGTCCTAGTTTTTATTAGCATGTTGAAAGGTTATGAGGTTACTAATAGGTTACTAATATTTATATACCAAAATATTTTTCCTATCTTTCCATCTGCACTGACAAGACTTGTTTAGACTTAGATCAAACTAGCTTAGTGAGACTTGGAGAGCAATAAACTAAGATTTCCTTTAAAACGTTCTATAGAAGTTGGGCATAGTGACACACAACTGTGATCCCAGCACTCAGGTGGCTGAGGCAGGATGATTGCCATGAGCTGGTGGCCAACCTAAGCTACATAGTGAGTTCAGAGCCAGCCTGAACTGTGCACTGAGACTCTGTAACAAAAAACAAAAAAAACAACCTTCATATAGAAAATCATACCTGTTAGCGAAGCAAAATTTCAGCAACTATTACATTCTTAAACTATGCGATATGCAGGTGAATACCTAATGTTATGAAAGTATGCTGTTGCCTCCATCCAGTTCAGAAGGTTAAGGAATGGTATTTGTTTACAAGTTTCTGTTTATCTGTGACTTTTATAGATGTACATGACTCAAGTAGGAAAGATATTCCTTACACAGTGTCTTATTTTAGCTTAAAATATTCAGTAGAAAGCATGAGATAGGAAGCAAGAGAAAAAGGAAAAGCAGCTTCTAACAATGGATAGTGATAGATTTCCACAAAGACTAGGCAAAATGTTGGGAAATCACAACGTTAGGGTTTTTATCTCACTCAGATAATAGTGCAAAGCTAAATGAAGATACAGTTATGAAAAAAGTTGAATGCCAAACTATAGACTTTAAAATTCTCCCATGAACCAGGCAGGTAGTGTGCCTGTAATCCCAATAGAAGCTGAAGCAGGAGGCTGAGGCAGGAGGACTGCAATGAGGTGAGGCCAGGCTGAGCCACATAGTTCCAGGCAAGCCTGAAATACATAGCAAGGCACTGTATCAGAAAAAAACAAAACAAAAATTGTCTTCAAGGAACAGGGAAATATTAGAGGTTTTGAGCAGAGCAATAAGGAGAGAAAAGGGCATTTCTAAGGTCAATCTAGTGTGAAGGGTGGATTTGGAAGGGATTGAAATCGAGATTTTTTTAAAAAAGTCAAATGAATAAAATATACTAGAGAAGTTCAGGAACATAAGGAATAAGAAATAGATTTAAACCTGACAATCAGTCACTATGAAGAATATGCTGCATAGTTTTAGTTCAGAAATGAGTTTGTAAAAAGTTAAGGCTTCCCTTGTGGGCTACAAGGTGTGCATTAAAATTAAAGGGGCAGAATTAATCAGTATATAACTGAACCAAGAACAGAAACAACATATCTTTGTTAAAGTAAGCAAGAAAAATCAGCTGCTTTGCTTGGATAACTTTGAAAATTCTAAATTAAGTAATGGAATCTTAGAAAGGACAATCAAAAATGGTGAGTGATATACATTACAGACATGTACACATACACACATTACATTAAGAACACTACTCATTTCAAAATTCAGAGAAGCATGAGGATGATTGTAGTGACAGTGATGGTGAAGTGGAAATATTTTTGGTACTTATTTTTTGTCGATCACTGTATGAAATACTTTCACATGCATCATCTCATTTAATCACAACTACCACATGATATACAAATTATTATTATTCTCATTTTCTCATTTAGATATTAAAGTTAGCTATTTAATTATATATTCTTAGATACCTTCAGCTGTTTGTTTATTATGTAGACCATTTTCAGAAGTGACCTTATATTAACATCCTCCTAACTTAAGTAAAACTCAAGAAGGGCAAAAGTTATCTTCTGAGACAGTTTGAAGATCTTACTTTTAATTACTATGAACTGTACATCTCGGTGATAACAATATTAACATCAAGATCAAAAGTTTTGAGTCCAAGCCTCCTACTTCCACAGCAGATGCTGTGAGTTAGAAAGGAAAGAAATACCTGTGGTGGTGGTGCTGTAAAATATTAGGAGTAGAGGACCCTACAGAGTTCAACTCTCAAAGAGGCCAAAGGTCTGAGGCTTGCTGCAAGACTTTAAATAAGAAACAAGATACTGCACTTTCCTTTAATAAATATTAGCTGTTGAATTTATTTTAGTATTGTACTTATTTTTATTTTAAAAGCAAGTAGAAAGAAATAAAAATGAGGAATTGCATATTTATGACAATGGATACTACAGGGTCATTTCTGTCTCTTTTGAGCTAATTTCCTGTGTTGTATCCCTGTAGATATCATAATTAACCCAGGTCAGTGATATATTCTAGGCCAGTGTCTATTTCTTCCAAGTAGAAAGGTGGAAACAAGTTATAAATCCTAAAAATTAATTAACTAATTTTGATGAAATCACTTGAGTTGCAGTTTCCTCACAGCTTAATATAATCAAAAGACAAGAAAACTGACTGTGGGTGAAAATTAGATCTACTAGCTTTTCTTTTTTACTTATTTTACAGATAATAAAAAACAATAAAAATGATACAGAATTTCAAAACAAGATGTAGGAAATAGCAATGGTTATTATATTGCATAATTGTTATCTTCAAAATAGTTGCTTAGTTTACCAGATATAGGCATGTAAGTTTGACCAAACAATGTAAACACTAACTATTCCTTTCAGTGAGCTAATAGAAATTAGTAGTACAATTATCTTAGTTATCTCATACATATGTATATATATATACATATATATATACATATATATAAAATATGCATCCTTTTCTTCTTTTCTCCTTTCCCTCATCCCTAATTTACTGTTTTGGTTATCATGAATGATCATACAAAGTGCTCATCATGACTATTCTTAAAATGTAAATTCAGGCTATTTCTCCTTTAAGATTCCTTTATAAAGTAATAATTATAGAATGATACCAGACAAGTGAAGATCATAAGCTTGGTAGTTGATGATGTCTAATGCAATATGAGCCTCTTACCACTTTAATTTTTAGAAATTTTAATGATTTCTATATACAAACTGAAAATTATGTTTCTAGTATTTGAATTTAAATGGACAAAATAACTATAATTTTCATTTCATAACAATTTTATTCAGTTTTTCATAACTGCTTTAGAATGAAAATTTACCATTAACCTAAAATTTACCAGATAAATAAAGGAAGAACGATTCTCTATAAACTTGGAATATTATATACTTACTATGGCTTCTTTGTTACTAAATTTACTGTCAAAACTTCATTAACCTGTTACTGCAGGTAACTACTTACTTCTTAGTCTTTATTTGTTATTATTTATTGAATAAATGACTTTTTTGGGAAAGTTATAGAAATGGTTTATATTATTGCAAAATGTGTTAAGCAACTTTTGTATAATCTCAGAGTGTGATATACTTATATAAATATATGTTTTCATAATAAATAAAAATGTAATAGGAAATAGTTATCAAAGCTTACAGTGGGTAAGCTTTGTGCCACAGGTCTCATTTGTTAGATTTTTACATTTTATTTAACTTTTATCAGCTTAGATAATCTCTTTTAAGAATGGTCCTTTCCCTTTCACGTAAGCACAGTGTAGTTGTGAAAAAACACCAGATAAATGCCAGCAGTGGAACATATTAGAACACCTGACCACCATTGGGAAATAGTCGAGTTTATCAAAAAAAAAGGATAGTTTGTCAAAACTGTCATGCTGAAGAGCTTCCTGAGACATCCTGCCTAAATGTGACAAGAGACCCTGAGCAGAGAGGAGAGACTACATGAAACAAAGTGAACATGAAATCATATCATCTGCAAATGAGAATAATTTGACTTACTCCCTTCCTTTTCTATGACTTTTGTTTCTTTCTCTTGCCTGATTTTTCTGGCTAAGACTACTAGTTTTACATACTGAAGAAGAGGGGTGTAAATGGATGCCCTTTTTGTGTTCCAGATCTTAGAAGAAACACATTCAGCTTTTTCCCAGTCAGGCCATGGGGTAATTGTTCCCATACAGGCCATGGGGTAATTTCACACAGCCTTAATTATGTTGAGATGTACATTTTTAGGCCTAATTGTTCAAGACTTTATCATGAAAGGGTACTGAGTTTTTTCAATTTTTTTCTACATCTGCAGAGAAGATCATATGGATTTTATCTTCTTTCTGTTGGTGTCAGTGGTGCTGGGCAAAGTGAATATCTATATACAGAAGACTGAAATGTCATATCTTTCACTCTGTAAAAATACTCAATTTGAGATACATCAAAGACCTAAATGTAAAATCTGAAACTTTGAAACTACTAGAAGTGCCAGGCATGCAGACCCACACCTGCAATTCCAGCACTTGAGGGCTAGGGTAGGAGGATCATCATGACTTCATGGCCAGCCTGAAATGCAAGCAAGACCCTATCAAAAAAAAATTATGAAACTGCTAGAAGAAAACATGTGGAAGAAGCTGTTAGATACTGTTAGAGGAAATATTTTTTGGATTTGAACCCCAAGACACACACACACACACACACACACACACACACACACACACAAATTAGATTACATCCAAAGTAAGTAAAATAAACTAAAATTAAATTAAATTAAAATAATATGTCTGTACAGCAAAGGAAATACCAATATGGAGAGACAGCCTACAGAAGGGGCGATAATAGTTGCCAACTATTCATTGCCGAAGGATTGATATGCAGCATACATAAGGAATTTGAAAAAGTTAATAACAAAAAGACATAAATAGCCAACAAATATGTAAAAAATGCTCAATGTTATTAACCACTAGTAAAATGCAAATCAAAACTATAATGAAATATCACCTACTTCAGTTAGAATGGATATCATAAAACAAAACAAAGCAAATGCTGGTGAGGATGTGGAGAAAAGAGAATTCATCTACTTTTGATGAGAGTGCAAGTTACAGGAGCCATGGTGAAGAAGAATATGGAGGTTCAAAAAACTAGAAATACATTTGCCATATGACCCAGCTACCTCACTTCTGGGTACATATTTAAAGGAAGTAATATTATATATCAAAGAGATACCTGCTGTTAAGATACCTGTGTCTAGATGTCCCCCTAAAGCCTTATGTAGTCATAGGTATGGCTTTTCAGAGGTGGCTGGATCTGGAGTGTGTGACTATTAAATTAGTCCACTGATTGGCTTGGCATAATTCTGGGGATGGATGATGGGAATTTCTACCCTGGCTGTGAGTGCTACCCGCCCTAGGGGCACGTAGCCTGGGTCAACTATAAGGGACAGAAGGAGAGCTGCTGCTGCTATTTGCTGCTTTTGCTGCCTTCTGCCCATCTTGAACTGTTTCTCCTCTGTGATGCCCCTCTGCTATCCCACCTTTCTTTTGAGACAGGTGATTATGGACTGAAGCCTCTACAAACTGTGAGCTAAATTAACCTTTCTTCCTTTAACTTTGGTTGTCAGGTATTTTGTCTCAGCAGTGAGAAAAATAACTAAAAACTTGCACTCTCATTTGTTTACTGTAGCACTATTCACAATAGCCAAGATCTGAAATCAGCCTAAGTGTGCATTGATGAATGAATGGGTAAAGAAAATGTAGTATATATTCTGAATAAAATATTATTGAGGCAAAAAGAATAGAATTTTGTCATTTTCAGTAAAATGGGTGGAAATGAGGGACGTTATACTAAGTAAGAGAAACCACACACTGAAAGTACCACACATTCTTTCTCATATGTGGAAGTAGAAAAGAATTGAAAAAAAAAAAAAAAAAGAAAGAAAGAAAAGAAATTGACCCTAGTGTAGATTAGTGATTATCAGAAGTTTGGGGTGGAGGGTAGAGTGATCATTTCATAATTATGCATGTATTGAAATGTCATTCAGAATCCTATTAATATTTACAATTAATACATGTTAATAAAAAATAAAACTGTATGAATTAAAGGCTGAGTCAATTATGGTATATTATGGGATTGGGCTACTATAACAAGAAACTACAAATTGGGTTACTTTAACAACAGAAAATTGGTTTCTCACAGTTCTAGATTCTAGAAGTTCAAGGTCAATGGGCAACTTACTGTTTTTCTGAAGGTTTTGAAGTCTTTGGAGAGTTGTAAAAATGGTAGGATAACCGTGTTCTATATGAGCTGGAGTATTTCAAAGGGAATTGATGGCATTGTATTTTATTGTAATAATTTTTTAAAAGCACTTAAACATTCACTCTATTTTTAACACACCTCATATATATTTCAAAGGTTTTCAGGAATTTATTCAGTATACAATTAAAATTGATTATATGGCTATATACTGAAATTTGAAATGATTTTCTTCCATATGTTTATTTATTGTTTTGCCTTTTATGACAGCTTAATGAACATGTTATGTTGAACATCTCAATAATTTGGGAAATTATATATACTCTGCTCTTATATATAGGACCTCATATTTCTATGACCAGTGGTTTATAAATATAACAGAAATGGAAAATTTAAGCAAATGTTTCATATTTATTCTTTAGATGAAGAAAGAAATAGCCCTATGTGTTCCTTTCCCAGAGCCAGAACTAAATATTGACTACCTCTGAAACTACTTACTAGAACAAAATAATTCTATCTGGAGTTGCAGATTATGAAGTCTTCACTATATTGTGTCCAACTTCCAGATAAACCTGAGTTGGTTTTAGAGCATACAGATTCTTGAACATCTTTATGCTTTTATTAATAATTTCTACAAATGTTGTCTTGTCCAAAATATACTTCAAGGCCTCAGTTAATACATGTTAGTGATCTCTAAACCCTAATTTAAATTTTCTGAATTTCACTTTATTTGTTTTTCATTGGTTGCAAAGAAAGAAAATGTGGTAAAAAACATAATTAAGTACATTAGAAGCTATAGCCTACTGGCAACTTAAGTATAAATATATAAAGCCAGTGAATGTTTTCCTGTGTATAACATTCACCCCATTGTAAATATCACCATTTTCTATAAGTTGCATAGATAAGAGATATACTAAAAGAGAAGTTGAAAACAATAAAAGAATCCTGCAGATTGTGATTTGCTTGTCAACACACACTCACTTTGGCTTAAGGAATCACTTCAACTTTTGCTTGGCAAGGTCATCAAAGAGAATGTTAACAGTGAACAATGTACTTACTACTTGAATTGCTTATTGCATGTAGTTTAGTGTGCTTCTCCTGATTACATAAATGAAACTATTTACAAGGTGTATTAGTGAGCTTTCCTGTCCTTAAGACATAATGCCTGACATCCACAATTTAGTGGGTTTAGTTTAGCCAGGTATTCACTGCATGGTTGGCTGCTTTGAGAAATATCATGGTGAAAGTGCGTGGTGGAACAGTTGGTTAGTTCCTAGTATCTGGAAAACATCTGGAGAACATTGCCAGGGACCATACATAGACCTCATGGTCATACTTGCAAACACACCCAGAAGTTACTCCACAAATCCCCTAGACAGTTCTCAAACTGATCAAGTGGAAGATAGTGTTTCATTTATGTTAGTCCTTTATGTATGAGTTAATATTTATCAATTATTCTGTTTGTATGTGCATCAACTTCATGTATATATAATTTTAGCCTTGAAATGTTATTCAACATTTTAATTTTTTGAGAAGGGAAAAGGAACTGCTAATTTATAGATATTTTTGAAATATTTATGATTCTCTTGTGCAATATACTTTATTTTTGCTATTTCCTGATCATTGTCATGATACATTCTTTTGTTTTGAAGCATCGCATGGAAAAGTTCTAGCAATGATGGTGAAGCTTTTAGTGACAAGTACCCAAACTGTGACTCCAAACCCAGGTACTTGTCACAAACTGTCAACACTACAATTAAACCTAACACTGAGATTTTAGTTTAGAAAGAACAGCAATAAATTAACACTTTTTGTTGTAGAAACAAATAACATGCATGCCGCAAATTTGCCACCACTGGTCTAGACTTTCATTGAACCTTGCTTCTAAGAACTAGATTTTTGTCAATGAAAATTTTTTGAAAACTACATTACTTTTGGTTTTTGTCTGTTTTGTTTTATTAGTTGTTGCTTTTTTTTGACAAATACTAAGTACATTTAGATGCAATACAAAGTAATTTCAGAATTGATATTCTTTGATTAGTGTTTTCAATAAATTGGTTTTCATGGATAGAGAACAATAGCTATGGTCATGAGATCCTGGTACACTTCATATAAATAGGCAATTTTAGATTCAAATATATCCAAACACTAACTCTCAAATGATAACACTTTGTAGTCTGTTCCTTCAGGAGGACTACTTAGCATGTTAGGAGAGTGACAGTCAATATGATAATGTCTGTGATACTGGCAGTAGAGTAGCTGTGGGCATGTTTCCTTCTCGGTTAACTTCGATGTAATAATAACTGATTTGGTTGGATAGATTTATGTAAGGAAAATCATGCTGGATATATGAGCAGTTTCCATTTTTTGGACTGATGGTATAGAGAAAATATTAAGGCATTTTAATGACACAGACCACTTTTACTTAATTTACTTTTCACTAATCCAATTTTTCACTCAAAATTTAAAGTGTATTGTAAAGATTTCAAACATGCATAAAAACAGAATAGTGTAATATACCTCATTACCTCTCCTTTGTTAAGCCATTGATGACTACAATCTAACTTATTGTCATGGTTTGGGGCTTATACTGCAAGGGGAAACATATAACAAAGAACACATATTTTATAAGATTATTTATAATAGTCACCCAAACAATGATTTACAAGAGTGCAGGAAATCTGTCCAACACTAAGAACAAGGACTGTAGCCGAGGGCCTGGATCCAATGGAAAGGTCCTGTATGAGTCCAGCTGAAGACATAGAGCTCATAACAATGCTTCCCATGAGTCCAACTGGAGGCCCAGAGGCCATAATATCTCATGCAGGCCTGTTTCACAGATCTGCATTGGGAAGGCCCAAAGGTCAGTGGTAGAATCTAGAAAGTCTGTGCCAGACAGATGAAGGATCTGGTGCTAGCAGGCTGAGGGATCTACAATGGAGCAAGGAAATGACGTGCAAAGTAAAAACCAGAGCTCCCCCAAAAAGTACCACAGCCATCCTCAGCAACAGTGAGGTCCTGAGCTCCTCCAATGATCAGGAAAGACAGGTTCCCATCAGGGAAGCCAATGTACCATGCTTCTCCAGGAGACCGGCAGTGCACCATCTTCCCCTCCGGAGGCCGGAAGCGATGCTCAGAGCAAGGACCAGAGCTCCCCTAAAGTGAACCAAAGCCATTCTCAGTACCAACAAGGTCCTGAGTTCCTCAGAGGATGAAAACAGCCAAGTTCATCAGGAAAGCCAGCATGACAAGCTCCCCCAAGAAAATCAACAGCTCCTTACAGCTTCTCTCAGCTTCCAACAGGCTCCCAATGGCTTCTACCAGCACCCAACAGCCTTTCTAAATTCCCAACAGCCTCCCTCAGTTCCCAACAGTTTCTCTTAGCTTCCGGCAGCCTAACTTCTTCTCCATTTCTGCCTCTTATGCTGCTGGCAACAATCCCCAGGTGGACCTCCCACACCCAGGACCATGCTTACTCAGTTCAGCTAGGGGTTGACCACCAGTTGTCAACCCACCATACCTGTCTTGTCCATACTTGCATCTACTCCTTGCCCTAGCTAGTATTTTAAAGTGGATCTCAGGTTGCATTTCACTTTATCTGTAGATATTGGTAGTCATATCTAAAATAACCCACAAACTTGGAAAAAATTTTAGCTGATTGTCCCTCAGACAAAGGGCTTCTATCTAGAACATATAAAGAATTAAAAAATTTCAGCCCCTCCAAATTCAAAGACCCAATCCAAAA
>NW_004955408.1:40351213-40476817 GCF_000276665.1 Chinchilla lanigera
TGGTTTTTCTCCGGTACCGGGAACCGAACTCACGACCTTGCGCTTGCCAGGCAGGCGCTTTGCCGCTGAGCTAAATCCCCAGCCCCGAAGGAATCAATCTATATGTACAGTTCCCTTCATATTTTTCATAGGTCCTTTTTCCTGAAACTGGGTTGTTTTACACATACTATTTCCCACAATTTGATTTATGCTGATTATATCCCCAAGGAATAGTTTAACAAAATCCTACCCCTGCCTAACTGGTATTTGGAAGTAAAACCTTAAGTAGATTTAGATTTTATTCATTATTTCCTCCCAAAACTATCTCAGGTTGTATCTCACTGACTGTACCAGGAGGCACATAACGAAAACGCTTAGTCCTTTCTGGTGTGATATTAGCAATCATGAAGAAGTAGCTATATCCATTAGTCAAGGATTACAAAATATAGATAATGTGATTTAATAGTTTGTTTTTAATTTGGTGAAATATTACTGCCATGAGAAAATTTCTTTTATTTTATTCAGCAAATTTACAATCCATATGGTAGTGGTATATATGCTTAATTTACTTCTTTTATTAATGAAGCATTTTCCAAAATTAGTTTGTCCCCAGTATCTTACAATGGCACTGATCAAATAGTTCTTTATCATTGCTTTGATTTAGTATTATTCTGAACTCATAGACTGAAATGTATTTGATGTGTTTTAATTGGTTATTTTTCTTATTGATTTTCTAGCTGTTCATTTATTTTCCAGCTGTAAGTTCTTTATGATAGTGAGTACTTCCAATACAGTTCTAGTACAGTTTAGAGCTCTCATGATATATGGTAAGATGAGATGTTCCAGCTCATTTGATATTTTTATGCCATAAAGCTAGTGATCAGTTTCCCAGGGAACTCAGGTTTCTTTGGGTGAGAAATGGCATTTAGAATGAAAATCCTCACAGTTACGATGCTAATTGCTACTGTATTAGCCATTTAGTTTAGACTTTTTCTACAGGAAACGTTTGTAGTCCTACTTCCAATCAAATTCAATTTCATAAGTTCACCTTGACCTCCTTTTTCATACATAAATGATCTCTGTTCTCAAAGATCCTAAGAATGATATAACCACAAATTATAGATATATTATCTTTTGCTATACCCCACTATATATAAATTAGACTCAGAAAATAATTCTAATATTCTACAGACCATATGAATGCTAAAAACAGAAAAATGTTCACAATGTATTGGTTTTAGGAAATATTTCATTAAGCATGAACTACCAACAATTGTATATGTGTATCTGCTAACATATGCATGCATACAAAGTCAATTTTAAAATTAAGGTATTCTTACACAAGTTTCACTTTTATCCCTATTCCTTCTACATATTCTAAAAATATTTTTTTACTCTCACTTTTGTTTTAACAGTCTTACACAATTTCTTCTCTGTAGGTATGTTTATTGATTTTGTGCCCTAACCTTGTCTTTTCTGCCTTTGTCATTTTAAGTGCACATTCACTAAATTATAAATTTTCATGCCATTTTAATTAATTTGCAAGAGTGCTCTTTATAAATAATTATATTATCTGTGAATAGTGTTTTATCACTGCCTGCCAATCCTATGGCCCCATATTACCTTCTATTGTCTGATTGCATTGTTTAATACTCCCATTAAACATGCAAAATATTAGAAGAAAATAGGTATTTTTATTTATCATTAGTGAAAGAATTTACTTTTCCTTTATTATGTAGATGTTGGCTTTTGATTTATCAAATTAAGCAGAAATGAGTCACTAATATCTATCTAAAATACTTGAGAAGGAAAATGATTGATCTGTTGTGAAATTTCTTTCCTGCATCTGTGGAGATGATCATTTATCTTATCCTTCAATCTATTTGCATAGAAATTCCAGTTGAAATTTATTTGACTGTGAAGGTCTTAAAACATTTATTCTTGGAATCAGTTTGCTTATATTGAAGATTTTTGGATATTAACATATTATTGATCTATACTTTTCCTTCTGTGAAAACTTGTTTACTTAAGGGTTACCTTTGATTTAACTTTCATCAAAAATCCTGAGGTATGTGACTTCCCTCTCTTCTGTACTCTAAAATATTTTAAATGATATTGAGACTATCTTACCTTTCAAAGTTTTATAGAATTTTCATGTGAAACATTAAAAGAGTGATTTATTTTGTGAAGAATTTCTTCATTGCTTTTTTTCTTACGGAAATTGGTAAGTTTATCATTTCTATCTCTATGCCTTTAGTTTGGGTAATTAACTAACATTTTAAAGAAAATGTCCATGTTGTTTAGGTTTCAAATGTATGGGATTATACAGACAATTATCATTTCAAAAACATCTGCTGATTTGTTGGCCCAGATCTCTTAATTTTAATATCAACTATTTTCACTTTCTCATGCATGTCTTACATAATTTAGCTGGTAGATTTTCAAATTGTCTATTCAGAAATTTTTTAAAGATCAGCCTTGAAATTTATTTATTTTCATGTTATCCATCATTAATATATTAAAATGGATATACTCCCAAAACTTGTATACAGATTTAGTGCAATTCCAACCTAAATATGATTACCATGCCTCACAGATCTAGAGAAAATATTCTTAAAATTCATCTGGAACCAGAAAAGTTCTAGCATAGCTAAGGCAATCACTGTGTTGGTTTTCCTTCTCCATGAGCAAGGGATATCTTTCCATTTTCTGATATCTTCTTTGATCTCCTTTTTCAGAGTACTATAATTAATTTTCAATATACAGATTTTTTACTTCCTTTGTTAGATCGATTCATATGTATTTTATTTTTGGATGCTGTTGTAATGTGTGTAGTTTTCCTAGTTTTTCTCTCAATTAATTTGTTGTTTGTGTACAGGAATGCTGTTGATTTTTGAGTGTTGACTTTGTATCCAGCTATGCTACTGAATGTGGGTATTAAATTTAGAAGGGTTTAGCTGGAGTTTTGGGGGTCTTCTATGTAGACTATCATGTGATCTGCAAATAATGATAATTTCACTTCTTCCTTTCCTATCCCTATTACTTTTGTTTCTCTCTCTTGCCTAATTGCTCTGGCTAGTGTTTCCAGAGCTATATTGAATAGAAGTGGTAATAGTGGACATCCTTGTCTTATTCCTGGTTTTGTTTTGTTTTTTTGGTTTTTCTCCGGTACCGGGAACCGAACTCACGACCTTGCGCTTGCCAGGCAGGCGCTTTTGCCGCTGAGCTAAATCCCCAGACCCTTATTCCTGGTTTTAGAGTGAAATCTTTCAGTTTTTGCCCATTTAGAATGGTGTTGATTGTTGGTTTGTCATAGATGGCTTTTATCAGATTGAGGTAAAGACTGTCTATTTCAATTCTCTGTATGATTTTTATCATGAATAGGTGTTAGACTTGTCAAAAGCTTTTTCTGCATCTGTTGAGATGATCATTTCATTTTTGTCTTTGGCTATATTAATATGGTGTATTGTACTTATTCATTTCTGTATGTTGAACCGGTCCTGCACCACTGGGCTGACACAAACTTGGTCAGGGTGTATAATCTTTTTCATGATTTGCTGCATTTTGTTTGCCAGTATCTAATTAAGGATTTCTGCATCTATGTTCATTAAGGAGATTGGTCTGTACTTTTCTTTTCTAGTAGGGCTTTTCTCTGGTTTAAGGTATCAAAATAATGCACACTTCCACAAATGATTTTTGAAGTACTGCTTCCCTTTCAATTTCACTGAAGAGTTGCAGTACTAGTGGCGCTAGGTCTCCTCTATATTTCTTGTAGAATTCAACAGTGAATCAGTCTGTGCCTTGGCTTTTCTTTGTTCATAGGTTTTTAATTACATTTTCAATTTAACTGATTGATATTGGGTTTTTTTTAGAATATGTACATCTTCTTGATTCACTTTTGGAAATTTGCATATGTCCAGGACTCTGTGCCTTTCTTCTGTGTTTTCCACCTTATTAGAGTACAGGGTCTTGAAGTAGGTATTAATTATCTCTTGGATTTCCACAGGCTCCATTGTGATTTTATCCTTTTCATTCCTAATTGATTTAACTAGTATCTTTTCTTTCCTTCTTTTGATAAGGTTGGTTAGAGATTTATCAATTTTATTTAATCCAAATAACAAAGTGTTTGTTTTTTTTGATCATTTGTATTATTTCCTTAGTTTCAATTGCATTAATTTCTGCTTTGATCTTTATAATTTCCTCTCTGAGATGATCTTTGGGCAAGATTGCTTTTTCCTTTTCTACAAGTTTGAGGTCCAACAATAAGTGGTTTATTTGAGCTCATTTTGTTTTGCTAGTGAGAGAGTTTGCCTGTATAATTTTCCCTCATATAACTGCATTGATTGTGTCCCATAAATTCTGGTATGTTGTATCAACATTTTCATTTAATTGTAAATATGGCTTAATTTCTTCCTCAGTGTCCTCTGTGACTCATTGGTTGTTCAGGAGGGTGTTGTTTAATTTCAATGTGTTTATGTAGTTTTTGTGGTTTCTTTTGCCATTGAATTCCAATTTCATTACACTGTGGTCAGATAATATGCATGGATCATTTCAATTACTTTTCACTTACTTAAGCATGTTTTATGGGCTAATATGTGGTCTATTTCAGAGAATGTTCTATTTGCAGCTGAGTTGCATGTGTATTCTGATTTTGTGGGGTGGAACATCCTGTACACATCTACTAGATACATTTATTCACAAGCTTACTTAAGTCAGATATTTGTTTGTTGATTTTTTGTCTGGTTGACCTGTCTAATTGTGAAAGTGGGCTATTAAAGTTCCCAATTACAATTGTGTTAGTGTATGTGTAATTTTTCTTATCCATTAATATTTGTTTTATTTAGCTGGATGCCCCAGAGTTTGGTGCATATATATTTATTATTTTAATTTCTTCTTCTTGGAGTCTTCCCTTGGCACATATGTAGTGTCCTACTTTGTCTCTTTTGATCAATCCTAGTTTGAAGTTCACATTTTCTGCAAATAGAACAGCTAATCCTGCTTTCTTCTGCATTCCTGTTGCATTGAGTATTATTTTCCATTCTTCAACTTTCAGTCTATGAATTTCTTTTTGAAGTAAATGTGTTTTTTGAATGCAGCATATTGTTGGATCTTACTTCTTAATCTGTTCTACCAGTCTGTTTCTTTTGATTGGTGAATTGAGTCCATTTATGCTCATGGTTATAACTGATATATATTGAATTACTTTTTCCATGTTATTTCCCTGTTTTTGGTTCCCTGTCTTTCCCCTCTGTTTAATTGCTTTCCCTTTCTGGTGGCTTCTTCCTATTGATGTTCTTGTGGTTGTGGTCTTCATTCTTTTTCTAATATATGCTTCAGAGCATTCTGAAGAGCTAGTTTGGTGGCCATGAATTTCCTCAAATATTCTTTGTTATGGAAGTATTTTATTTCTCATCAATTTTGAAAGGTAGTTTTGTGGGGGTACATCAATCTGCATTGGAGTTTGTATTATTTTAGAGTTTGAAATAGCTCACTCTAAGCTCTACTTGATTTGAGGGTTTGTTTGAGAAGTCTGCTGTGATTGATGGGTTTTCCTTTACAGGTCATTTGTTTCTTTTCTGTAACTGCTTTTCATATTTTTTTCGTATGCTTGATTATTATCTGCCCTGGTAGTAGTTTTTTTTTTTTTTTGTAATGGTTGTTTGGATTTCTATATGATTCATTTATTTGTAGGTAATATTCTTTATCAATGCCTGGGAAGCTCTCTGCCACTATTTCTGTGAAGAGGTTTTTTTCTTTTCTTTTTTTTTTTTTTTTAATGGCATTTATATTGTCTCCAGCTTTCTCATTCTCCACAATCTTATGTTCTTCTTTGTCACACCTTGTAGCTGTTAGATCGACTTTTCATGCTCTCTTGCTATATAAGATATCTTTTTTTTTCTTGATCCTAGATGCAATTCTTTCTTCAAAACTTGATAGTCTAGATCAGATATCCTCCTTCATTTAATCTGTTGCTTATATTTTCAGTGGAGTTTGTAATCTCTTAGATTTCTGTTTGGATCTGTTTCATAGATTCTATTTCTTTTCTGTGTTGGGTATTTGTGATTTCCATCATTTTTCTGAGGTCATCCATACTTTTATTTCTGTCTACTCTAATACCTTTCATTTAAAGCATCATTTCTTTTTGTACATTGGATATTATTTTGTCTATAGCTTTTTCCATTTTTTTTTTCCTGTTGGTATCATTTCAGGAAGTTCCAGTGTTTGACTTCCAATTTCCTCTATCTCATTGGGCTCTGGACTTCTCTAAGGTAGGTTGTGGGTCTGAGGCTGCATTTTGCTTTTGCATCTTGTTATTTTCTATTTTCTCTTCTTTAAATTTTATTTTGCTCTCTGTGTTGACACTTGTAAATTTCTCACAGTAGATAGCTTTATCACTAGTATCAGGGCTTCTCAAGGAAATGTCTGTTCTTCAGAGTTGTCATCTAGATGTAGGTGGTTCTTTATATCTATCTCAAGAACTTACATTCCCAATTTTAAAGCATGCAATTTACTGTTTGTCTCAACACGCAGTCCTTTTGTACTGGGCTGTGGTGATGATTATGACCCCTTGCAATCAGTGTTGTCATACAGGTGAGAAAAACTGAATATAACAGGTATACCATCCTAGCTAAATAGAACACTTAACAATAACAATAGTCTGCAGCACAGCCTGGCTAATGACAAGATGTGGTAACTGTTAACCTGATACTTACAGCAATATAACAAATATGTGGTCTATTTCAGAGAATGGTTCTAGCATATACCAGGAACTTGTATACAATGATTTTGCCCTTAGTGGAGTGATTGTATCCTGTCACATGGAATGGGGGTTTAAGGTAGGTATGGAACAAGATGAAGTGATGAATGAAGTCAAACAAACTAGAATAAAGGCTGGAGGTCAAAGAACTATCACCTGAGTTTTGGGAAACTGAAGGACATAGAATGGAAATAATGAAAGAGAAAGAGAAGGAGTATTGAAATAGATCAGCAAGGGAAGGAACAATGTTTACTCACTTGAAAGTATAAATTCAAAGTGTAATTGAGGAAAGAGAGAAAGAGGATCAGTAGAAGAAAACAAAAAAGAAAGGTAGGAAACCTGAACAGTGAAAAACATGAAGAGAGAAAGAGAAGAAAACAAGAGACCAGAAAAAAAGGAGAAAAAAAAACTCCAAAAGGACAAGAACAAAAATAACCACTAAATATAAAACAAAACAAGATAAAATACAACCAGACAGGAATGGGAGAGCCAATCAGACAAACAAGGAAGAATAAAAGTATTAAAGTACCTGGTGTTTACTGTTCTGTGGAAGTGTCCAAGTCAGATCCCACAAATATGCCATGACCTCCAGCTAAGTTTGCCATGGGATTTATGTTGGGCATGGAGTTGATCTTGGCCTCTGGATGTGGGGGCTGGGCCTGGTCTTCTGTTGGTGGAGTTCCCTGGAACCCAACTCCTGGCTCCTCGCTGCTGCTTCAGACAGTTCCATGTTACTGGTCTTGCTGATTGCTTTGTTCCCTGTAGGCATGTGTGCACCCCTTGCCTGGGGCCTGCCTGGCTTGGTCTCAGTGGTTGCTTCACCTGCCCAAGGTGTGTGTGCCAACAGTACAAAATCTTAAGACTAGCAGTCAATTATGGAACTGGATCTGCAATAAAAGCATACTGAATATCTGATAAAATAAATGAATTTGAATTTATCACTATAGTGATAATTCCCAAAATGGTACCCTTGTAAAACACCAGTAATTTTTAAAAAATCTTTTAATATAATTCTGGTTAATTATACATTCTGGCAAGTAGAATGCTGAATTTAAACTTTTTCCAAAGCACTTATGTTTTATCTTTTGCACTACATAGAAAAAATAATGTCAAAATATCAGTATAACCATTTTATTCCCAGAATAGGAATATTAAAAGCAAGTAAATAATTTGAAATTCCTTGTAAAATCCATTAATAAAACAAAAGCCTGTATCCTTCTTTTAAAATTACTCTTTTCACATTCACTGAAATTTTGGGAATACATGATAAAGATTAGACAGCTACATTTTTACTTGGATTTAGAATTAACAGAAAATAAATAGACTGAAGACTGGCACAGATGTTTTGATGTTAGACTGCTAGCATTCCCACTGTCAGAAGTCATTAATAACAGATGCCATGTCTCAGTCAAGACTACAAGCTCTCAGGAGATATGACTGGCTCAGTGATGCCACATTGCATCATGGGAGTGAGCAACAGCCTCTTTCATACCCAGGTCATGGAGCTGACTTTCCGGAAGTTCCCGGCTCATTATGCTTTCCAAGAAAATGGTGCATTTTAGAAGCCATTCAAGCATGACTCTTTAAAATAAATATTATTGTAAAGCAATATAGGCAAGCAATATCAGAATTAAAATGAGGAAAGAGTTACAAATTAGAAATTACCTTCTCCCTGGGGTTAGGGATGTAGCTCAATGGTGCAGCACCTGTCTGGCAAGTGCAAAGCTCTGAGTTCTATTCCTGGTACCAAAAGAAAAAAAAAAAAAAAAGAAAAGAAAGGAAAAAATTACCTGCCCCTGATCCTCTAATTTGAAGAATTCAAGATGTTTGTCATTCAGCGATATTACCTCCATGAAAATCCAGAAATTATTGTGATGTAATAAAGTTAAAAGTAGTATTTCACTACACACAACTGTCAAAAGATAGTTGAAAACAGTCTAAAAATGTATGATGTCTCAGGATGGAGCATCAGAAAAGCACTATTAAATAGCTGTAAACCAGGTGTGTTGGTGCATGCCTGTAGTCCAAGCTCTCGAGGTTGAGGTGGGAGGATGCTTGCAAGTTTGAGACCAGCCAGGGTTACAAAGTGAGCTCAAAAAAAAAAAGTAGTAAACATGTTATCCTTCACACAGTTTTCTTTTTTTTTTTTCACACAGTTTTCAAATGAAGTTTTCAGTGTAGCTTATCCAGATTCCACTTATGTTATCTCATCTAAATATATATTTTGCATTTAAAAATTCACAACTTGGAATGACTGAATTCTTGTTACTCCACAGTATTAAAAAATTCATCTTCATGTCAAAAATATACCATTTTAAAGTATATAATTAGTGTTACTTATATTCATCAAATTATGAAACTATCAGCATGATTCACTTTTTGAAAATTTTATCATTCCAAAGAGAAGCCCCATATGCTTTAAAAGCCAATTTTTATTATCTTATTCTTAGCCCGAATCACTCAGTAATTTTACTTTGTCTCTATAGATTTGTCTTATTGGGTCATATCATATAAATAAAATCATTTCATACATGGTCTCCATACAATATGTGGGCTCCACTCAGTATAGCTAATTTGTCCTTATTTTTTCCAATGAGCTCAGATATGCCTTTATAGAGCATCACACAATTCTAGAAAATTATTGAAATAATCAGAGCTAAACATTATAATTGTTAATTCTTGACTTAATATGAGCTCTTATTTATTTTAACATCTTTTTCTCCTCATGCTCAGATTTCTTTGTAGGGCTTTGAGCACAATTTTTTCTCTGCTCACTCCTTACAAATTGTAAGTTGTTAGGAAGAGAACAAATGGAATATGCTGGCTTTCCGGCCCCTTCTCCAATTAAATCTTTGGACAACCTGGGTTAAAAGGCTCCCTTCAACACTCATAGTGCTGACATGATAATCAAAAAGTATGGAGAGAGAATACATTTTCCTCACCATAACCATGTGACAATTTATGAGCAGGTCAGTAAAAGAAGAAGGGTTTGAAAAGTATTTTCAAGAATTGTCATGGTTCTAGTCAGCTATTGCATGTGACATGTCTTAGGGCTTTCGTTAAACTCAAGAACATTTGACAGGAGTATGTATTGGGCAATTTTAAATGCAGAGTAAGGAAATAATATGAGAACTTTTTCCAAGGAGTCCTTTTCCTGCTCAGACACTGCCTGTGACTGTGGCCCTCAGTGGATACACTTATGTATCACTGTGAAGCTAATTACATAGTTGAATGGGATCCCTTTTTATCATGGTTTCTAGAACAAAACTAGCTTTAAGTCATAATAGGATTCTTCCATGTGAGCAGCTGCACTTGAGGAGATGGAGTTCAAGCTGTGATGACAAGATAGACTTGACCTAAACCCTCCAGAATTACCCAAGCCTGGCCGAATCAGAGTCAGGGTCAGGATGCATCTCCCACTTCATTAGAATCTCAGACTGCCCTCAGGGTTACACAAGCTTCTCTCTCTCTCAGTTCATGCATCTTATTTCCAATGTAACACATTTTACAGTTATTTATTTAATCTTTAGAACAGTATACCTCAAAAGTAGATTTCTTAAATATCTTTATGGAGTATAATTTATATACAAGTAATTACACATATATAACGTGTGCAATTTGATTAGTTAGGGTGTAAGTAAACTGCACGGAAGATAACAGGCATGTCCAACACCTATTTAAGTTTTCTTGTGAAGTGCATAGTACTGTAGGTGGCATATCGTACAGTAAACATGTAGGACCTCTCTGGTATAACTGAAACTGTTTTTTATTTTAAAAAGAAGAGGAAGAAAAACAGAAATAAAATAAAATTTTCAAGTCAGGCTAATTATTGTTAATTAATAATAACAATAATTAATACATTGCATATTGTTATCTCCGTAATAGTTACTCAGAGTAAAAGATATAGGCATGAAATATTGCCCAAACAATATTAGCAACAATCCTGCTTTTCAATGAACTAAGAGAAACTAGCTGTGTAACTATCTTAGTGATCTTGCATATCTATCTATCTATCTATCCATCTGTATTTTTTCATTTTCTCTCCCTTCCTTTCCCTTTTCCCCCATAAGTTTCTCTTTTCTTTTGAATAGTTTCTTCCCATTTCACAATGTCTGTTTTACATTCTGGATCTTATTTGCTTGTTTGATTTCTCACACAAATGAGAAAATACAGTGTTTACACATATGAGTCTGATTTATTTCACTTCTGAGTATGGTCTCAAGTTACATCCATTTGCCTATAAAAGTGTCAAGATTATCCTTCTTTATGGCTGAGAATTACTCCATTATATAAAACTACTACATCTTTTTTATTCATTCCTCAGTAAATTTGGGTTGTTTCCAAGATTTAGCTATGACAAATTGTGCTCTCTGTGAGGCACCATAAGAGGTACAGTGTGTGCACATATAAACACGGGTGCACATATAAACATGGGTGCACATATATTGCTGTGGTATGATGTTTTCAATTCTTCTGGGAAGATACCCAAAAGGGGGATAGATGGGTCAAACGGGACTTCCAATCCTAATGTTCTGAGGAATCTGAACACTGATTTCCACAGTGATTGCATGAGTCTAGTATAACTGAAACTTTATGAGACGTGATCAAAAACTATAGTGAGTAAAAGAAAAGTACAGTGAATGTTTAAATTTAAAAGCCACATTGCCATTAATTTCCCTAAAAATATTCTGCCTCACTTTGAACACGTTTACCATGCTGTTCTTGTCACTTTCAGAGGGGGTCTTGCAAGTCCTTTTTCGTAAGTGTCTTTAGTTGCATTCCCATGGCTATATTTATCCCCTGAATGAATTTAAAACATTTACCTTTCATAGTCATCTTGACTTTGGGAAAGAACCAGAAGTAGCACAACTTCAGATCTAGTGGATGAAGTGCATGAGAATGGATCCTGACGTTTACCACTCTGCTCTTTGTTGGCTGGCGTCACTCAGCAGCAGCACACACTGTACCTCTTATGGTGCCTCACAGAGACACTCCGAGCACTCTAAAGTCATTTCTTATCATCCAAAGTAAGCACACATTGAATAAAATATAATTTAAAAATGATTTGAAACTTTTACTATTTACTCATGTTATTGATGACAATTTTATGATAGAATTTAGATTCTATTGCTGGAGTAAGTTTCTGATTACTTGCTTGTTTTGTTAGTATTATTTAATATCACCAAAATTACTTCTGAAATACTGTAAAGTGAATATGCAGATACTTTTTGCTGGAATATTTGAACTATAGTAAGTAACTTTGACCTTACTCTAACGTTTGCTGTTTCATTGATGCCTGGAATGTGAAACACTTCTCTAAAAAGGCAATATGCAAATTGTTGTTCATCATAAAATCATTCAAAGAAATGCATGGAAAATCCAACTGGTCTTCTTTAAAAAATGGTTATCTCAATGCTATTGTGTTTTAAGAATCCATCAGGGAGATTAAAGGGAATATGCAACTAGTCACAAACTTATTTGTTTGTAGAACTCTTCTTACTTTATTTTTAAGCTCACTTTGAAACTAACATTACACTTTGTGAAACTGCTACATACATTTATTTTGGTTTGAACCACATGCCAAGATATTTACTAGTATATTATATACTATGGAACTATATACATTGTATTTTTAAAAAATGACTAGAAATATCATTTCACTTTAAATATTATTATAATGTTCCAATGATTTGTTCAGATGTTATAAAAATATCTTACACTGAAAATTAGATTAACTAGGGAAACAGGCTTAAAAAGCGGGAATAAAGTATACGAAAGTTAAAATAGGGAGTGCTCAATTACCAAAACAGTAATATTCTACTTGCTATTATGCAATTCATATTTGCCAAGGATTTTTAATTATAATAATGTATCATTTCAAAGGTGGGAAGCTATCTTAACATTAAACAAAGAGCAAAAAATAATGCCTTGGTTATATCCTTTCTCTGATAGTTGACAAAATTGCAAATCTTTTCAGATTTCAACAGCACAGAAAATTCAGTAATGGCCTTCTTTCTGTTCTTGTTCCTTCTGAGCACTGCAGCCCCACAGCTCCACTGCTTCTGCAACCAGAACTTCCCTCCCAGATGCGTTATTCTCTTGCCTTCCAAAGCATTGTAAACACTGTTCTATCTTCTTCACAAGCTGCTGTGAGCAGGCTTCTTTCCCCGGCTCCACTCCTCACTCACGGCCCTCACTAACCCTACAATCTCACCTCACTTGCCGGAATACTCTGAGCTAATTTCCATCACATGAGGAGTCATGTTGTATTGTTGCTCACTACTTGTACCTAGATTATATTAAATATTCCTAGACATATGGTATGCAGAGTTCAATATTGGTTGGACTTTGCTGTGGCTGTAACAATTATTTGAGATATATTTTTACGACAAGGCCTGTGTATTTTCAGCAGCATTTTAAATAGGAAATTCTAGTTGAATTGTGTTTGTTGATTGAAATTGAAGATCGTTCTTAATTCACCAATAAATTCTGGCATTGTTGTTTTTCTAAAATACTGCTCTGCATCCACTTGGGCTGTTTCATTAAGATGTATAAATGAAGATAATCGATGGAGAATGCTCTGTTCACACCATTCAAGAGGTAATTAGACATTAGATACCATGGCCTTCTCCAAACCCAGCATTTATTAAGCACATATCAAACTATTGGAACTACAGTTACACCTGCAAAAACCAAAGATGGCTCTTTAATATTTATTTAGCTGTATAAATCTGAGCTTATTCAGGTCTATCCCTGAAAACCTTACGCAGTCTTCTTACGTACGTTTCAGTTTGTCCCACGTTCACATGGATTTTTATATTTAATGTAAAATATACTAAAGATTTTGGACTTCAAAATTACAGCCTCTTCACTCTACCACATTCACTAAATTTTTTCTGGCATAGGGATAATCTTGAGGAGGTGGTGAGTAAGCACAGCATAGTGATACAATGAATGCCTATTTCTGAAACAAGAGCGTGACCCAGATGTAAAATGTATGGCCTTTCCTCAGTGTAATGGGTGCTTTCAGTGTAAGCTAAGGACAGATCCGCATGTAGATACCAGTGTCTCCAAATTACAATGACTTGAAAAAGACAAGATGCAAATTTGAGACAGATGGGGGAGCGGTCAGGAGGCGAATGGCATCACTGGCTTGCAAAGGTGTTTAGGAATGACAGTTTCTTTTAAATCTTCCTCTTAGCCATTCCTGACATAGCAGGTTCATACTAATTGACTAAAATGCAAACCAGTGCATTTACAGTGCAATCTACATTTTAGGCAGCAGGTGGGAGAAAAGGAAGAAAAGCATTGCCCATTTCCAGCACACGGGAGACTGAGGCAGGAGGATTGCCACAAGTTCGAGGTCAGCCTGGGCTAATAGTGGGACTATGTCTCAAAAAACAAAATGTTTTCTGAAGCTTTCTCTCAGAAATTTCACATCCATACTCTTCCAACTTAGCTACAGCCAAACCTAACTTTAAAACAAAGTATTTATTTGGAATGTTTAACTGCTTAGCTAAAATATGCGTTCTTTTAATGAAAAGTGCTGTTTTCCTGACAGACTGTCTACAATGCATGAGCTAAAAGTTAGGGGAAATTTCCACAGAATAAAGGTAGAGAATATTATTAGGAAATCAAGCAATTGTGGACAAAGACTCTAATGTTTCATATTCTCAAAATGAAAGATAAGAACTATGAATGCTGATAAAGGGAGACAAAAGTCATTCTTTGTGAAAAAGCCTGGATATAATTGAATGGCAAAGAGAAATAGATGAGCTTTTATAATGGAACAGAAACATCTGTATGTGTGAATGTTAACAGATTTTGTACTTCTTGCCAATATATTCCGTATCCGTACATCTCCTTTTGTAACATCAGGTACTTTTAACATTTCCATAAGAACATGGACTTACACCACAGATGGTAGTGTGCTCAATTACTACACTTTTAAATGTTCATTTACTTTAGTTGCTATATTTCTTGCTGCTGTGAAAATACTAATTTCTATGTTACTTAAGTATTTGATTTCTTAAAGAAGTAGTTCGTTTTTAAAAAGAATGAGAGGAAAACCAAACAGGCATAAGATAACTGATATGATTGAAATGTGTGACTCTCAGGTATCTGTGGTGGGGCTATATATATGTATATATACTTTGCCCCTAAAAGAGTAAAGATGAGTTGTTCTACATACAAGGTACCTGAAGGGCCTTAGGTGTTCACTAACTTTGTCATTCTGTTGGAGAAAATTTTACCGGAATATTTTTCTTCAAAATAGTTTGATTTTGTCTTCATCATTGTTTTGTCAGTTTTTAAAATTTTAAAATAAAAAATAGTGATAATTAAGTTTGTCTTTGTGTGATAGTTTTTTGAACATAAGAATATTTACCTGTATCAGTGACTCTCAAATGCAACAAACTTGAGTGCTAGGAGAAATTTAATAATATTTGTTTGCAGATTTTTGCAGTTGTTATGAGTAGGAGTCACTCTAACATCCGGTAAGTTTAGGTTAAGAATGCTGCTGACTATCCCATAACTCCCCTTCCTTAATCCAAAGAAAAGACCTGAAGCTCAAATATCAATATTGATGAAATATAAAACCTGGATTGTGTTAGTTTATTTGGAAGACAAATCATTCCCTGTTGGTGCTAAATAGAGTCTTGTAAATCTGTATTTGATATTTAAAATAATATCTTTCTGCAATTAAAACCATCCAGCTCTTACCCAAAGGCATAGGCTGAGTCCCACACAATTCAGGGGTGTCCATAAATTACTTATTGAAGTCATAAGCAGAGTATTATGTATGTGCAAATTTGTATATTCATAGAGTATCCAATCTACAGATGCTAACAAGCATTATGTTCACAGATATAACTTGTTATTGGCCTCAAATTCGAATCTGAGAGCATTAATCATCCCACACAGCCAGTCACTGAATTCACTCACAGCCTCAAAATACTCTAGTGCACTGATAATCGAATGTTATCTTTTTTTAGTGAGCCGAATTGCTCTTTTAGGCATTGTTTTCCTGAACATTCTCTAGCTTTACTCAATAAAGAATGATACTTATCAAATGAAGTTTAATTAAAGGTTCCCAATTAAATCCTCTTTTAATTCTGACCATTAGTCAACAGTAATGGAAAGTCTTCCCCCTCTCATCATTTGCAACTCCCACTTTTTTGTTTTGTCCATTCTACATCATAAATATTGCTCAAATCAATCCCTTTCTCAATTCCTGCTGCTGTTTTTTTTTTTTTTCCAGTTCAAGACTTTTTCTTTCAGTTAAGATATCACATTAGTAGAATTCCACCTATTATTTTGCATTTCATTTTTCACAGTCCTGCAGAGATACTTTTATAAACTGCAAATATGATCAGGCCACTTCCAGACACTGCAAATAATACCCCATAGCTACCTGGTGGTGTGCTCAGCAGGGCAGGAGGAGCCTTGTATCCCCAGATCCTTATATCCCCAGATCCAACCCCTGCTGGAGGCCGGACTACAACTGCTCTGATTATCACCATGCAAAATGCCAGTTTTTGTGGTTTTGAAGACTGAGTTATCGTTCCCATTGCCCAGCATCTGAAGGGATTTACGCATCCTCAAGCTTTTCCCAGCGACCTATCCAAATTCCTACATGCATGCTTTTCTGTTTCTGGTTCACTTTAATGATTTTTTTTCTGTTTCTGAAACTTTGTTTATTCTTTATAAAGAAGCTGGACTTTGATGTATTTTCTAATTCCCCTGGGAAGAGTTCATTATACTCTTATTTTTATTTTTATTCAAAACCAGTTTGTACTTAAATATGTTATTTATTTTTGTTTTCCAAGTGCCTTATGCAGTTCATGGCACAAATGTATTTTTTTCAGTCAATATTTTTGTAGTTGGCTTGACCATACTACGCAAATTCAAGACTGCTCAGTACTGGAAATCATGGACAAGCATAATCTTTCTAAGTCTGAATCCATGGAAAGAATTACAATAAAATATGTACTATCTGTTCCAAAAATTGTGATTTGACTTTTGATTTTCTAAACTGCTATGGGTATAAATAAATAAGGTATTAGAATAATTTCAACAATTCACATTGTTCACTATTTTACATGTAGAATAAGATATCACCAAAATCAGTTTTGCAGTCTTAAACTATTTCTAAAATATACAGGTGACAGGTGATAGTTTTAACTCCTCATTGATATTTGCGTTTGTACTTCTCTATTAATATCACTTATGAAAATATGCAAAGCAGGATCAAAATTTTAATGACTTCTAAAATATATATATCGATGTTCTAAAAGCATTGCTCTTCCTTTGTAAGTTCTGTCATTACTAGGGAGAGGTATATGCAGTGGCCGCATTATATAGTTGCAGAAGGGCAGTGGTTTGGGAGAGGTAGTGGTTCCTAAGCTTATGGTGTATACATGAACTAAATAATACCTTCTAAAGTTTTTAATTCACAACATTAAATGACTACCATTAAATTCAGAGAACCTAGAAAAGTGGAGGAAATTCAATACAAATAAAAACAGCCCCTTCTACTTCAGTATGTTCTAGATAAATCTTTTCACTAAAACAAAGACCAGCATCTCTTATCCTTGGCACTTTTAACACTTTGATCTAGATGACCCTTTCTTGAAGGACAGGCTATTATCCTATGCTTTTGTAGTGTGTTTAGCAGCATCCTTGCCTCTACCCAGTGGATGCTGTAAAAAATATCTCCAGATGTTGCCAAATGTCCATGAAAGTGTGCAAAATCACCTCTTCCATGGAGAACTGCAGACACAGTGCAAGGGTTGTTCTCCTTATTTGTGAATATTGGTAGCTAAGAAAAGGTTTATCTCATAAGTATTCTGTTTTAAAAGATATTGAAATAATATTAAATAATAATTCATATCAAAAGTAGTTAGGCAATTGCTTGACCAGGTCAGTTTTAGCTTATCAGAAAATTAATCTTGGAATTTATTATAAGTTTAGTGGGAAGTAATAAGAAATAACATAGCACTAACTCTCCTACTGGGAGAGCTCCTCTTTGCTGAGGGCCTCCATTTCTTCCCTACAATGGTTATGAGCTTCACTATCACACCAAGTTCAACATCTTTAATGGTGTGCAACTAAACACATGAGTTATTGCTTCTCAGTGTATCCACAAAACATACCTATTGTGTGCCTGCTATATGTTGGGCATTGCTTGCTAACATTATCAATACAATTAAACACACTATATTGCTGCAGCATTTAATATTCACCTTTAACATCATATCTGTAGGCATTCTACTTAGTTTTAGGTATAAAATGAAACTGTAATTGGTTATTGGCTTCAAATTTGAGGTTTTTTAAAGCAATTTTGATCTGTCAGGAATTCAGTGTGAATTGGTCCCTCTCCTGCTTTGCCTTTATTGCCCCTCCACCTCCTGCTCTTTTTAATTTTATGTTTTCTGGTTTGTTTTGGAGCACTTGTTTGGCAGCTAAGAATCTAAGAGCAAAAATAACTCAATATTTAAACTAGTTACATTATTAGGACCTTTTTAAAAAATGATATCGAAAACCAGATCTTTTGGTTTCTTCCACTTTACATGTTACAGTTCCCTTTGAATCCACATGTAGGAGCACATGGAATTCTGGATCTCTTTAAAGTCCCAAGTCAGTGGAAAATGCAGAGTCAAAAATGTGGAGACCAGAGGCATTGCTTGTTGTCTATTTCTCACAGAAATATGCAGGAAATATTAAAGTGGAATATGCTACACCTCATCTGAACTAAAGTGTATTGAGAGCCAAACACTAAGACTATGTTTGGCTTCATCATTATTGAAATGATTTAATTTTGAACATATCACATTGGCATTGTGGTGGTAGAGTTCACTTCCTTTTTATTTGAAGTGGTATATCACTAGATTTTATTTGAGAAAAATCCTGGTAAATCTTAGGATACTTAAATATCTGATTAATTCCAAATTTTGTAGAATTAAAGTTTGCTCATTTTATGCACTTTTGATCAGAAATATTTGTATTTTTAAGATAAGGGTATCTATATTTTAAAAAAACTTATAATAGCAAAGAAATATTGCCAAGAACAATGGGATAAGTATGTTCAAAGTAACAAGAAAATATTTTGAATATTCTGAGGGGGATTAGTAGCAACAACAGGTCTTTGATTGTAATAATTTTTTTAATTTTAGCATTCACTACATTTTCTGACCGCCCCTTACATACAGATCCGTAGTTGCAATGCTCAGTGATGGTGACAGAGAAGGACCGGTGGTGGAGAGCTGACCTGCTCAGGTTAACTATGAAGAATCTAGAGACAGACTCACTCAGCTCGTACCGTGTTTAACCGGCTTTAAGAATCATTTTACAAGAGCATGTGTTTTGGGGGCTGGGAATTTAGCTCAGTGGCACAGCACCTGCCTGGCAAACACGGGATCGTGAGTTCGATTCCCGGTACCGGAAAAAACAACAACAACAAAAAAAGATCACGCATTTTTAACTTTACAAAGACTTTCAAGAAAGACCACTATTACAACTGAAACTTGTACTTTTCCTATCTGTAAACTTATGTTATTCACATATGTATACTTAAAAAATAAAGTATTTTTGGAAGAATAAAAATAAAATTCAAGTAGAATAGATTTTATTTTGCTAGGATTGTAGTTTCTTTTTCAGTACAATGTTCTTAAAAAGGAAAAGGAGAGTGGAAATTACCTTTGGCATAAACAAGAAGATGTTTTTCCCAAGTCCAGTAGCTTCAGAGTCCTTAGTGACCCAGGGAAGCCTTGATGGTCCTTCCAGATTATAAACATAACATTATTCTGCAGATTGGTAACAGTTGACTAAACTAACCTAGACTTCTAGCCTTGCCTGTCCCTGGGGAGAAGAGACTAGTTAACCTTATTTATTAAGTTAGTGAAATTTCTACCAATGAAGGCTAGTTTATCCACTCCTCTGGTATCTGCATATTTATTTAAAAAACAGAGAAAAAGATAACTGCTATGCATAAAGTTGAAAGCAACATTTGATTGCTTGTCTAACACATTTAATGTCTGGAAAACATGGCTAGATATCAGAGGGGGAAGTATTGTTATCATTCATGCAATAATTAAAATAGAAAGATATTTTCTGGCATTAAAGTTTAAACAAGGAAGAGTTAGTGATTTTAGCATTTCACTTTTGCTCTCATTGAAGATGCTCTCATACTACGATAAAAAAATAACAACACCTTTCCAGTGTTCCTTACTTATTTCCAGTAGAACTCAGCTAAATGTGTACTTGTTAACATTTGATTCAGCAGGGTTTACTGTGGTTACACAAAGGAGTGTTACCAAAAGAAAAAATAAATATCAGCCACTCATTTCACAGTGCTTTTCTAATCCTGCTGCAACTCTCCCTAAGCAGCACATCAGTGAATATAAAAGAGATTAAAACAAGAAGAAAAGGGATTTAGGAATACAGTGTTCAAAATGTTTTTGATTCTCAAGAAAAAAATTCATTAGCATGAACAGAACCTTGCTTAACCCAGAGTAGTGAAAACATTAGAAAGCACAGTGTTTTTTTGAAAAAAAAAAACAAAAAAAAACAAAAAACAAAAAACACAATAAAACAAAACCCAATCCTCTAAACATCTGTAGTGAGGGTCAGGACAGCCATAGAAAATACCTACATTTTGTGGAGTCACATCTCACTACTCCCCACCTCCTCAATGATGAAGTAAACATCAGCACTTAGTGAGCTTTTCATGCTCATGGACAAAAATCAAAGTATTCCAGTAACTGTTTTATCAATTGGTTCCTTTAGCATCAATATTTCAGTCCCTTTTTTACCATATTTCCCCAAATAGCTAAATATTAGAAAGTATTTATAACTCGATTGCAAAATGCATGGCACATGCTGACATTGTTCCTAACGTGAAAGGAAAAAAGGGGACTGTGCTTTGATGCTTCATTTATTACTTGGCAAATCTGGTGTGACCTCCTTCAGGCATGGAGAGCTCCTGTCCAGGCAGACTTGAAATGCTTTGTAAGAGTCCAGTTTGAGGTAGTTTGTTCACCAATTCTGTGGAATCATCTTCACAATTTATGTTTGTCCAATAATTCTGTCTCTGTAAAAATGAAATACACCAACTTGCAAATTCACCTGTGTTCTCAGTTTCATTCTTCATCAACCCTGAGAGGCAAAAACTAATGTCTCTCCCATTTAAAAAAATCCACAATGGAAAATATTGAATCTCAAAACCATCTGTCTAAACTCTTGGAATTACTTGGAGATAGAAGTTAATGTTTCACTGCACATTGTGAATTTGTAGTTGGCCCTGGTAGTTTGTAACTAAGGTTATTAAGTGTGACTGTCAGATACACTGATTCAGAGAAGAGCAACCCTAAGGCTTGCCGTATCGCAGGCTATTGTGGTAAGGACTTACTTTTGAAAATGGCTATGTAATCTTAAATTGTTAAAGGTTTATTTTGTCAGGCAGAAGCACAACTATTAAGTATCTTTAATCCATCCAGTATGAAACTCGAAGTTTGATCAGCGTATCCTCATTGTGGACATAGTCCTTCGCCAGTACCCGCACTGCTGCCGGGCTACCACTGCAGAACCTCGCTTTACTCAATGATGCCCCTAATTCATAAGAACAAATTATCTGTGTCAGCTTCAAGCATGCTGCTAAAATTAGTGAATTTTGAAGAATCACTAAGATAATTCATTTCTCTAAATTTTAAACAATTTTCAAAGTGCTTTTTGTCAATAATCATAATTTGTGAAGCACAAAATGTAATGTTTTTTCTAAAGTAGCTAGATAATTGAAAGTAACTATTACAGTGGAGTCCATCTGAGACAGCAAGAGGCCGCTGACCCTCCCTTTTCCTCTACTGACCAGAGAGAGGAGTGGTTTAGCCTGTGGCTGCCAAGCACCCCACCATCACCCCACAGTGGACTGCGGCCTCAGTGTCCTCCTGCCACAGCGGCGTTGCTTCGCAGCTGCTCTCCTGGCCACTCCAGCAGGAGGTGCCAGTAGTCCATGAGTCCCAGTGTCCCTCCCCTCTGCCACCATTTCACCCTCCTCACATGGCTAAGAACAAGGGAGGAGGGAGCTGGTCCTACTGCTAAATCCCTCCCTCCCCAAATTCCAGTTATCTGCAATGAACACAGCTAGCCTATGCCAGATTCCCATTTCTTCCCACTGTTTTTCCCAGAGATCCAACAGCTGTCAAACAGTGCATCTAGCCATGACAGCTGCTGCTGTCCTCCAGCCTTGTACTCACTTGAACCAATCACAGATTCTCACTTGGACCAATCAGTAAAACTGAAGTTGAGCCAGTCAGGGGTCTTCACTTCCCTATGCTGCAGCACAGGTCCTGTTAATGATTTACTCTGGTCGGCCTACAAATCTGCTCTGATTTATTTCTCTAGTAGTGTAGGATTAGATGGTCCTGTAAATCTGTGCAGACTGTTTATCCCGCATTGTATAGAAAGAGTAGTTGTTTGAAAAGAAAGCAATAAGCACAAGGGGCTATTAGCCCTGAAGAGATCTAGAGACCAGTAGCCAATAGAAGATCAGCAAGAGAAACCAGCAGTAGCAGGGTTGTGGGTGTGCATAAGCCAGCATGGAAATAGGGCAATCTTGGGGACAGCGCCTGATAGAGTTGACCTGCGGCATCAGGGAAAAGCCAGTGTGGCTGACGACAGTCAGCGAGGGCAGAGACCAACAGCCAGCTGAGTAATTGTTGGCATCCAGCATTATCTGGTAGCTTTCAGGACTGCTGGCAAAGCTGCACTTTGCCAACTTATGGTTTACATCTGAAGCAAGCAAAGGAACAAGTCACTAACTGTCAGCACTTCCCTGAGTGGCTTTTTGCTAAGTTAGTCATATATTAAAATGTTTTTTAAAAATACATTGTGTGTGTGTGTGTGTGTGTGTGTGTGTGTTCAGCAATGGCAAAACTTTTAGAGCTTTCAGTGGTACAAACAGCTCATTGCATTGGGCAGGCCATAGGCTCACCATCATGGGTACATATCTATATATAATAGACAAAAGAAACATGTTAAAATTGGGAACCAAATGGCACATAATAAATATGTGAACGGAAGTAACACATAATGATTTTTGTTGTTGTCTTTCTTTTTTTGAGACAGGATCTCACTGTGCAGTTTAGGCTGGCCTTGAACTCACTATGTAGCCCAAGGTGGCCTCGAAATTACAATGATTCTCCTGTTTCAGCCTCCCAAGTCTTGCAATTATACACATATGCCACCACTCCTAGCAGCACGTAATGCTTTAAAAATGAACACAGATCTTTTTATCTATGTGCCCAGGTTAATTTTTTCTACTTTTTTTCTACCAAACTGATGATATCTTTGCAAATTTTCTCGTAACAGGTTAAGTATGATTTTCATCATAGAAAGCTCTTTGAAAGT
This sequence comes from Chinchilla lanigera, assembly GCF_000276665.1. Taxonomy (NCBI): domain Eukaryota; kingdom Metazoa; phylum Chordata; class Mammalia; order Rodentia; family Chinchillidae; genus Chinchilla; species Chinchilla lanigera. The sequence continues at coordinate 40,374,354 of NW_004955408.1, forward strand.
TTTTGTGAAAATTTAAAGAAACTCTGCTCAGCTCTGTCCATTAATGTTTTATTTATATTTGTTAATTATTTTTATTGTTGTTTATTTGTTTGCTTTTTGGGTTTTTTTGGTACCAGGAATTGAACTCAGGACCTTGCACTTGCCAGGCATGTACTTATGCCACTGAGCTATATTCCTGGCCCTGTTAATTCTACCTAAGGGGAGATTGAGAATTTTGGTGAAAAACCTCTCATCAAACTCCCTCATTACAAACACCCTATGACGATAAAGGAGAATCAGTGGTCCTGCAGGCACACAAGAACTCCTCAGATCTTCAAGTTGTGGAATGACTTAAGCTGCTGTAGAGTCCACCTTTGCACATGACAGCATATGAAACCATGAACACGTTGATAAATGTGTAAATGAGAAAGGCTCTCCATATGTGTAACACCTATTCTTAGTAGCTGTATGCTCAACTGAAGTCAGTCTCACATGACCAAATAGGCCACCTTTTACCATGACAGCTTTAGAATAATAATAAACAAAACAAAAACAACAATATTGGGTTTATCTTCCATGAAATTTCCTGCACATCTAGTGCATTGAAAGAGACATTGAAAGCAACAATATGGATGACAGAGACAATAGGTAGGTGTGAGCTAACCTGACTTACACTTTATTCAAGCAAGTAGGAATCAGTTTCTTTTATAACAACACATATATAACAACCCACAGAAGTGAACATAACCAGTTAAAGAATCCACTTCACTGAAAGTAAATAAATAAAGATAATGAGAATTTATGCTCCTTCAGTTCATCTATACATCAGTTTACCAATCAGAATCTATTTTTGTCATAAGCACTGTTACCAAGTAATAAATCTAACTTTCTACCGCTATCAAGTTTCCATGGAAATAGAGATTGAAAATTAACTCATGGTCATTTTGCTTTTCAGAGAAAGAGAGAAAATGTTCTGCTATGCCTTCATTTTCATTAAGTAACATAAATAGTTGAAAACTTGGATGACTGAATAAGGCATATTTTCTGACAAATGACCAGTCAAATTCAAATGACAGCTATGCATTTGAGTCTAGAAACCAAAAGAAAAAAAAAGCTCCCAATACTGGTAAATTTTTTATATATATATACATATATGTATTTATAATTTATAGACACAGATACTAGCAAACTTACAAAATGTGGGAGATAATTTTAAAAATCATTTTAAACTTTGGAAATAATATTACTATAAATATTTTAACATAGATGATTAAAAAGTAGGAAACAAGTGAGTAAACCAGAAAATTAAGAGATTTCTATGTTTAAGTATAGATAAAATATTTTATAGAAAAATACAAATTATCATATTTACTTCAAGATATGTTTAAACTAGCAATACTAAGAAAAAGAAATGAAAGGCAGTCAAACATTTCCCAGTAAGTTGAGGGATTTTCTTTTTAGGAGTTTCCATAGTGGTTATACTAGTTTACATTCCTATCAAAGATGTAGAAGTGTTCCTTCTTTTCTCCACAGCTTCACCAGAATTTATTATTTGATTTCTTGATGATGACAGTTCTTCTCAGGTAATATGGAATCTAAGTGTTTTCATTTTTATTTCTGTAATGGTCAGTGATATTGAGCATTTCTTTATGTATTTATTGGTCATTTTTACTTTTTTCTGTGAAATGTGTTCATGTTATTTGCTGGTTTTTTGATTGGGTCTTTCATTCTGGAAGGTATAATTTTTTGAGTTCTGTATATGTTCTAGATGTTAGTCCTCTGTGTGAGGAATAGGTGAAAAATCCCCCCACCCATTCTGTAGGTTTTCTTTTTGCTCTTTTTTTAATTTTTCTGTGCCCAAGCTTTCTAATTTGATGTGATCCCATTTGTTGATTCTTGGTATTATTTTCTGTGCAATTGGGGTTTGTCACAGCTGTCCTCCTTTTAGGTATCTTCCCAAAAGAGTTGAAGACATCACATTAGAATGATGTGTGGTTACCCATGTTTATGGTAGCACAATTTATAATATGTAGGTATTGGAAGCAGCCTAAATATCTGTCAAGAGAAGGATGGATAAAATGTGGTATTTACACAGTGTAGTTCTAGTCTGCCATAAAGATAAACTTGAGTAACTTATAAAAATAATGTTTAGTGAAATAAATCAGACACGCAAGTTTAAATATCATGTTTTCTTTTATATGAGAAACGCAAATTATAAATAAAGAGCAAAATAAAAGGTAGACAATAGGAAATTGGGACATAGATCTTTCTCAGATGGAAGGGATCGAGAGATGGAGGGCGCCGGGATGGAAGGCGGAAGCAATGAAAACGAGAGTTATGTTCTGCGCATGGATCACCTTCCCCTAACAAATGTAAGCATGTGTGCTGCAGACACACACTAATACAAAGGAGTAAATCTCCTTACAAGAAAAATGAAATTGTAAAAAGCAGAGTCAAAAGAGTGAGGCATCATGATGAGATGACTATTTGGGACATTTCTGATCACTAATGTTGTACATTATATTAGAGATACTACAATATGAAATGAGACAAAGGTAAAATGATTGGGAAAGGAAACATGAAATTCTCAAGTTTGTAAACAGTATGATTATTGAGCTAGGTAATCCAAAACATCAAATAGGTCTTTTGAACCAAAAAGACAATTACAAAACTATTACAAAACTATTTGGAAATTAATCAATAATTTTTATCCAGATAACAATGTAAGATATAAAGTAGAAGTAAAGCTCATAAGAAATGTAGAAAATAAAATTATTGAGTGATCTGAAAGGTTTAAATAATAATTGTTTGAGGTACACCTGTAATCCCAGCACTTGGGAGGTTGATGCAGGAGGATCTCCGTGATTTCAAAGCCTGCCTCGACTACACAGAAAGACCTTGTCTCAACAAAACAAAAAAAAGTTATATTTGTGATATGACTTCTTAGCATTTTACAGATGCCAATTCTTTTAAAAGTACTCTATAAATTCAGTGTCAGTCCATTTAATTTTTATGTTTTATCCAAATTTGAATTTTAGTAGTAAAATAATGAAGGGCTAATGTCCAGAAACATTGCCAATTCTATATGTGAGCTGTTACATGATGCCAGGAGAAACAATGAAAAGAGTGAAGCCATAATCTAAGAATTAGACAAAATATTTGAACTATGTATATACATAAATATAAAACAAGAATCATTCAATAAGTGATATTTAAAAGCTTAGTAAACCATTTAGAAAAATACTTAGATTCATAACTAATATCATAAAGATAAATTCCTAGCAAGTTAAATCAGGGATTAAAATACTTTCCCTGAAAAATAGCAAGAGGAGAAGTTTTTTTGTCTCAAATGGCCACAACATTTCTGTTACAAGAATCCTGCTGTATACAGATAGGGTCAAGTGAGTGGGGTAAGGGTTAGATTTTTCTTTCGAATCTTAGTGTCGACCCTGATATCTCATTGAGGTGGAATTTTCTCATTTGGAAAATAGAAAAGACTATCTATTTCATAGGTTAAGAAGACAAATAAGTAATATTTGAGTCAATGCACTAGTAATCTGACTTATTATTAGTGCATTTTCCATGTCTAGAAGAAAGTCAAGTGTCTAGTAGGCATTTTACTTATTTTTATTTAACTAAAGACATTGCTGCTGCTAGATTAACAGTAACAGCCAATAAAATAACAGGAATGTTAATATTTTTTCTTTTAAATTATTTTGTTCTCTTCAGTTACTATTTAAAATGCAACAAACACTTCATAGTTTGTCCCATTAAGAAGTTTTAAGTTGTATATACTCATTTATACATCCTATGTAGTTATATAAAATACATTTAAAATATATTTTATAACATACTATTTGACATTCAACATGTATGAAATTTTGAAATACATAAAGATGGATTATAAATAAAAGAATTATAAAAACTATGTCAAGGCACAAAAAAATATTGAATTATGAGATACATCTGTTTAGACAAACTCTTCTATATTGTTTTTACTCCGTCTTAGCTTTGCTCACTATCTTTGACATTTTAAAATTACGATGAACTTACTGAGTAAAAATGCTCTCAGTCACTTAAAAAGATACTTATAGCAATTAATTAATTTGACATTTAATGAATCAAAGCCTAAAGATTAGCTAGCATCGCTCATGTTTTGCATATCACATTCAGATCTGGGGACATTTGCAAGAGTGAAAAAATGACACTTTCAATTGAGAAATGCAAATTGAAACAACAGTGAGATTCCATCTCAGCCCAGAAAGAATGGCTATCATCAAGAAATCAACCAATAATAAATGCTGAATGGGCTGTGGGGAAAATGGAACCCTTCTCCACTGTTGGTAGGAGGGTAGACCGGTGCAACCACTGTGAAAATCAGTGTGGAGATTCCTCAAAAAACTAGGACAGGAGGTCCCATTTTCCCAACTATTACCCTTCTGGACCAGAAGAATTTAAAACATCACATCATAGTGATATATATGCACCCATATTTATAGCAGCACACTCTGTCGTAGCTAAATCTTGGAAACAACCCAAATGCCCATCCACTGAGGAATGGATAAAAAACATGTGATATTTTTATACAATGGAGTGTTACTCAGCTATACGGAAGGACAAACTTGAGTTTTTCATAGATAAATGGATGCAAATAGAGACCACACTCATAAGTGAAATAAACCAGTCTGGAATGTGTAAACATTATATTGTCTCCATTGAGCGTATATTGTTTGATCAATTTTGCATATCTATATTTTTTAATCTGAACAACTACTTTGAAAATAACAATATGCAATATATTAACCATTGTTAATTTTCTATTATCTTGTTTTGAAATTCTGTATCATTATTTTTGTTGTTTTTATCTCTTTAAAAGAAGAAAAGAAAAAATGACCCTGAATATGCTTGAAATCTCTTTCATCCAAAAAGTACATAAAATCTTAATTACTTTTAAGCAACAATTTTTTGAAGAGAATGTAACAATGAACCCAGTGATCTGAAGAATAATTGGTCAGAAAATTGCCACTTAGGCATTTCAGTTTTCTTTTGTTTATCTGAGACTCTGGCAGATTCCATTTACTTTTCATTATTTCTGTGCTGAATAAATTTATTTAACATGTATAACAATGATATTGTATAATGTGTCTCTATAGCTGAAATAAAGATGCAAAAAGAGATTATGTGAAGATTTTTAAATATTTTTGTTTTAAACTTATAATAATGGAGTTACATGAAACTTAACTTTCAAATTTATACATTAAATTTAAGGTTGTCTTTTAGTGGGAAAAATACTTGAGCTTTATATTAATGGGCTGAATAGGTTGTTTGATCCAGTAACCAGTTTGGAAATGTATAAAAATTTTCCAGTCTCAATAAAAATAAAGTGAGTTCCTTTAACACCTGATTTAAAATCCAATCAGTGGAGTCAGACCTCTGCTGGTTACATGATTTGGTTTTGTTTTCAAGATTTGTTCACCAGGAGTTGATGTGCAACTATCTGCTTCTATGAGATACAAAAACAAGGAAAGCCTTATTATAATTTTTGTTCTTGACCAGAACGCTGTTGAATGAAACTCTTTACTAACTTAGTATGAATATAGGCTATTTTGTGCTCTTCAATTTATCATGGAGAAAGCCTCTGGAGTTGCAGTAGTTACTGCTTTTAGCTTATGTCCTGCCACTTTTTACATCAAATGTTTCCTATCTGTACTTCCTTACCCTTTTAATCATACTTTTCACTTTTTCTCAACCACTTTAGTCATCAGAAATTTTCAGTATTTTTATTGCCACTTTTATAAAACTTTTACATACTACAAAAGGAAAAGGACACGCTGGTCTCTGCCAACTTCTCTTGAAACTTCTTTTCTTACCTTAAATTTTGTGCTGTGCAACATGAAAGGCACAAAGTTCCACCTTCCTCCTGTGGCTCTGCACATACTGGTCTCTTACTGCATGTCTAGTAGCAGATTACTATTCTCTCAAACTCCAACCCGTCCATCAAATCTCAGTTCAAATGCCACAAAAAGTCTTATTACTCCTATGCTTGGCCTTTTATCACATACATATCACAGTGCAAAGATTTTACTATGAGTGCTTGCATTTTACCTTCGGATACTAATCTTATAGGTGGGCAGGAGGTTCCCTATTTGTATCCTAGATGAATATGTAATAGGTGATAAATATTTTTGTGTAAATCTATATGTGAATGATTGATTTAATAATTTTAATTAGCTGTAACAAATAATTATAAAGAGTGCTAAAGATTCCTATATTACAGAGCCATGAAAATGTATGACTTGTGATGTAAAAGTATGGTGATATTTTAAATTTTAAAAATTTATTATGGTAAAAGGCACATTGCCGTTACTCCCCATCAAAATACTCTCCCTTGCTTTAAACACACATCCCATTTTTCTTGTCCCTTTCTGCAGCAGCTTTGGAAGTCTTCTTTTGTAAGTTCTTTAGTTGTTTATTTATTTATTTATTTATTTATTTATTTATTTATTTATTTTCCAGTGCCAGGAATTGAAATCACGACCTCGCGCTTGCCAGGCAGGTGTTGTGCTGCTCAGCTTAATCCCCAGCCCTAAGTTCTTTAGTTGTGTTGCTCTGTCTGCCTTGATGTCGTGAATCAATTCCAAACATTCACCTTTCATGGTCATTTCAGCATTGGGAAGCACCAGACTTTGCATATGGTGTCCAGGGAATAGGTGTTCTGTTCGGTGAATATGGTGAAAAAGATGAACAACAATGTTTCAATGGCCTCGTACTTTCAGGTGACGCCCCTCAGCAGCAACATTCGCTAGTTTTGATGACACCTCTTGGGAACACTCATGAGAACAGCAAAATGATGAAATGTGCACTCTTGGAGCCACAGTCGGTTAAAGACTCTTTTGCTCATTTTAGATGGAAATCATGAATTGGCAAAGTGCAGCTCTGCTAGTTAATTCAGATGCCATCAGGGACACTGTCAGCTGCCAGGGTTCAAATTAGGCTTCCCGTCCTATGGACACAGCCCAGAGAGCAGTTACAGGGTGACCCAGGGGTGGTGGAGGGCGCTGCAGCCAGCTGTACCAGTCCAATTCTGGGGAAGGGAGGGAGGAGGGCTGAAGGGAAGCATGAGAAACAACACCATGTTTGCATTTTAGAAAAAATAGGGGCTCAGGAGCTCTCCTTCTGCCTCACTTTGAGGGGAATTAGTGGCAGTATGACTCACTGTAATAGAATCTGTGCATGAATATACATTGTGTATTTCCATCCCACCTCACAATTGGACATTATGTTTTCCCAAATGCCTGAATTATGTACCCATGTATTCATAGATAGTCTCATTTGTATGTTTTTCAAACTGCTTAACTATGAGACACCCAAAATATAAACAATTTGAAGAGAAAAATGTGTAACTATCCTAAGAAATAGGTAGGTGATCTCAACAGAGATAGGAAGCAGATCTGGGAAAGAAAGGAGAGGAGAGTGCTGGGGTAGGAGAGTAAAATATGATCAAAATGAGATACACATGTATATCAAACCCTCAAGCCGAGTGTAATCACTATGGATTGCAAAGATGTATTAAATTGTGGAAGCAACCTAAATGCCCACCCACCAAGGATTGGATTAGAAAATTGTGGTACTTTTATATAATGGAATATTACTCAGCTATAAAGAAAGATAAACTCAAGGCCTTTATAGGCAAATGGTCACAAGTAGAGCCCATACTCATAAGTGAAATAAATCAGACCTGCATGTGCAAGCACCACATTGTTTCACTAGTGTAAAACCTGAAAGAATTAATTTAAACTAGGAGGTACAATAGACATTGTGAAATGATAGGAAAATATTCAAGGGTAAAGGGCAACTGGGATGTGGGAAAAGAGAAGAGAAAGAAGGAGAAATTTTGTATGTATGTATAGTTAACATAGTTGTTCTACTGTCTTCTATTTCCTTTTTGAAAGAAACTGTCAATGAGTCCTTGATTGATCAATATTGCATGTCTCTATCTGTTTTCATGAGAAACCACTTTCAAGATATCAATATGTAATACAACAAGCATTGTTAATTTCCTACCACTTTGTAATTCTGTATTGTCCGTACTGTTCTTTTGCTATTTTGTAAAAGGTTGTCTATCTGTTAATGTTTTCCTCCTTTTATTTTTAAAATAAAAAACATTAAAAAATAAAAAAGAAGGTGTCACACAGTTTAAAAAAATAGAGTATATTCATCTGAAAAAAAGTGAACCAAAATATTAATTATTGTGGGACTATTTGGTTACCTTTTCATACACGGAGGCTTCAGTTCCCACAAGATTAAAAGAAAGACATAAATGCAAATAATGTTGAAACCAACCTTCTCTACTTTATACAGATATTTTCCTAAATCCTAACTTCCTCAATGATGAAAAATTTTCTTCTGTTTCTGCTCCTTTCATAAAGCATCTTTGATGATGAGCCAGAGCAAACCTTCAACACCCACTAACTCAGTGTATTTGATGATTTTTCTAGTTCTGTCTTAGAAGTGAAGTTTGTTTTTTGTCCATTACAGTGTTTAGTTTCTTAAATTAAATACAATATTTAATTTAAATGTAGTACTAAAATATTGTTGTAGTAGTGCAATAGTGCAATGAATACTATTTGTTATCAATGTAGCAGCATGTTAACAAAAGGGCTTGCCCAAAACACATGGAAATGACTTACTCCATTTTATATGTGTGTTTTTATACTGGCGAAGGAAACAGAGGTACTCCCAAATGAAAGGTTAAAGCAAGGGGTTCTTAGACGGACATTAAATGATAAAAAATACACATAAAATTATTATTCTATATCTTTGACTTCTTATATTATTTATTGATCAGTTAATTATGGCATCAGCTTTATTTTAATTGTTTTGTAAAGTTAATGTTGCAGGTGTTAAAAACATAATTATTCTATTTTACATCATAATTTAAAGCAAGGACCACTGAAATTTCTACATTTAAGTGGTGCTAATTGTGTTTCCTGATTAGGAGCAGAGTACAAATTTTGGCCAAATTTCATTTTTCCTTGGCTTTACCAAAATTAGAAATATGAATATGAATTCATCAAAAGTCATAATTTAAAAGTATTGTGTTGTAGACATTCATGAAGAAAAAGCAAAGTGGTTATTTGCTAGTTCTGCTACATCAAGGGAAAGGCTGTTGTTTTGAGAATCTGATGATGTGTTTAAGCTTTATACAATGTAATGAAAGATCATATTATTCTTACATTTTCCAAGTGTTTAAAAATACTTTTCTCAGTTGCTATAAATAAAGGCTCTTATGTGAAATGTATTTTAAAAAAATTTATCATCTATGAATTTAAGAACTATCTTGATAATTGATACAGTGGCAACTGAATAATTTATTTGAAGTTCTAAAAATTAAGAATAAGAGATCTTGTATTTAAAATACATGCATACTACCACTAATTATTAATGACTAAGTTATAAAATAATGCTTTTCTAGGTAAAATATGTTTAGATTTTTAAAATAAGTGCTTGAAGTTTTTAAGAATTAAACGTATGTGTTGGGCGTGGTGGTGGACCACCATGAGTTTAAGGCCAGCCTGGGTTACAAAGTGAGTTCTAGGCCAACCTGAACTGCATAGTGAAGCCCTGTTTCAAAATGACACAAAAAATTAAAGAGTATGTATACTTTTAACAAATGATTGCTCAATTTGTAACAATTTTAGTGTGTTCTTTTGTCATTAAGTTATGCTTACCATTTAAAGTGATCATTTGTTTTCTCCCCACAGCTCCTTCGCGTTGGAAGGAATACTTTTATCTGGTGGCATGTCAGCTCATTTTCTCACCTCTGATTCATCTTTATGACTTCTTGAGACCGATCTAATTCCAAAGTGACCACGAATCTGACCACGTCAGAGCAGCAAAATGCTTGGCTTCAGAGCACAAATAATCACGACGTGGTCTGCATCAAACCATCTGTCTCCAGCCTGACAGCCATGTGCAGAGCCCCAGGGCGAAAAAGCCACAGCCTTAAATGTTTTCACTCAGAAATTATTAAGATAAAATATACAGATGAAAAATACTAAATAAAAAGTCCATAAATAAGTGAAAGACGAACCAACTCATCATCATTATGGAAATAAAATATTGCCTGATGTGAACCCAGCTGCGAAAATTCAAATTCAGTTATTAAGCTAATAAGTTTTGAATTGATTTATCACTTGTGAAGGTGAATCTCTAATCAGAATCACTTGTCATTTCAAAATATGTAGACAAGAACAGAACTGAACAAACAGGAGCACTGCCGCAGTGAGCGGGACGAGGACAGAGAGGTGCTGTGTGCAGAGAGAGGCAGCAGCCGCCTGCACACACCCTCAAAGCCATAGTGGAGGCATCCTTTGCCAAGTACTTGATAAGTTTATGTGTTTAACCCCTCACCTTGTTTTGGCTGAGAGAGGAGGAAGTCACTTCTTACTGTTTCTTGAACCTGCTTCTGGTATTTGCACTGTCACTTCCATTCAGGGTAGTGAATGTTATTTGCACAGATGTCCCAGGAGTTCTGAGACCACAAGAAGTTTCTCATAGGAGTCCAAAAAGGAAACCATAAGAATTCTCAAAACACTAATTTTTCTCCTGTAAAAGTCAGTTACTTAAAGTAATGGACTTAATGCAACTTAAAAAAAAAACAGAGTAATTACAGAATAATAAAGTATCAGTTTGATCAAATAAATGGAAAAGGAAATAAAAAATTAATGAAGATTATTTTCTATCATTAAAAGTCAAGAAGTCAAATACAATTGCACTGCACACTAAACATTTGTGTTGAACATCTATGTATTCTCCTACTTCAGAGGTCATTTATAATTTGTATTTAACATTCAACAGTTTTTATAGTCATTTATCTATGCTTCATGAGAAAATGTACCAAACAAACAGCATTTTCAGTTTATTTTTCTAAATAAATGTGTTATTTGTATTATCTGTAGTTGCTCATTTAATTTGGTTCCATTACTTGGAAAACATCTCCTGTGTTTACTGGGAAGTTTAATCACATTACTTTAGAATGAATGGAAGATTGAAATTTCAAACATTTTATAGCATGGAATTAGTTTTCCTATTTTGTGAACTCTGAGAACAATGATACATTTTTTCACTATTACTCTTGTCTTATTGTCATACAATCAGAAATTAGTGTTCATACAAGGGAACATTGTTGGACAGCAGAAAGTTTGGGTACTGTATTAATTAGCATTTCTCTGAAGTTTTTCTTCTGGAAATTTTTTCCAGAAAAGAAATAAAATTAGATTAAACATGTTAGGTCATTAATCATACCTAATAAGTATTTATTATTCCCATCCAGGGATCTGTTGAGAACTTTCATAATCATACTTAAAAATGACTATGAAATCAGAATAGAGCAAAATGGAAATATGAAAGTGTTATTGAGTACCTCCTTACTCACTGAATACTTGTCATTGACCATGAGCTTTGTAGGGCCCAAGGAACAAAAAGGATAAGGAAGAAAACACCAGTCTGTTTGGGTAGAGTTTAAAATCTGATTGGATATAATTAACATTAAAACTGTAATTATACCATTTAACAAAAAATTACAACTGTTTAAGGCCTATGAAGAAATAGACACATTTTCAAAGACCATAAGTACATCAGGTAAAGTAAATGTTGAGATCGGAAGGATAACTGGATGGTGAAGTAGGCTGAAAGCAGTGCAAAGGGGAAAAGAACATAGGTCAAAAATCTGAGTTAGGCTAGAGAGAAGCAAACAAAATAAAAAAAAGTGGAGCAGAGGAAACCCATTAGATATAAGCCAGACCCTATCCATCTATATCCTTGCTAGATAGAACAAAACAAATAATATGAAGAGTAAAGCATTAAGTATGTAGAAATGACACAACTAATCACAAGTCTATCTGATGTAACAAAGGTATTTTGGCTTCACTCATAAAAAGACTAAGGTCTAATTTCCTTCCTGCCACAACCACCCACCCATACACATAAAGGATCTGAACTCTGAAAACCAAGTAATGTGGAAAGTTATACAATAAAACTTAGTGAAAATATATCCAACTGAATAGAAACCATAACAAAATGGTGGTCAAAATGAATATCAAAGAAAGCAGAACCACAGCCAAAAAATTAAGAAAGGCTTTGGTAATGTTATTATTATATAATTATCAATGACCATTCAGTAGGCATACATGGGTTCATAAAATTTGAGCAACTAACAGTAAACATATATAAAAATGTGACTAAACTATGTTTACCTATAGAAATTTAAAAAGGACAAATAACAGTGTATTTAGCTCTCTGATTCCAACTCCATGAAATTATCAGGAATGAACCTTATTCCAATTGTCTCCACGGACGTGCTTAAACAGCACCTTTTTCTTTAAGTGCAAAAGAGTTGCTGGGCTCCAGATATCACCAGCGGATTTCAGGCAACAGGATGGGAAAGGAGTTCACCTCATCTTTTTTACAGAAATTGCTCAAAATTGTTCATACACTATTTGAGTACAATGGCCATTGTTCAAACTGAGTATATCGGTATTGGCAGCCTAATAAATGTAGTCTTAGGCAGGGAACTAACCAAATGAAACTTCCCTTGCATGTGTGAGGCCCTGGGTTTAATCTCCAGAGTGTAAGATGAACAAGAGAAGACTGGTCAGGTGGGCAATAACCACAATGAATAAGTTTAGCATTCTAATACTAAGGAGGATGGGGAGACTAACTGCTGCAGTACACAGCTACCTAACTCTGCCACAAGATTTTAAAATTAAGCCCCAATTTATCATGACCCATGTGGAGAGGATGTTGGTTGTTATATGCAATCATGAGAGAATAGAAATTTCAAGTCCTAATCTAATTAGCAAAATAATACAATGGAGTCCCAGCATGTATACATTCAATCCTTATGGATTCTACTATACTTGTGTCTCTTCCTTTCTGTGTGCATAAGTCCAGGATGGTAACATGGAGGACTCTCTGTCTCCTGCTGTAAGAAGTTCATCATGCAGACTATGACTCTCACAGGGCAGAATGCACATTAAAGATGAACTGGGGCATTATCAAGGGAAATTGACTTATGGTATTTCAGATTCTATCATTATGATATACTAGTATGTTGGTAAATACAAGTTATTGATAAATTTACACGTGTAAACTTTAGTACGATGCTTTATCAATTGATTTTTATAAAAAAATAAACATAAAATCATATATTTTCTATTCAATAGATACTTAAATTTAAGATACTATTATGTATGGGCTGGGAGTGTAGCTCAGCAGTGTCAGCACTTGCCTGGCTAAGCCTGTGGTCAAGAGTTTTATTCCCAGTACCAAAAAAAAAAAAATTGTACTTTGCGATGAGTTTGTGACTGTATCACACATTTTTAGGCTTTTCACAAGCAAAGATAGGATTGTTATCAGTAGTGGAGGTAAGATTCAGGTATTACAGAGGCTTTCACTGAGGAAATAAATGTGTGCCCAAAATTGAAAAGTAAATGTATAAGCAAGGAGACTCATCCATTCCTACAAAAAATGCAACCTCCCATAATTATATGCACATGACCAGCAAGACTCAGACACTTACTTGACTTGGTCCTGTGTCAGTTACAATTGCATATAGTGATAGTTAAATGTATTTCAAATTATTAGTGCTTTAGAGGTGAAATAGCATACACTACAGCCTGCAGCATGGTCTACCATGGAGAAAAAAATCCACAGAATTCAAGACATTCAATTCTTTTAAACCATGAAATAAAGTAATCCTTGAATTACAAATCTAATCATCGCTAAGATCAAAATGAACTTTCTAAAGTGTTCTGACAAATAAGCCACTCCCATTGCTCTTTAGATGCTATGCAGTGTGTTTAGAAAAATATCTAAATATTTCAAACGTGTGTCTTCTATTATGCAAGGTTCAGACTCAATCCAAAATCTGCTAACTTGTTGTAGTTTGTGAATAATTTCTATTTCTATAGTTGGATGTAAACAAAATGTAGAGTTTGTATACCATATTATTCATAAACCATAAAAATGAGACTGGAAAAGTAGATTATAATTAATGTATTAATATCAATTTCCTGGAAGATAAGGAAGAAAAAAATGCAATAATTTTTCATAACCCAAAGAAACATTTTACCACTTTGAGTTACAATACCTAATTACAATACCTTAAAGGGAAGTGCAGCATGAATAAGATAACATCTAAGGGTCTTACTTTTTTTTATATTCACAGTTTTACTTTCTCTTAAATTAAGTCTGAATCATCATTATTGTAACAGTAAAATAATAGCTATGAGGTAGAAGTCCCATTTCATGATTTGCACACCTTTTCTCTAGAGGTAATCAATATATTCTTGAACTAAATATTAATATCCATAGAAAAATAATACTAATATGAATTTGAGTGTGTGAGCTTCATATGTATGATATCATTTTTCAAGTAAAGAACCCCTTTCATTTGGAAGTTTTATTGCTTTAAGCCTTTTATGGAGGAGACTTGGATTTAAACTTTTAGCCAGGGGCTGGGGATTTAGCTCAGTGGCACAGCAACTGCCTGGCAAGCACAAGGTCATAAGTTCGATTCCCGGTACCAGAAAAAAGCCAAAAAAAAAAAAAAAAAAATTTAGCCAGATGTTTTCTGGTTGCTTTTCCAGATACAGCACACGATCTTTGAGCATGTTTGTTTCTAACTCATTGTCTTCCATCTCTTCTAACAGTGTAGGTAAGTGAAAACATACAGTCCTTCAAAGTCACAATATAAAATTTTTATTAAGTTAATCTTTTATTATCACATAATATGTGTACATATTATTAGTTACAATGTGATGTTTTGACTCATCTATACTCTCGGTAATGATTCAGTCAATGTAATTAGTGTATATAGCACCCTAGTTTAGCCTTTCAAAATTTTCTCTTTAACTATATTGAGACACACAATGCCTCGGACACTAGAACACACACTTACCTAACTGTAATGTCATACTCATTGACCAACCTCTCCTCACCCCCTCCTCTACTCTCAGACGTGGTAAGCACCATTATTCTCTCGCCTTCTACGATGGCAATGTTTTGAGATTCCATATGAGTGAGATCATACCATACTTCTCTTCCTGTACCTGACGTCATACTTTATATCGTGCTGTACCACTGAATGTGTTCTTCTCTAGAATGAATATTGGACTTCTTTCCACAACTTTCTTGCCGTCTCTCTCTCTCCCCTCCCACCCTCCCTCCCTCCCTCTCCATTTCTCTGAAAATATTGAATAGAGTGGTTGCTACATTTCTTGCCTTCTATTTAGTTTCTTTCTAAAAAACTCTTGAAGTCTTCATATGTTAAATTTTTATTCATAAGAATATTGCAGATCTCTTTTAATTATATAGCAACAACATACAAGATAAGACCAACAATACTAAACATCATTTAACTTTGAGAAGGAACCAGTTTGGGAGAAATTAACAAATAATTTTCATGTGCAAATAATTCTTACATAAAAAAACTAGGTACTAACTAATTTCTGTAAGAACAAAGTGAAAAGAAATTGGCATAATTAAAGTATATTAAATATATTTTTAAAAATATATAAAGGGGGTCTTGTGTTAATATGTGCTATACTAAATATTGGCTTATTGATTTTTCTTCATTTTAGCATCGATTTTTTTCAGTCTGGTTTCTTCTATCTGGAAACAGGAAAAACAATCATGGAAATTTATATTCCATTTCTGTTCACAATAATGAGACTAATATTAAGCCACAGCAAGAAAAATAAAACTTGAAATAGGAATAATGAGTATTGTGCCCTTACTCTCACAAAAA
Organism: Chinchilla lanigera; assembly: GCF_000276665.1. Lineage (NCBI taxonomy): Eukaryota > Metazoa > Chordata > Mammalia > Rodentia > Chinchillidae > Chinchilla > Chinchilla lanigera. The sequence continues at coordinate 40,390,144 of NW_004955408.1, forward strand.
GTTCCTCAAAATTAACAGAAGAATTTTCAACTTTGCAAAATGAAAGGTTTGCTTTACAATTGTGTAAATTTGCAAAATAATATACAATTTAGAGAAAATATTAATTCAACTCAAGATTATGCTTGGTTTGACAGTCATTAGCTGGTTATAAATTTGAACTTTATAGAGTGGACATGAAGACACTAAGTATAGGAAAGGTTGCAAAATCAACACCTTGCATTTTCATTCTTTGGCATTTAAGTATGTGTGACATAGAGTCATAGAAAGAAATCTTGGCTCTGAACAGTAATTTTGCGTTTGGTGACAAGACTATGTAATTTAGTATAATATTTCTTTACAGAATATAGAAAAATTTGAATTGGACCACCTTTGATGAAAAATTGTCCCTTTGTCTAAAAATGTTGAGAATAAATGCATCAATAGATGAATGCATAATGAAAATGTGTTATTTGTACATACATAATGGAGTACTACTCTGTCATAAAAATGATAAATTTGAGGGATTCATAAGTAAATGGAGGCACCTTGAAATCATAATATTAAGTGAAATCAGACGCACAAGCTTAAATATTGCATTGTCTTTATGTGAGAAACCCAAAATATAAACAAAGAGCAAAATAAAATATAGTTAATAGGAAGTAGGGAGAAAGTCTTCAAATGGGAAAAGGAACAAGAGATTGAGGGAGGTGAAAAGGAGGAAAAAGAAGAAGGGATGCAAAAGAAAGAATTTAAAGAAAAAAATGGACGTAGACCTTTTGCAAATGGGAAGAGAACAAAGAGTTGGAAGGAACAGGGAGGGATTGGAAGGGTAGGAGGCAAAAAAAGAATTAAAAGGTGTTATACACATATACCAGCTCCCTACTACAGATGTGAACATAGGCACCACACATATAAACTGATAAATAAAAGTTTCAAAAACAGTAAACACACACACACTGCTCTGTAACAGAATAAGCACAGCATATCTCCTTATGCTTTCTCTTCTTATCATTCTAGCCACAAAGAGGCCTCCATCTCGTGATTAAGACGAGTAATGGTTGATACATTATGTCAACTCGAGAGGTTTAGAAGCTTAACTAAGTAACTCAGCAGTCCTATATCCGAGGGTGTGAAGGACACACTTTAGGGAGACTGTTTACCCTCTAGGATGTTGTAATGGTTGATTCATTGTGTCAACCTGAGAAGTTTAGAAGCTTAACTAAGTGACTCAGCAGGGGGCCAGGGTCCTCACTTTGTACACATCCTCATCCTGTGCAAGAGGAGGACAGGGAGATGGTATGAGTGCTACACCTGCCCTACTGTGAGTAGCCTGCTTACAATTTGAGGGTGGAAAAGAGACTTGCTCCCCTCTCTTTTTGCTCTTGTTGTTTTGCTGTCTTTCATGCCAGCCTGTCTTGGAGCCAGCTGGTTGTAGACTCAAACCTCCAAAAACTGTGAGGTAAATAAACCTTTCCTTCCATAATTTGGGGTATCAAGTATCTTGCTCTAGCAATGAGAGAAAGGTAACCAAGACAACTTGAGTTCCCAGATGCCCTTTCCTTAGACGGAAGAGGCCCAGATGTTGTGACAGACACCCCTTCTGTCCTGCCCTCTACACTCTGGCTTTACCATCTCTTTTTGTCCTTTGTTTGGAGCAGTTTCATTCAGACCTCTCTACCCTTTATTAACAAGTGCCAGGGATCTCAAGTTTAATAGTCACAGTCATCTCTTCAGTTTTCCATTCCATCCCATTCCCATTTTCTTCACTTCTAATATGTTCTCTGGAATTCACAATACGTTTCCAGTAATATAGCATGTACTCAAATTCTTCTTTAGATCTCCCACCACTTTCTAACTCTTGAATAAAGTAAAATGTTTTTCAAAGCCTTTACTTCACCTCAAGCTTCCAGACAATAGCTAATATTCCCCCTTAGCTGTCTTACCACTGGGCTTCAAAATGTGTTGCTGTCATCTATTGTCCTTGTGGTGGCTTTCAGACTATATTAAACTATGGTTTTGTGTGCTACCCAAAGACTCTCCATCATTCTGATTTGAATCTTGTAAGAGGTTGAAGGACCCATTTTCTGTCATCTGCCTATGCCCTGATCATTCCTGTTCATTGCATAGATATTCAGTTCTTTTCTCCTTGCCATTAACCTCAACACATCTATTGTCCTGCTTCTTGACAGTGTCCACATATACCTGTGTGAAACTTTCACCTCTGTTCCCGCAATTTCTTGGGCAAGTCTCAAGAGCTCCAATTGCTTTTATTAGTGCACGCTTGCAGTACATAATATTTGCCTTCATTATGTGCAGAACACATCCTAATATTTTTATCCCCTTTCCACTTTTTCGTATTTTTATTTTAAAGAGAGTAGTAAAAAAAAGAACAATAGCAAAATACCAACATCACAGACACAAACAAAACAAAGCAAGAACATTAAAAAAGATACAGGGTCTCAAAACAAAATGGCAGGAATTAACAGTAGTTGTTATATTACATATTGTTATCATCAACTAAGTTGGTCATATTACCAGATGTAAGCACGGATGATTGTTCAATCTGCTAGAGAATAAAAAAAACTATTAAATAAAACATTAGGGGCTGGGAATATAGCTCAGTGGCACAAGTGCCTGCCTGGCAAGTGCAAGGTGCTGAGTTCAATTCTCGACACAAAAAATAAATAAATAAATAAATAAATAAATAAATAAATAAATAAATAAAAATAAAACATTAGGGACAATACAAAGTTTCACTAGACAAGATGGTAGGAATTCACCAATGGTTGTTCTATTGCATATCGTTGTCTTCAAATTAGCTACTCGATTACCAGATATAAGCATGCAAAACTGGTCAAAAAAATTTTAAGCATTAAAAGTTCCTTTTAATAAACCACAAGACATCAGCAGAAGAGTTATCCCAGCTATCCTTATATAAACACACACACACACACACACACACACACACACATATATTTTCACTCCCTTCCTTCTTTCTTTTTCTTTTTTCCTTCATTCCAATTGTTCCTTCCTTTGAGCAATTTCTTTCCATTTCATATTATCTATTCTATGTTTGGGTTTTATTTACTCTTTCAGGTTCCTACATACGGGAGACAATATGATGTTTACACATGTGGGTCCAATTTATTTCATTTATGAGTATGGTCTCTAGTTGCAACCATTTACCTACAAAAGCCTTGAGTTTATCTTTACCTGAGTAATACTCCATTGTATAAAAATACCACATCTTTTTATCCATTCCTCACTTGATGGGCATTTGGGTTGTTTCTAAGATTTAATTATGACAAATTATGCTGCTATAAACATGGGTGTGTATACATATATATCACTGTGGTATGATGTTTTTAATTCTTTTGGGAAAATACCCAGAAGGGGAATAGCTGGATTAAGTGGGACCTCTAATCCTAGTTTTGTGAGGAATCTTCACACTGATTTCCACAGTGACTGTACCAATCTACACTTTAAACAGCAGTACATTAGTGTTCCTTTTTCCCCACAGCCCCTCCAGCATTTGTTATTGGTTGATTTCTTGATAATAACCATTCTTTCTGGGGTGAGATGGAATCTCAGTGTTGTTTTCATTTGCATTTCATGAATGGCTAATGATGTTGAACATTTTTTCACGTATTTATTCACCATTAGTATTTCTTCGTTTGAGAAGAGTGTATTCATCTCAGATGATCATTTCTGGATTGGGTCTTTGAATTTTGGGAGTCTGATTTTTTAAAAATTCTTTATATGCTCTAGATAGAAGTCCTTTGTCTGACGGGCAGTTGGCTAAAATTTATTCCCCATTTGTGGGTCTTCTTTTTACTTTGTTGGTGATTTCTTTTGATGTGCAAAAACATTCAGTAAGATGAGATTACAGTTGTTGATTCTTTGAAGGATTTCCCATGCACTTTGGTTTTTGTTCATGAATTCACACCTATCCCTGTCTTCAAGATTTCTACCTATCTTCTCTTCCAGTAGATTTAGTGTTACTGTTTTAATATTTAGCTATTTGATCCATTTGGACTTTAGTTTAGTGCATGGTGATAGATATGAGTCTAGTTGTAGTCTTTGGCATGTGGAAATCCAGTTTTTCCACTACCATTTATGCAAGAGGCTATCTTTCTTCCAGTGAACATGTTTGGTCCTGTTGTCAAAGATAAGGTGACTGAGTGTGTTTGTACTCGTGTCTGCATCTTCTAATCTGTTCAGGTCTCTTTTATTTGATCTTTAGGTCTCTTTCATTGCAGTACCATTTTATTACAATATTTTTGAAGTGTAGTTTCAAGTCAGGGGTTGTGATGTCTCCTGCCTTTCCTTTGTTTCTCAGGATTGCTTTTGCTATTCTAGGCCTCTTCTGGTTCCAGATGAATTTTAGGAATGTTTCTCTAGATCTGTGAGGCATAATAATGGTATTTTAATTGGGACTGCATTGAATCTGTACAACAATTTTGGGAGTATGGCAATTTTCACAGTGTTGATTCTTCTTATCCATGAGCAAAGAATATCTTTCCATTTTCTGATATCCTCTTTGATCTCTTCTTTCAGAGTACTGTAATTTTCACTGTGTAGATCTCTTACTTCTTTTGTTAGATTGATTCCTAAGTATTTCATTTTTTAAATGCTATTGTGAAAGGTGTGGTCTCCCTAATTTCTCTCTCAGTCTGCTTGTTGTTTGTGTACAGGAATGCTATTGATTTTTGAGCATTGATTTTGTATCCAGCTACACTACTGAATTTGGTTATTAAATCTATAAGCCTTTTGGTGGAATATTTGGGGTCTTCTATATACAGTATCATGTGATCTGTGAATAATGATAATTTCACTTCTTCCTTTCCTATCCTTATACCTTTTATTTCTCTCTCTTGTGTAATTATCCTGGCTAATATTTCCAGAACTATATTGCATAAAAATAGTGACAGTGGACATCCTTGTCTTGTTTCTGAGTTTAAAGTGAAAGCTTTCAAGTTTTGACCATTTAGTATGATGTTAAGGAATGGTTTGTCATAGATGGCTTTGATCAGATTGATGTAGAGACCATCTGTTCTGATTTTATGGAGGTTTTTTTTATCATGAATGAGTATTGGACTTTATCAAAAGCATTTTGTGCATCAACAGAGATGATTATGTGATTTTTGTCTTTGGCTCTGTAGATATGGTATATTACATTAATTGATTTGCATATATGGGACCATCCCTGCATCCCTGAGATGAATCCTACTTGGTCATGATGTATAATCTTCTTCTGTTTGCTAGTATTTTATTGAGAATTTTTGCACCTATATTCATTAAGAAAATTGGCCTATAGTACTCCTTTTTAATTGGGTCTTTTTTGATTGGGTTTTGGTATGAGGATAATACTTGCCTCCAGGAATGAATTGGGGAGAATTCCTTCCCTTTCAATTTCGTTGAAAATTTTGAGAAGAATTGGTGTTAAATCTTCTCTACATTTCTCATAGAAATCAGCTGTGAATCCATCAAGTCCTGGACTTTTCTTCACTGGCAAGTTTTTTATTACAGTTTCAATTTCACTGGCTGATATTGAGTTCTTTAGGATTTTTATATATTCTTCATGCAGCTTTGGTAATTCATATGTATCTAGAAATCTGTCCATTTCCTCTGTATTTGCCATCCTGTGAGAGATTTTCAAAGTAGGTGTTAATGATATTCTGAATTTCTAAGGGATCTATTGTGATTTCATTCCTTATTGTGTGTATATCAGTTTTTTTATTCCTTTTTTGATAAAGTTGGCTAAGGGTTTATGTATTTTATTTATTCTTTCAAAGAACCAACTTTTCAATTCATTAATTCTTTGTATTGTTTTTTTAGTATCTGCATTAATTTCTGCCCTGAGCTTTATAATTTCCTATCTTCTTTGGGCTTTTGGGTATGACTTGCTCTTCTTTTTCTAGCAGCTTGAGATGCAGCAAAAGATTGTTTGTTTGTGCTCATTCTGTTTTCCTCAGGTGGGAATTCACCACTATAAATTTCCCTCTGGCAACTGCTTTCATTGCATTCCACAGTTTCCTCTAAGTTGTATCTATATTTTCATTTGATTGTAAATAATGTTTAATTTCTTCTTTGATTTTATCTGTGACCCAATGGTTGTTCAGTAAGGTATTATTTAATTTCCATGTGTTTATGGAGTTTTTGTGATTTCTTTTATCATTAATATCCAGTTTCATTGCACTATGATCTAATAGTATGAATGGGATAATTTCAATTATTTTACATTTACTTATGCATATTCTATGTACTAGCATATGGTCTATTTTAGAGAACATCCCATGTGCAGCTGAGAAGAATATGTATTCTGATGCTGTTGGGTGTAATACTCTGTGAAGGTCTACAAGTCCATTTGTTCTGTTATTTCTTTGCTGTTGATCTATCTAGTTGTTGATCTGTTTCTTTGTGGCAATGAGGTGTTAAAGTTCCCTGCTGTGATTGTGTTGCTGCTCATTTCATTTTTCATGTCTGTTAAAATTTGTCTTATATAGTTGGGTGCTCCTGTATTTGGTGCATAGATATTTATGATTGTTATCTCTTCCTCTTGAGTTTTCCCCTCACAAGCATATAGTGAGCTTCTTTATCTCTTGGCGTGAAGTTGACATTGTCTGTAAACAGAATAGCTAAACCCACTATTTTATGGGTTCTTGTGAAGTGGTGTGTTGTTTTCCATCCTTTAATTTTCCATCTATGAATTTCTCTTTGAGTTAAATGTGTTTCTTGTATACAGCATATGGTTGGATTTTGGTTCTTGATCCATTCTGCCCGTCTGCTTCTTGTGATTAGTACACTGAGACCATTTACATTGATGGTTATAACTGAGATGTATTGGCTTATCTTTGTCATGTTATTTGCCTGCTGCTGGTTCCTCCTTTTTCCCTGTGTTTAATTGCTTGCTCTGCTTTGTGGTTCCTTCCTGTTGTTATTGGTAAAGTTGTGGACCTCTTTTTATCTCTTTCTAGAATATCTTTTAGTACTCTTCGCAGTGATGATTTGGCACTCATGAATTTCTTCAGTTGTTTTTTATCATGGAAATATTTTATTTCTTCATTAATTTTGAAGGATATTTTTGCAGGTTACATCAATCTGGGTTGGTAATTGTTTCTTTTCATTACCTGAAATACTCCAAGTGCTTCTTGACTTGATGGGTTGTGCTGAGAAATCTGCCATGATATTGCTGGACTTTCCTTTACAAGTGATCTGTTTCTTTTCCCTAACAACTTTTAATGTTCTGATAATTTGTTGAATTTCTGGGATCTTGATCATTATATGTCTGTATGTAGATTTATTTTGGTTATAACTAATTGGAGTTTCATACACTTCACTTTTCTGTATGTCTGATTCTTTTTCCATGCTTGGGAAATTATCTGCTATTACTTCTACAAATAGTCTTTTTATGCCATTTCTGTTGACACCTACTGTTTTGTTGACACCTACTAATCTTACATTGTTTTTCTGTGCTTCATTTTGCAGTTGTTGAACTGTTATTTCCTGCTTCCTCGTTATTTTTTGGAGGTCCTTCCTTTCACGTTCATTAGTGGCAATGCTATGTTCAAGGTCTGAAAGTCTATCTTCAGCATTGTTCAAGCGGTTTTTCCAGCTTTTGATGCAATTTTTAATTTCGTAGATCTCTGTTTGAATCCTCTCATGCACTCTAGGTCTTTTCTATATTGTTCATTCAGGTTTCCATGAGTTTTCTATGCTCTTCCATTTTTCTTATCAGTGTCTTCTTTGGATGTGCTGAGCATTTCTTTCATTATTGTTGTAATTTCTTTTTTATTTACCTGAGAGATTATTTCTCATCTGATATCTTGTTTGGCCAGATGGAGTTGTTTCTTTATTTCAGTTGCTATCATTTCAGAAATTTCAGATGTATTCCTGTAGGTTTTTCTGTGTCGATGTCTCCTTGGCTTTTTCTGAGCAGGGTGGAGGTCTGAGATTGCATTTTGCTCCTTCGTTTTGTCATTTTTGCAGATCCAGCAGCTCCCTGGAGCTCAGTGTCACTCCCACAATGGTGTGGGAGTGGAAAGATAGGGATGTGAAATCCCCAGTGCTCAGCATGGCTCCTTTGCTGGTGTGCAGAGGTAAGGTGGGCTTACAGATGCTCTCAAACTTTTCTTGCATTCAGTTGGCTCCCAGGTCAGTGGGGGAGGTCTGGAGGAGGCTCACTGGAGTTCCTAAAGCTGTCGAGGGCTCCACCCAGCTTCCACAAGAGTAGGGGTGCAGCTCATGGTCATGGAGGCTTCAGACATTGCCCAGGACCCAATCTAATTCCCACACTGGTAGGGGAGGGGTGACTGTGGAGTCCCCAAGGCCTTTGACTCTATCCGGTGTTCATCTCAGCTCTCGCAGGGGTGCAGGTGGTGATAGGGGTGGCCACTGTCACCCTAGAAGGTGTCTTGGACTCTATCTGCCTCACATGCTGGTGGGGGAGGCACTGGGGCTGCTCATAGGGATTCTTGAAGATATCTGGGATTCAGCCTGGCTCCTGCAACGATGCTGGGTGTGCACAGAGTGGCCACTGAGACCCCAGAAGGTGTGCAAGGCTCCACTTCCCTGCCATGCTGGTGGGGAAAGTGTAGGGGCAGCCCCCTGGAGTTCCTGAAGATATCTAAGTTTGGCTCAGCTACCCACATTCTCTTTGTGAAAGATCTCTCTTACTACTTACTATTATCTATCTCTTATTTTGCTCTTTATTTGTGTTTTGTTTCCCATATAAGAGAAAACATGCAATATTTAAGCTTATGTGTCTAATTTATTTCACTTAACATTATAGTCTAAAGGTGCATCCATTTTCCTACAAACAATTCAAGTTTCTCTTTTACTTTGACAGATTAGTACCCCATGGTATGTAAGTACTGTACAGCAATGCTATAGTTCACAAATGCTTCTGCTCACAAAGAATTCTGTTTGCAAACAGAAAGGTTCTCCAAAATTTTGTTTCTGTGAGCAAACTCCACACTGCTTGACAAATACAACTGCAGACATCTTCCCCAGAATGAAGGAATGAATAAATTCGTGAACTGAGACACTACTGTATTTTCTTTATCCATTCATCCTTTGAGTAACATATATGCTGCTTCCAAGATTTACCTATTATGAATTTCACTACTATAAATATGTGTATGAATGTATCACTGTGATATGTAGTCTTCAACTCCTTTAGAAAAATACCTAGAAGGGGAATAACAGAGTCAACTAGAATTTTTAATTTTAGTTCAGTGAGAAATCTCTACACTGATTTCCAAAGTGGTTGTATAAGTATAAATTCCCTCCAGTAAAATAGAAGCATTCCATTCTTCCTTGCAGCTTTGCCAGCACTTGTTATTATTTGATTTCTTCATATTAGGCATTCTTTTCATTGGCCATTTCCTATCACACCCAAGATCATATTTTATCTGAAAATATATTATTATTTTTCTTTCTTTTTTAAGTCTCAAAAATCTCCTTTCTCCAGTCTTTCCTTTAGTTTCCTATCACCTTTCCAATACTCCACCCACCACATTTCAACTGGTCTTTTAATCATTCATGCTTTTAACTCTGTTTATGTTCAACATCACTAGTTCCCTCCTTTCAGTTCCTTTTTAAAAATTCTTGCAACTTTTTATTTATATCTAGTTTAGAACATCAGGAAATTCCAATAGCATTGAAAATCATACATACATTTCTCAGCTATTTAATTTTTGCCGCATCTGCACTCACTTGTTGGCCCATTTTTTCTCTCTTCACCACCCCCCCTGGAAGTTGTAGATGACATGTCCCTTTACTGCTAAATATTCTGAAGACATTTGTTAACAAAAGATATTAACTTCCTCAATAGTACAATTAATAAAATCAGGAAAACTTATAGAAACGGTTAAATGTCCACACATAAACTTTATAAAATACCTCAAAATGGCCAGGATTCTTCCCTAGTTCATAATCCAGTACAGATCAAACACTACACTTATGTGCTATATCTCTTAATCTAGTCTAATCATAAACTGATTTTCTTTGCTTATATGACTACCATTTTTCAAAGATTGCACGTCAGTTATTGAATGATCCTTAATTTTGAAATTTTGATGATTCTTCATGATGAACAGATTCAGTTTAGACATTCACAGCAGAAATATCACAATTGTGACGCTGTGTGAACTTTTTATTGAGTCATATCAGGAGGCCCATGAGGTTGCTTTAATCCTAAATTGGCAATATTAACTTTGATACATAGAGTGATAACTGCCATGTTTTTCCATTGTTATGTTTCTTCCTTTGTAATTGATCAGTAGTTTATGTGGTAATTTACATTGAATATGAGTAAATATTCAATGATCAGTCAATATTTCACTAACTAGCTTTTACATCCACTGATGGTTTTCCAATTCAGTCATCTATATTTATCATTTGACATTTTGTGGTAAGAGAATTTCTTATATATTTTGTTCATTTTTTAGTAGTATAGATTCCTGTTTTATTCAATGTGTTATAATCTAATTAATCTATGTATTTTGAATATTCATTCAGTTATCTATTTTACATGTTTCAGTTGAAATAGATTTTGAAAGTGGGAACCCCTTAAAGCCAATGTTTCATATATCATAATCATTCCTTGAAATTTTTCGTACTTTCTAGAATAAGATGTTAACATTGGATTCTGTACTTTCTTTTTCCAACACCTGAAATCAGTTTTGTCTAAGAAACTCTAGCTCCTTTCATCTGAACAATTTTATTTACTAACCAATCTCTGAGTTCTAGGTGTAATCATTACTATTGGTATATCACCGCTTCTAGGCAGAGTAGAGACATATGCAAATGCACACAAAACTTTAAACCAGTACAATATATATAATATATATATACACTATATATTTTTATACTATTTTATCTATATTTACCTGTATTTGTCTCTTACTTTACATACCTGTGTATGAAGAGCCATGAATTCATGTTGATACCTCTATTTCCAAATCCACAGGCTAAGGTACAATCAGGTTGGGTGCATTATTTCTTATTGCTAAATAGTACCCCATAATATCACTGCACTATAATAAGCTTGTTTATTCAATTTCAGCTGAAACACTTTTGAATTGTTTCTAAATTTGGGCCATGAGTTTTGCTGTGTATATTTTGTGCATTTTGAAACATACATTTTCAGTTTTTGTGCATCAATACCTTGGTTTGAATAATAGAGTTATGTATATAGTTAACTTTTTAAGAATCCATAGTTCTGGGGCCAGGAATATAGTTCAGTGGCATAGTGCCTGCTTGGGAAGCACAAAGTCCTGAGTTCAATTCCCGGTATCAAAAACAAAACAAAACAAAACAAAACAAAACCCAAATAAAAGAATCTATAGCCCTTAAAATTCTTGTATTATTTCACAATTATACCAGAGATTGTGGTGCTTTCCATTTTACCTGATACTCTACCTAACTAGTTGATGGTTTCATATATTTTAAATGTAATTCAAACATTCTAGGGAGTATGTAGTATTTTCTTTAATTTTAATTTCTATGAAAACTGATGATGTTAAGTATGTTTTAATGGGCTTATTTAGTATTTATGTCCCTTTTCTTGTGAAGTGTCTATTATTTTATTACTAATTGTTGAATAATCAAATCATTGTATTATAGAATGATTTGATGTACTATGAATACAAACCCTTTACAAGATAGATGCTTGCTACATTACTACTAGTTTATAGTTACTTATTCGTTTTTTTTGTTTGTTTGTTTTTTGGTTTTTTGGTTTTTCTCCGGTACCGGGAACCGAACTCATGATCTTGTGCTTGCCAGGCAGGCACTTTGCCGCTGAGCTAAATCCCCAGCCCCACTTATTCGTTTTTATACTAGCCTTTGACTAAGATTTTTTAAAACTTTAATTTATTTATTTTCTTTAAATTATTTTCTTTTGTGTTCTGTCAAAGCTCTATTTGCCAACCTTCTTGTCACAAAGATATACTTATGGTTTCATCTAAAATGTTGTAATATCAGCTTTTATATTCAGGACTATAATGTATATTTGCTTTGAAATAACAATGAGGTGTTTGCTTGCTTGTTTGTTTTTGTGCTACAGTGTCCAAAATTCATATGCAGTTGTGTATCTTATTTATTTTAAAGATTTCACCTTCTCCATTGTATTATTTCATTTTAATTGACTTAACAAGTATGAGTCCATTTCAAGACCCTGTTCTGTTCCATTGATCTATTACCTCTATTTAGGTGATTATTGTACTTTATATTAAACTTTAAATTCCTGTAATGTAAATTCTTCCTTTCTTTCTTCCTGCCTTTCTTGCTTGCTTGCTTTCTCACTTTCTTGCTTTCTTTCTCTGAGCATTAGTGTCTTGCATTTTCATGTAAAATATATAAAATCAACTTGTCATTTCTACCAAATAAAAAGTTGGGATATTGACTAAAAACATATGGTATCTTAGGTCAATGTTTGGAATAAATTGTACTTTTAATAATATTTACTCTTGTAATGCATAAGAAGGTATAGCTTCCCATCACTTTTTGTTTTAATATATTTTAGCAATATTTTAATGAAAAAATCATACCATTTGATGAATTTCTTTTTTTAAATTTCTTTATTTTAAAGACAAAAAACAAAACAAAATAACAAAGACAAAAACAAAATAACACAAGAAGTATAAAAACAATACAGAATTTCAAAAAGGGATGAAAGGAAATCAACAGTGGTTTTTGTATTATTGTTATCTTTGAAGTAGTTGATTAGATTACCAGATATAGGTATACAAGATTGATCAAACAATTAAAGATTAATTGTTCTTTTTAATAAACTAAGAGAAATTAGTAGTACAATTAGTTATTGTGTGTGTGTGTGTGTATAAAACCTTATTTTCTTCTTTCCCTCATCCCATGTGTTGCTCTGTCCTATTAAGCAATTTCTTTCCCTTTTACAGTACCTATTGTATGATTGTTTTATTTACTCTTTCAGATTCTTACATTATGGAGACAATATGATGTTTACATGCCAGTCTGATTTATTTCATTTATGAATATGGCTCTAGTTGTATCCATTTACCTATAAAAGACTTGAGTTTACCTTTCTTTATAGCTGAGTAATATTTCATTGTGTAAAAATACCACATTTTTCATATCCACTTCTCAGTTGATGGGCATTTGTGTTGTTTCCAAAATTTTGCTATAAAAAATTGAACTGCTATAAACATGAGTGCACATAAATCACTGTGGTATGATATTTTTAATTCTTTCAGGAAAATACCCAGAAGGGGAATGGCAGTGTTAAATGGAACTTTTCATCCTAATTTTTTGAGGAATTCCAAGACTGATTTCCAAAGTGGTTTTACCAGTCTTCATAGCCTCCAACAGGGAAGAAGAGTTCCTTTTACCCCATAGCCCCTTCAGTATTTGTTGTTCATTGATTTCTAGATGGTAATTTTTACAGGGGTGAGAAACAAGAGAAATCTCTTGTTTTAATTTGCATCTCTCAAATAACACGTTATGTTGAACATTTTTTCATGTTTTTATTTGCCATTTTTATTTCTTCATCTAAAAGGTGTGTATTCATCTCAGATGCCCATTTTTGGATTGGTTCTTACAATTTGGGTGTCTGAGTGTTTTCAATTCTATGTATGATCTACATATAACTTCTTTGTCTGAGGGAAAGTTAGGTAAAATATTTTCCCACTGTGTGGATTGTCTTTTCACTCTATTGGTGATTTCTTTTGAAGTATGAAAGCTTTTTAATAGGATTTGATGATTCATTGAACTGTTTACCATATAGTTTGGATTTTGTTCCTGATGACTGTGCCTGCCCCTATGTCTTCAAGATTGTGACCTACTCTTTCTTCCAGTAGATTTAGTGTTTCTGCTTAAATATTTAAATCTTTGATCCATTTTGACTTTAGCGCATGGTGATAGACATGGGTTTAGTTCTAGTCTTTGGCATGTAGAGAGCCAGTTTTCCAGCACCATTTATTAAAGTGGCCATCTTTCTTCCAATGAAATTGTTTGGCCTCTTACTCTAAGATAGAGAGGCTGAGTGAGTTTGTATTTTTGTCTGCAACTTCTAATCTGTTCCACTGGTTTAGGTGTATTCTGTTTGCCAGTACCTTGCTGATTTTATTGCAGAACCATGGTAGTATAATTTCAAATCAGAGAATTATGATGCCTCCTGATTTGTCTTTGTTGTCCAGGGTTACCTTTGCTATTCTAGGTCTTTCTGGTTCCAGATGAATTGTAGGAGTATTTTCTGTACTTCTGTGAGGTGTGCTAATGGTATCTTGATCAAGATGGCATTAAATCTGTATAAGAACTTTGGAAGTATGGGCATTTTCATTACGTTGGTCCTTCCTACCCATGAGCAGGTGATATCTTTCAATTCCCTTCTTCAGAGTAGTATAATTTTCAAGATATAAAACTTTTACTCCCTTTGTTAGATTGATTCCTATGTATGTCATTTTTGTGGATGCTATTGTGAAACATGTGGTTTCCCTAATTTCTCTCTCAATAAGTTTGTTGTTTGTGTGCAGGAATACCACTGATTTTTGAGTATTGACTTTGTATTCCACCACCAAACTGAATTTGGTTATTAATTCAAGGAGTCTTTTGGTGGAGTTTTTAGGGTCCTCTACAGAGAGTATCGTGTCCTCTGTGAATAATGATAATTTTAATTCCTCTTTCCATATCCTTTTTCTTTTTATTTTTCTCTTGTCTAATTTCTGTGGCTAACATTTCCAGAACTATGTTGAAAAGGAATGGTGATAATGGCCATGTTTATCCTGTTCCTGGTTTTAGTCAAAGCTTTCAATTTTTGTCCATTTAGTGTGATGTTGCCCGTTGCATTTTCATAGATGGCTTTTATCAGATTGAGATAAAGACCATCTATTCCAATTTTCTGTAAAGTTTTTGTTATGAATGAAAGCTAGACTTTATCAAAAGTTTTTTCTTCATCTATTAAGATGATCATGTGATTTTTGTCTCTGGCTCTGTTGATACAGTGTATTATATTTATTGATTTGCATATGTTGCACCATCCTTGCATTCCTGGGATAAATCCCACCTGGTCATGTTGTATAATATTCTGGATGATTTGTTGAATTCTGTTTGCTTGTATCTTATTAAAGATTTTTGCATTTATGTTAATTAGGGAGGTTGGCCTCTAGTTCTCTTTTTGGTTGTACCTTTCTTTGGTTTTAGTATCAGGATAATACTTGCCTCCAAGGGAGTATTGCTTTCCTTTCAATTTCATTAAAAAGTTTGAAGTATATTGACATTACATCTTCTATAAATTTGTTGGAGAACTCATCAGGTCCTGGGTTTTTCTTTGTTGGTAAGTTTTTAATTACATTTTCAATCTCATTAACTGATATTGATTTATTCAGGATTTTTATATCTTTTCTGTTCAGCCTTGGCAATTCATATATATCTAGGAATCTGTCCATTTCTTTTGTATTTTCCGCTGTATGAGAGTAAAGATTTTGAAAGTAGGTGATGATCTTCTGAATTTCCATAGGATCTGTAGTGGCTTCCCCCTTATCATTCCAAAATGCAGGAATTTGAGTCCTTTCTTTCCTTTTTTTTGGTAAGGTTGGCTAAGTGTTTATCAATTTTATTTATTTTCACAAAGGACCAAGTCTTTGATTCATTAATTCTTTCTTCTTGGTTTCCATTGTGATAATTTCTGCTGTGATCTTTATAATTTTCTCCCTTCTGTGGGCTTTTGGTTTGACTGGCTCTTCTTTTTCTACAATCTTCAGGTGTAACATTAGATTATTTATTTCTGCTCATTCTGTTTTCCTGATTTGAGAATTTACTGCTATAAATTTCGCTCTTAGGACTGTTTTCCTTGCATACTATAGGTTCTGGTATGTTGTGTCTGCATTCTCATGTAGTTTAGATAGTGCTTAATTTCTTCCCTTATTTCATCTGTGACTTATTGGTTGTTTATGAGGTTATTATTTAGTTTATTATTTATGGAGATTTTGCAGTTTCCTATGCCATTAATTTCTAATTTCATTGCACTATGGTCAGACATTAGGCATGGAAAAATTTCAATTCCATTGCATTTACTTAAGCATGTTCTGTGGTGTGGGAAAAAGGGGTCCAGAGGTCTGATTGACGGCCGTGGTGGAAGAGCGAGTCTGAGCAAACTCAGACTTGTCATGTCCTCAGCAAACCGAGTGAGTTGCCCTGCCTAGGCTGTCCCGCTCTGACCTCTTACTTCCGCACTGCCCCCCGCGTATAGTACCACCTCCAAACCACGCCTCTAGCCTGCTCAATAAAATGCCTGGTACTTCCACAATAAAGTAGATCTGCGCCATCAGCCTGGTCTCTGGTGTCTTCTTTTCACCATGTTGCTGCTTACCACAGGCCCAGGTCCCTCGACCCAAGGAGGTTCAACCTCAGCTGGCACCTGACCAAGGACCTGCGTGCCCCCCAGGAATTGGTAAGTGGCCCCCGCCCACAACATGGGCTCCGTGCTTCATAAGGAACAGCACCGCAGGCATGGGCTCTTGCTGCTCTCTTACAGGCTAGACATTGTAAAATCTCTTATAAGACCCTCTCCCAGTACTGGGGGATTCTCCTTCCCTTTAATCCTTGGCTCAAAACTGCTAATCTGTAGGACCCACAAACATGGTCCTGCCTTATCTGGCAGGTCCAAATGGCAGAACAACATAAAGGAAAAATCTTTCCCGTAGGGCTCCTGCCTGCCTTACTTACTATCCGAGCTTGCTTAACAGGCTCAGAAAGCCTTACTGGTGAGGATTCAGAAGTCTTCCCTCTTCTGGTGGACTCTGCTGCATGTGCAGTGGCAGCCCCAGATGCCAAGCCCTCCCTCACAGAACAGCTCAAGAAAGACCTCTCCCTGTCGGTACCCCTCCCATCCGAACCAAATGCCAAAGAAACCCCCAAGCCAGATGATATAAAACCCTTGACTCCCCAGCCTAAACCACACAATATATACCCCTCACTCATCCCCTTAAAACAAGAACCAAAGATGGTGCTGAGCAAAAATTCTCCACCCCTGATGACGCTGAACAAAACTCCCCGCACCGGGCTACTTTCTATTTGTCACACAATAAGCCCTGCCCCTTGATGAAAGCGGAACTTGACTGGGACGAGCCTCCTGCTTATCCCATAGCGCCACCTGCTGACTATACAATAACACCACACCCTAAAAATCCATGGGGTGAATACCACACAAAAAGAGATATTAAAGTGAAACCGTCCCAACAATGGGGCAATTCTTATGAAGGATTATATAAGATAAGAGATAGTCAAGAAAAAATTGGGAACAATGGGAATCCAAAATAAATGATATGTTTCCTGTAAATGTACACCAAAATCCTGCATGCCCCTTAAGATGGTATCCCCATGAACATTCTATCTTAAATGCTTGAGAGAAGCCATTAGGGAAGATGGCCTTCAAGGCCCGTTTGCACAACAGTTAATTGAAACAATTAGCATGGAAATGAACTGCCCCAC
Source organism: Chinchilla lanigera (assembly GCF_000276665.1). Taxonomy (NCBI): domain Eukaryota; kingdom Metazoa; phylum Chordata; class Mammalia; order Rodentia; family Chinchillidae; genus Chinchilla; species Chinchilla lanigera. The sequence continues at coordinate 40,407,592 of NW_004955408.1, forward strand.
AGACTGGAAACAACTGGCTGGAGCTGTCCTTACTGGCAGCCAATATCTAGACTGGCTGGCTATGTTTAAAGATGAATGTGAACAACAAGCTGACTGAAATCGCAGAAATAATGTGCTACTAACCTATGACTGCCTAGCAGACAAAGGCATATATGCCTCTCCTGCTGTACAGGCACAAGGCCCGCCTCAATATTTTGACCAAGTGAGAGCAATAGCCTTAAAAACATTTAACCATTGCCATGCTGAACCAACTATCCCAATTAACAAGCTTATTCAAGGAGCCAATGCGGATTTCGCCTCTTTTGTTTCCAAAGTTGTAGAATCTTGTAAGAGAAAGGTTGATCATCCAGAGGCCACTGAAGCCCTGGCCAAACAACTTATCTTTGAGGGGGCTACCCCCACATGTAGAACCTTAATAGCCCCTATAAAAAATGAAGATCTAGATCGCTGGATACTAGCGTGCAGGGAAGTCAATGCACAAGGAGCTCAAGCATTAGCGACAGCGCTTGCCAGTGCTTTACAATTAAATAATACTTTACCTTTATGCTTCAGTTGTAAAGCACCTGGACATTTTGCTAAACAATGCCCTAAAAAGGGACAAGAGTCTTCAAACATTAAACCAAAACTACCTACCCCTTGTCCTAAATGTCAGAAAGGATATCATTGGGCAAAGGACTGCCGATCAAAAACTGACAAAGAAGGCAATCCCTTAAACTCCAAAATGGGCAACCCTCAGCTCGACAACAAAAGAGGGAAATAAAAACCACCTCACAGATCCTATGGACTGTGATATGTTTCCTGTAAATGTACACCAAAATCCTGCATGCCCCTTAAGATGGTATCCCCATGAACATTCTATCTTAAATGCTTGAGAGAAGCCGTCATCACTTCCCATCACTCAAAACAAGGCACTATTAACTCTGGAGGTAGAACAAATGTCCATCTCTGGCCTTATAGATTCAGGAGCTGAACATTCCTGCTTCCCAGTAGACACATATAGTAAATTTTGGGCAACTATTCCAGGGCCCCTTGTACAAGGAGCCACAGGTCAATAGATGGCACTCCAAACAGCAACTCTATTAATATGGAAAGACCAAGAAGGACATTCAGGACACTGTCAGCCCTTGTTCCTACAAGGTTTACCCCAAGTCCTTTGGGGGCAGGATATCTTATCACAATTAGATGTTAAATTGACTACTGAACCGCTCCCCCCCTCATAGGGGCCATTGCTCCGGTGATTAAACCACACCCATACAGCTCACTTGGGACACTGATGAGCCTGTATGGGTGGACCAATGGCCCTTACCATCCCAAAAATTAATTGCACTTAACCAACTTATTATAGAACAACTCTCCCAGGGTCATAGAGAACCCTCTGATAACCCATGGAACACCCCAATATTTGTCATTCACAAAAAAGATAAAAATAAATACTGTATACTCCTTGATCTAAGAGAAGTAAATAAACATATCATCAAAATGGGAGCACTCCAGCCTGGATTGCCCTCACCCACCACGATACTAAAAAATCATCACATTGTCATCATAGATATAAAAGATTGTTTCTTCTCCATTCCCTTACATAAAAAAGATAGACCTAGATTTACATTCTCCATCCATGTGACCAATCATCAAGGCCCCACTAAAAGATATCATTGGAAAGTTCTCCCCTAAGGAATGATAAATAGTCCAACCATATGCTAACTATATGTAAATCATGCCACTGAACCCCTTCGAGAGTTTTATCAATGCATCCATTACATGGATGACATCTTATTATCTCATGTGGATTCCCACCAGCTTCAACTAGGACTACAACAATTGTTAACCAATCTAAAAATCATAAGACTTCAAATTGCCCCAGATAAAATTCAAATCAAACCACCATACACCTATCTGGGTCACCATATTTCTGATAAAATTACTCCCATAGCCCCCAAAATTAAAAGACAGTCGTCCTACTCCCTAACGGAGCTACAACAATTATGTGGGGTCATCAATTGGCTGCGCTCAGCAATGGCACTGTCGTCCAACCTATTACGCCCGCTATTTAATCTATTACAAGGAGATCAAGACCACACATCCCCTCGAGTCCTTTCCCCACAAGCTCAACAGGCCTTAGACTATGTTGAACAGGCCATACAACAAACACAAGTAATGAGATATGACCCTAAACAACCACTGCTGGCCATTGTCCTAACTATGCCATCCATGCCCATGGGAGTCCGATGGCAACAGGGTCCCCTCATGTGGGCCCATGTTGCCTACTCCTCCCTCTCAAAAATCACTCCACTTTTAACTACTGTTTGCCACTTAGGGATACAACTGAGAAAGTTATCTGTGCTCCATTATGGACACGAACCAGACACCATTGTCCTCCCTCTTACTAATAACCAAATTGAGGCTCTTTTGCCACATAATTTAGACCTTCAAACCCTACTATTACACTATCCTGGCCAAACCTCCAATCATTACCCCTCCAGCCCTACCCTTTAAGGCCTCCATCAGTTATCACTCATGAGGCCGTCTCATTTTCCTTCCTCAACCCCTATACCTCACAGTAGAGTTGCTTTCACGGATGCTTCTAAAACAACATATGCTATTATAATTCACCATCCTCATGATTATAACTACCCAAAAATACAACTTACTAGACATAATTTTTCTGTCCAAGTGGCTGAACTTCTCACAGTGTTACAGGTTTTACAACACTGCCCAGACTGTTTTATCAACATTTTCTCTGATAGCCAATATGTGGTACAGATATGCCATGTCATTCCACATGCCATCTTAAAACAAAAAGATACCATATTGGATAAAGCCTTAAAAACCTTACAAAACACCCTACAACATAGAAAACACCCATGGTATATACAACACCTCAGATCCCATACAGGACTTCCTGGTCCCCTTGCCAAAGGAAACCAACTAGCTGACAGCCTAGTCTCTATTCAAGCCATACAAACAGCCCTGTCTGACCCACTCTTACAAGCAAATCACTTCACTCCACTTTCACCTATCGGCCAAAGCCATTCATCAGCTTCTCCCAGAGGTCCATAAAGCTACATGTAAACATCTGGTCCGTAGTTGCACCACGTGCACCCGCTTCCTTCCACTCGGCCCTCTCCAACCTCAGGGAGTAAACCCCCAAGAACTCTGTCCCAATGCCAGGTGACAAATGGATGTCACCCATTTTCCCCCATTCAGTAAATTAAAATACATTCATGTAACCAAAGATACTTTCTCTGGAGCTACCATGGCTATAGCCATGATGGGAGAAATGGCACAACATGCCTCACATGCTCTGGAAAAGGCCATTCTCATGCTAGGGTTCCCTTGGGACCTAAAAACAGATAACGGACCATGTTATACTAGTCAAACTTTTAAAAACACATGTGCCAAATACAACATAACCTTACATCATGGCATTCCCTACAATCCTCAAGGACAAGCTATCATAGAAAGAACTCACCAAACACTCAAAACTTTATTAAAAAAAGAGGGGGAATTACACCCCCGGAGCACATTGGATGAATTGCTAACAAAAGCTCTTATAACAAAAAATCTTTTAACTTTCGACGAAAAAGGTCTTTCCCCAGCCCATAAACATTGGGGCCCATTGCTGACCCCTCCAACACCACTCCCCCTTGTGCAACTGGAAGGATCCCATGACACAATCATGGCAGCCCCCAGCCCCACTCTTAACCCACGGCTGAGGTTTTGCTTGTGTCTTTTCAGAAACAGCACCTCACCCAGTGTGGATTCCTGCCCGAGATGTCCAACCAGCCACAGCCACCGATATCAGAGATAAAACAACTGACCCTCGACCACAGACGTCCAGGGGGCAGACTGACACGACATAGGAGACGATGCCGAGTTACGACCCCCCAGCTCCCCCTATTATGTGGGAAGCCCTCAAAGTGCTTTGCAACAACGCCTATAACGCACTCCCGCCTGAAAAAATAACCCCTGCCAAACTGTTCCTGATGATGTGTACCGGAATTTCCCTCAATTCTACTCAAGCAGCCGAGGTCTCTATCCCTGTCTGGGCAGCCCTATGCAACCCACCTGGTCTTCTTTTTTTTTTGTTTTTGGTTTTTCTCCGGTACCGGGAACCGAACTCACGACCTTGCGCTTGCCAGGCAGGCGCTTTTTGCCGCTGAGCTAAATCCCCAGCCCCTGGTCTTCTTATTGTTACCTCTGACTCTCCCACTTTTCCTAAATTCTTCACTACCCATTGCTTTCCAGGAATTCCTTGTGATCCCCACATAAAACCCGCAATGGTCTCCTTTTCCAACTGGACTCTGCCTACAAACCTTCCAAACCCCTTTACTTTTCAGGCCTGTGCAACACATCAGACTGGCCCAACTTAACTGCCCACCTAATGCTTTTTAATTACACCACAGCAGACTTCTCTAGGTTCAACATGAGTGGCCAACAACAAAAGTTTCTCCAGATTAACCTCCTCACCCCCATGAGTAGATGCAAGCCAGGAGCAAACACCATGCTTCAAAACTTTCCCTGCTTCTCTGATAAAATCTTTGATACTGCTCAACCACTATTCGCCCCTTGCAAACCCATACCCTTCAAGCCTAATTTCCGACTTACAGATATCACTTGGGATGCCTGCCTTTCTTCACTTAGACCTTTCAACGACAACTATACAGCTCTATGGACCTCTCCCTTTCTTCACCCTGGGCACAATGGATCACTCCCCTTTATAGGACGCAACCCATTTTCCTTCACAGGGAGACGCTCTATATTCTCCTCCCATCAGTTATGCAGAACCTTCAGATGCCTTGACCTCCTTCCATTGATGCTCATGGGAAATACCTCTATCACTAACGGTACCTATTTCATTCCCAACCTTAGCCTCCTTAATGCCACAAGTGGCTCCAGTGGTACCACTGAGATGTGCACTGGTGGTCTTGCTCAAATATTGACAATCGACTCACTCTGCTCACAAAGCTTGCCCCCCAATGACATCTCCTGGTCACCCTTAGTTAACCTCACTCACAAAAATAACTACTCATATTTTTCAACAGCCTGTGTTGCCCTCCCCCTTTTTACTTCTCTTGTCCACAGGTGCCTCTTTTAACTGCTCCTCGGCAGGTACCTGCTACCTGTCTAGTTGCCGGAATGGAACCCCTCTGTATATGCTCATCCTTCGCACCCCCTCTGTCCTCTGGGTACCAGTTAATATCTCTAATTGGGTAGCTCCATCACTCCCTATCCGGCTTTCTTCCACCTCCCTACAGATACACAAGAGAGACTTTGGAGCCTCTGCTATTGCCGCCCTTATTGTTGCTTTTATTACAGCCACAGCAGCCGGAGCCACAGCAGCCGTAGCACTCACCCAATCCACCGTGACCACTCAAGGACTTAACAACCTTTCCCATACTGACACTGAGACTTTCCCAGTACAACAACAGCTTAACGCCTGTACCCATATGGCTCTTCTTAATCTCCAACAACAACTTGACCTCATGGACAATGAAATTCAAGACCTCTGGCGCGTTGCTACTACTGACTGTGACCAATGCTTCTCATCGACTCTACTTTGTGTCACACCAAAACCAGCCAACCTCTCTTCTGCTCGTCTCTTGCTCCATGAGTGGATCCTTGGTCCATACAACAGCACTTACTTCAACCTCTCCCTTCACCGACTGAACAAATACAAACCATTAACTCTATCCAAGTTCCCATACTGACTAATAACATCCTCTCTGATCTGCTAGACAACCTACAGCACCTATTCTCACCAGCCAATTTACTTACCCTTGGATTCTTGGGACTTCTAGGACTCCTTGCGCTAATCGCACTTCATATAATATGTGCCCGGTTACAAATGCTAACCTCTAAACAGGCTATGATGGCCTCAATTCAATTGGCTTTTATAAAAAAGGAGGGGGAATCTGTGGGAGAAAGGGGTCCAGAGGTCTGGTTGACGGCCCTGGTGGAGGAGCGAGTCTGAGCAAACTCAGACTCCTCATGTCCTCAGCAAACCGAGTGAGTCACCCCACCTACACTGTCCCGCTCTGATCTCCTACTTCCGCACCGCCCCCTGCCAATAGTACCACCTCTAAACCATGCCTCTAGCCTGCTCAATAAAACGCCTGGTACTTCCGCAATAAAGTAGATCTGCACCATCAGCGTGGTCTCTGGTGTCTTCTTTTCACTGTGTCGCCACTTACCATGGGCCCAGGTCCCTCGACTCAAGGAGGTTCAACCTCACTCTGGACTAGTATATGGTCTGTTTTAGAGAATGTTCCATGTGCAGCTGAGAAGAATGCATATTTGGATGATGTTGGGTGGAACAGTCTAAAAGCATCTGCTAAGTCCATTTGTTCACAGGTTTCATTCAGTTCTGTTATTTCTTTGCTGATTTTTTGTCTAGTTGATCTATCTCTTTGTGACAATGAGGTATTGAGGTCTCTGGTTACAATTGCATTTTTGCTTATTTGATTTTTCATGTCTATTAATAATTGTGTTATATAGTTGCAAGATGCTGTATTTGGTGCATATATATCTATAATTGTTATCTCCTTCTCTTGAAGTTTCCCCCTAATCAGTATGTAGTGATTTTCTTTATCCCATTTAATCATTCTTTGTTTGAAGTTGACATTGTCTGCAAAAAGAATAGCTACTTTTGCCTCTCTCTGGTTCCCATTGTGTGGAAGATTGTTTTCCAGCCTTTCATTGTCAGTCTATAAATTTCTTTTTGTGTTAAATGTGTTTCTTTTATACAGCATATTGTTGGAGATTGTTTCTTGATCCACTCTGCCAGTCTGTTTCTTTTGACTGGTGAATTGAGGCCATTTTCATTGATGGTTATATATGATACGTATTGGCCTACCTTGTTCATGATAATTTTCTGCTGTTGGTTCCCTGCTTTTCCCCTCTGTTTAATTGCTTGCCCTACCTGGTGGTTTCTTTCTGTTGTTCTTGGAATTGTGGTCATTTTTATCTCTGTCTAGAATATCTTTTAATATTCTTTGTGGTTTGGTGTTCACAATTCTCTTCAGTTGTTCTTTTTCATGGAGTTATTTTAGCTCTCTATTAATTTTGAAAGATAGTTTTTTAAAAACTAGATTAAAAAAAGATAGTTTTCAGGGTACATTAATTTTGGATGGAAGTTGTTTTCTTTCAGGACTTGAAGTACTTCACTCCAAGCTCTTCTGGACTTCAGTGTCTGTGTTGAGAAGTTGCCATGATTCTGATGGGTTTCCTTCATAAGTGATCTGTTTCTTTTCTCTAACAGCTTTTAATACTGTGTTTTTGTGTTGAATTTCTGGAATCTTGATTATTAGATGTCTACATGTAGTTTTATTTTGGTCAGGAATGTTTGGCATTCTGAATGTTTCATTTATTTGAACATCAAATTTTTTATCAGCAGTTGGGAAGTTTTCAGCCATTATTTCTGTGAAGCTTTTTTATGTCATTTGTGCCATGTCCAGCTTTCTCATTGACCCCAATCATTCTTATGTTATTTCATCTTGTAGTTCTTGGATTGAATTTTTATGATCTCTTGCTAATTTAAAGATATCTTTCTTTTCATTATCATTGTCTATAATTCTTTCTTCAAAATCTGATATCCTATCCTTGCCTTTGTTAAACCTTATACTTTTATGGAGGTTTTACTCTTTTGGATTTCTATTTGGATCTGTTTTATGGATTCCATTTCTTTCCTATGCTGGGCATTATTTATTGTCATCATTTTTCTAAGCTCATCTATTCTTTTATCTATGTCTTCTCTAATATCATTGATTTTAAATATCATTTCTTTTTGTATCTGAGAGATTATTTCCTCCATAGCCTTTTCCACTTGTTTCTTTCACCTCTGCTGCTATGATTTCAGAGAGTGTCAGTGTTTGACTTCCAATTTCATCTCTTTCCTTAAGTTCTGGGCTTGCCCTGGGTGGCCTGGGGGTCTGGGATTGCATTTTGCTTCTGTATCTTGTCATTTTCTATTTTCTCTTTTGTATTTTATTTTATATATTGATACTTGCCAGTTTCTTATGATATTTACTTTTATCACTAGTATGTATGTTTCCCTAGAGAGTGTGTGTTCATCAGGGATGTCTTGTCGATGTAGGTGGGTTCTTATAACTATTCCAAGGCCCTAGCTTCCCAATTTGTAAAGGATGCAAGATTACTATTTGGCTCATCTCTTAATCCTTTGATACTTGATTGTGGTGGTGATTATGACCTCTTGCAGTCACAGTGTTCTCCTACAGGGGAGAAAAACTATAACATGTATGACATCCTGGCTAAAGCAGTACAGTTAGTAATAGCAGTTGTTTCCAGTGCAGCTTAACTACTGATAAACTGTGATAGCCATTATTCTGTTACCTCTGACCATGGGAGTAAACTCTAAAATTATGTAACAAAATCAAACATGTACTGTGCACTTGTATGCAGTGATTTTCCCCTTAATCAGGTGATTTTACCCTTATGTCTGGAGCAGAGGGGTTAAGATGGTTAGAGAATAGGTTAAAGTGATGAATAAAGTCAAATATAGTAGAGTCAGGGCTGGAAATTAAAGAATGATCACCCAAGTTTTGGGAAACTGGAGGACACAGGAGAGAAAGAATAAAATAGAATTCAAAGGACTAGTCAGAAAGGGCAGAAACAATGTTTACTGACTTGAAAGTTTAAATTCAAGAAGTAGTTGAGGAAAGAGAGAAAGTGAGTCTATGGTAGAGAATAAAAAAAGGTAAGAAACCTAAATATTTAAAAAAAAAAAAAGAAGGGAAAAAGAGAAAGAGAATAAAAGTGAACTGAAGAAAAAAAGAAAAAAGAAATGAGAGAAAGAGAGGAGAGAAAAACAGAAAAAGAAAAATCCAAATACAAAAATAACTACGGAATATAGAAGAAAGCAAAATGACATCCAATCAGACAGGAGAGAAATGGCCAATCAGACAAACAAGGGAGAATGAAAGTAGTAAAATACCTCTGGTGTTTACAGTTCTGTGACAGTGTCCACATTTAGTCCCAGAAATGTGTTGGGTATGGAGCTCATCTTGGCCTCTGGATGCAGATCTGGGACTGGACTTCTGCTTGTGGAGTTCTCTGGAGTTCAACTGCTGGCTCCTCACTGCTGCATCAGACACTTCCATGCTGCTGGTCCCACCAATTACTCTGCCCTCCAAGGGCATGTGTGTGACCATGCACCTGGGATGGAGCTGTTTTCCTGGGTCTCATGTCTTGGGATCCCTGTCAGTCTACTCAACAAAGGCATGTGTCCTTATTCACCTCTCAAAGACCCGGCCATCCCTGAGACAATGGAGGCAGTGCAGAGCATGTGCTCACACTCTGCTCACAGACCCACCCTCTCAGAGAGAATGGAGGGATTACCTTGTGTGGACTCACTCTTTGTGCAGGCCCCATCATCTCTCAGAGAGTGATGAATTAATTTCTAATTGTATTATGTTACTTGGCATTGCTGCAAATAGAACTTTTAAAATTTCATTTTCCAATTGTCCTCTGAGTAAATACAAATGTAACTGATTCTTATATATTGATTTCATGTCTGGAATACCTGCTACTTACTTAGTAATTGAAGTAGTTTCTTTAGAAATTAATAAGAAGGCTTTCTACACAGTAGAAATTTGCAAATAGAGGTGGTTTCTATGATCATTTCTGATTTTTATTTAATTTTTATTGCCTTATTTCACTGCCTAGAACCCACAGTGTAAGTGATAGACATGATGTGTAGTGGTCTTTAAGGGTAAGATGTTGATACTTCATTATGTAAATGGTGCTAGCTACAATTTTAGAAGCCTTTTTGCAGTTTGAATAAATTCTCCTTTACCTTTCTTTCTGCAACTATTTAAAGAATCAAATAGATTTTGTCCTTTATTCTGCTAATATGTTGTATTTTATTGGTTGATTTTCAAAAGTTAAACCAACTTTGCATTCCAGAGATAAACCCCATTTAATTCTGCTATACTATCTTTTTATATGTTGTTGAATTTTATTTATAGCCAAAGATTTCTTTCAATTTATTTAATTTTCACCAAACTTTTTTGTCAAATTATGGTTCTACATTTATAATTGCATCTTGTTTTAAATTAGGAGGTGTTTCACCTTCACTTATTGCTGACAGTGTGTCTTTTAAGGTTGTGTCCTTTATCCATTATATGTGCAATAGAGCTCACCAGTGGAGTAATTTGAGGCCTTATAGTAAGATTTTGATAAGTAATTTAATTTCTATAGTATTTTAAGGGCTATTAAAATTTTCTATGTCTCCTTATGCCAGTTTTGACAAGTTATGTTTTCTAAAAATTTTCCATTTCATCTATGTTGCCAAAATTATTGTCATAAAGTTGACACGTTCATCTGTTTTTCATTTCATATAATCTTTAAAATATCTTTATTTTATTAATATTGATATTTGATTTTTTTTCTTCTTTATCAGTTGTTCTTAGCTTTTATCAATATCATTAATCTTCTTATCACTGTCATATGACTTAAAATTACATTGTTAGGATATATATCTTAATGTTCAACTAACTTATTTAGTGAACCAATGTATGTAAGGTTAAGTCAGAAATAGCATATGTAAAATGGCAAATAAATGTACCATTTTTACTAATATATATAGTTCAAAAAACTTGTAAAGTAATAATTATTTACTCATCTTTAGCAGTGTTAATACTTATAAATATGTCACATAAAAATAACAATTCAATATCTTAATTGAACACCAAAAATTTAAACTCAAATTATATTTTCTTTTTTTTTTCTTCCAGTATCAAGAATCAAACTCAGGACCCCACACTTGCCAGGCAGGCACTGTGCTGCTGAGCTGAATCCCCAACCCCTCAAATTATATTTTCATATACATTAATTTCTGCCTAAAACATACACTATTGTTTAAACTGACAGCACTTGTAAATGAATATTAATATAAGACAATTACTATAATGATTAAAGAATTTATTGCAAGGGCAAAGATACAAGAGCAAAGATAAACTATAATTATTATGTTATTAGTAAGGATATTTATTTAGAATTTTATTTTATGCTTTATTTATTTATTTATTTATTTTTTGGTTTCTTTCTGGTACCAGGAATCAAACTCACGACCTTGTGCTTGCCAGGCAGGCGCTGTGCCACTGAGCTAAATTCCCAGCCTATGCTTTATTTTTTATTTTATTTTATTTCTTACTTTTTTGGTTTTTATAGACAGGGTTTCATTATGTTGTTCAGGGTAACCTTGAACTCACTATATAGCCCAGCCTGGCCTGAAACTCACACTGATCTTCCTGTCTCAGCTTGCCCAGTACTGGAATTATAGGCATGTGCCACCATGCCAGGTTTTACCCCATGTTTTAATATCTGTGGTTTAAGTTAGTAAAGAATAAATCTGTTCATGAGTAAGGCTGTATTAAGCCATTTATATTATTGTTATCAAAAATAAGTTATAAAATGTCTAATTCCAATTCATTGTTTTAATACTGTTATACTTGTGTTATTTAATATGGAATATCAAAAGCAAGAAGAAATTTTAGAAAAAGGCAAAACAAACTGCAGCCCAAAAGTTTAAAGATAAGAACACATTTTTCTCAGTGTTTTAAAAGACAAATTGCTGATACATTTAAAACTATATGTCTCAAAATCATTTTCAGAGACTATATAGCAAAAATACCTACAAAAAATTAATGATTAATTGTGTGGTTGAATATGTACCATTCCATTTAATCATAAGTTGAGAAATTTGAACAACGGGGTCATAAGTTTAAAACTAAAGAAAACTCTGTGGGCTTACTGCCGTTTACAGTACTCTAGTAAATAAATCCTGCCCTAGATTATGGGAAATTGACATAATAAACTTTGATAGTTGGAAAATATTTCTCACTGGAAAAAAATCCCATTAAATAGATTTAATTAACTACTAAGAGAAGGAGTATTTCCAAGTCTATCATTTCATTACATTTGTATCAACTTTTATGACAGTTGTTTATGAGCAACAATCAATTTCTTCTAAGAACACTAAAAGCCTGCAACTGAATTTGGTCAGAGTAATGAAGATTTACTGTGATATGAGTCATCCCTTTCTAAATTAGCCAGTTGAGTTGTGAGTTTGCAAAGGCCCTCAATATGCTTGCTGTATTTCTCACTGTTCTTTGACTAATGTAAATTTGTGTTTAAAGCATAGTGTAGGCCAAAATTCAGTTTTAGTTTATAAGCCCTAGGTTCTGCCAGCAAGTGTTCCCTGCCATGCACCCAGTTTTACATAGTATCAGTCACAGCCAAAGGAGAGATTCAGTCAGGATATGCAGGAGATGAAAGCACACTTGCATCCCCAGCTGATTTTCAGTATTAACAAGACATTTACCAAGTCTTTAAAATTCATTCATTTAAAATTTGTCTTCTTTTAAAAAATACATGTAATATTAAATATTTAACTCAATATGTTAAGATAATAACCTTTATGTCTTTTTCACCTGCATAAAATTTAGCATCATAGTCATTCTGTTGTCAATGATAAGCATTTGGCATCATGTCCTATAATGCTTCTTCATAGGGCTTAGTCTTTTTTCTCCAGTGTAGACCAGTTGACATTTATTTTAGAAAATATATTCCTCTTCCTCATTATCATCATCACGTGTTTTTCCCTGGGATCTAAATATTTTCTATCTGTGCACTGGTATTCAACTGTATTCTAACTAGCCTCATGGCTATCAATATCTGGAATATTTACAAGTTTTATGAACTGATTAGTAACTGAGTTAGTCTCACAGCACTGTTCTTCAGTTCCAAATTTTAACCTCAACATCTTCACATACCTTCTCAGAGAAAGGTGGCTATTTAGTTTTTAAGTGTTGCTTCTGATACTGTTTTTTCTTTCTTTTTTAACATTACCAGACAATGTACAAGTTCACATACCTAAAATTTTCCTCTTTGATGGGTATTTGGTTTTCTTTTTTTTCTTTTTTTTTGAGACAGAGTCTCACTGTGCAGTTCAGGCTGAACTTGAGCTCACTTTATAGCCCAGGCTGACCCTAAATTCACAATGATCCTCCTGCCTCAGCCTCCTGAGTACTGGGATTACTGGCATGAGCCACAACGCCTGGCTTTGGGTGGGTATTTGAAATATTTGAAATGTTTTATTTTTTCTTAGGTGCTATGTTTCAAAGCTATAACATAAATGTGTTCATGCCTACAATTTAATAAAAATTATTATGTGCCTCTATATGTGAGGCATTGCTCTAGGCATAAGCTATATCCACAAATGGGACATACATCATCTCTGTTCTTGTGAAACTAGAGTAAAAAATATGATACAGTGAATTATGCACTTAGTTCATTATGTTGGTGGAAAGTACTATGAATTGCAAGCACAGTTTTATATGAGTGCAAAGTAGAGTGCTGCCTAAATACAACTAATTCACCACAGTCAAATGATGCATTTCAAAGCAGTCATGCAATAATTAGCTTAACTAGAAATAAATGATAGAAAGCATTTTACTGGATTGAAATGCTAGCACCAATACACTAGAAGAAGTAAATTTTAAATATAATGTAACATAGATTAAAAGTGAAAGAATGGAAAAGTATGCTTCATTATTGAAGAAGTAGACCTAAAGACAAGAAATAATGACAAAACAGGAAATTTGAAAGGCATAAACTCCTGATAGTAAAATTTACTTGAAAATTAGTAATCAAGGAACTGTGATACTTGTATAAGAGAAACCTACATATTAAAAAGATAGAACTCAAAGACCAGAAATAGATTCACACATATAAGACAATTAATTTTTAACAAAGGTGTCAGGGTAATTCGAAGAGTAAAAGAATTTTCTCTTTAAAAAAAATGATGCCAGAATATTTTCCATAACTGGGAAAAAATTACACCTTGACTCATCTTGAGACAGAAAAATAGCCCACCCTGGGGCCTTCCCCTCTCCAAGATCCTAGCCCTGAGCCCTGCTCATCAGATGATGTTAATTCTTACTTCATTCTATCTTTCAACCTCAGATTGCATCAGTTTCTGCACCCTGCTATTCCCCCTCCTCCCTTTCCCATACCAGCTGCTTCATAGACCCTTGTTACCTGACTCCTGGGCTGGCCAAGGTCAGCCAGATATGTAAAGCTATAAACCTGTCACCTTTAATTAACTGCCTTTTTTGGGCTTGTTCTTTCCCACCACAGCTCGATATAGCAGCTCTCCTAACCCAGACTTGGGGCTCAGATTTTGGAGTGCAGAACTCCTCCAGACCAGCAGCTAATAAATCTTCCCTCCACTTCTCTGAGTGCCACTGTGTTTACTGCATCGCCAGTAAGATCTAAAATTGCTGTAACAATCTGACATCATAAAATGTGGTAACCTGAAGTAAACTGATTATGAAATTCAGTTAAAATCTCACATATTAAAGTTCCAAGAAAATATCAAAGAAAATCTGCTACTTTAGGGCAGTGATGGTGAGTCTTTAGAGCTTTCAATGATAAGAAACAGCAGGCTGTGACACACATGCCATAGCTTCACCACCACTGCTTTAGGATAAGGAAAAATTGCTAAAGTAGGGCAAAAAGTCATTTAATATAAAAATGTGAATTATCAAAATCAATTTTTATTCTTAAAAAACAAAGGAATGGGAGGACAAACCACAAGAAGTCATAGATATTCTTCCCAACACTTATATCTAATAATTTTTAACATTTGGCGTAAATAATTTTTATTAGTATTAAAGAACCCCTTGCTCCAAAAATGTGACAATAGTTCATACAAAAAAATACACTGCTGGCTACTAAATAGAGAAAGAGCTTCTGAACATCCTAAATCATCAGTGAAATGCAAGTTAAATCTCAGTAAGATGCCACTACATACCCAATGTATTGTTTTAAGAAAATAAAGACTGAAAATTGAAAGCATTGTTGAGAATATAGAAATGGAAACTTCGTACCTTGCTGGTAAGGTTATTTAATGTAAAGCAATAGGAGAGATTTTGTTCTGTATGAGACACAATAATTCCAATATTATTTCCACACCCTAGGTATACAAAAATATATGTCCCTTAAAAGATTTATATGCAAAGGTTAATATTGTCTTTATTTATAACAGTCTTAAACTACAGAAAACCCAAAAGTCCCTTAATAGATGAACAAATAAATCATGATATACCCAAATAATAGTATACCATTCAGCAATAAAATGGAGTAAATTAATTATATATAACATTAATGAATCATTAAACATTGTATCATCTAAAACAAAAAAACAACACATATTGTATGAAGTGCAATATATGTACATATAATTCCAAACACGTACAACTAATCCATACCAACAAAATGCCCATCAGCTGTTGTCTGGGCCAGAGGTGAGAGAGACTAAAATTTAAAGGTCTACAAGGAGAAATCATCCAAACTGTGGGAGTATTTCATAGCTCAATTGATGTGGTTAATAAGGAGGGTACATGTTTGACAAACACACTAACTGAAAACATAAGCGGGTTTAATGTACACATCATGTTTCAAATGAAAAACTTTAAAAACCCATTGTAATGGAATGAGAATAGAAGCAGAAAGGTCAGCTAAGGGTCTGTGGCTAAAATGAGTGGGGAGCAATGACTCAGAATGTAAGGGATGTTGGTGATCTTGGTGTTAATATTTAGGGTGACATGTAAGGCATGTTGGTGATCTTGGTATTAATATTTAGGGTGACAATATCTGATGGGTAGAAATAAATCCAGGAAAACCCCTAGAGTTCAGCTTAAGAAACCTGATTGAGCAGTGTTAATTTCCAGGTGCTTTTAAAAATTGGATATGAATAAATATCAAGCAGGGAATTAGATACATGAATATGGAATTGTAGTGCAAGTCTGAACATTAAGGTATAATAAGCATAACAGAACAAACAGGTTATAGTTAAAGACATAGGCTTTAAAAAATCCCTTAAGGAGAATACATATTTAAGAAAAGTGGGAGCTGAGGAAATTTAGTATTGTAGCAAAGGAAACAGAACTCAGAAGGAAGAAGATGAAGCAGCTAGCAATCAGGCACTCAGTCAGAAGTGTGTGAGGTAACAGTCACCAACAGATGAGAGGGTTTGGAAAGAAAAGTGACTGTGCGAAAGGTAGGACAACAGGAGTGGATGACTTTTGTGACACTGACAAGATTTCTCTGAGGAATACAAAGGTTGGAAACCTCACTAGAGTAAATTTAGAAGATCACATGAGGTGACCCTCAGTTTGTTAAGAAGATGTTCAAGGAATTGGAAAGAGAGAAATGAGGCAGTACTTGACTGATGATGTGGATATCAGGGGAGGTTTTATGTTTTGCTATAAGGAGAAAGAAAGTAGTGCTTGGTGCATGCTGCTGCTAATATCCTATAAAAATGAGAACTTATTTAGGCAGCAAAGAGAGAGTATTTGCGCAGTGTTTGGGAAGATAAGGAGATGTGGAATCCAAGTCCCAAGTGAATGAATTGACATTTAATGCCATATTCAATTTTGGAAAATATAGCAACATGCTAGGAAAGTATATCTACATCATTTTTCTCTACACTTTTACATTCAACTTAAAACTAAAAATGAAAACTCAGTGAGGTAAGATTTGGTGTAAAGCTATAATTTGCTATACATTCTCCTTCATTTTTTCCTTGGCTTGTAATATGTGATTTTTCCAGTCTTATCCTTCAGGAATATCTTTCTTTTATTAGATAACTACCTAATCATGATTAAAAGAATAGTTTCACCTGAGCTACTAATGAGACCCTGGAAACTGAAAGGCATCAACTGAGAATTTGGTAGCAGGGCCTTCTCATCAAAAGAACACAGTCCTTGAAATGTCTGCAGCTACAAAAAGCCATTCCTGATACTTTAATCCATGACATAGCACAGGAACCTGCTGAATGCCATAAAATGGCAAGTCAGCCACTAAGGAAAGACTGAATTTCTGCTGTCAGTTCTTTAACAGCCAGAACAACCATTCAGAGCTAATGATATCCTTCATCTTCTGTAGTAAGTGAAGCCAGTGAAATATTCAAGGGAGACAGTAAGAAGTGAGGAAAAAAGCTGTCATGTTGAAGTCTCATGAAACAAAAGATATCTTATACTATGAGAAGAAAACTTGCAATTGTGAAAGCTTGAGGTCAGTTCTTAGGAAACTACAAAAAATAGCAAATTATTTTTCCAAATACTGACATTTAACATCTTAATGTGAGTGTTGGCATGACTCCAAATCTGGGAAGTGAATTTGTAATCTTCCTGGTAGATTTGAGGAGGCCATTGGGACTTTCATTGACTCCTTCCCTCTCCTGCATACATAGATAACACCTCTAAGTTTACTTACATGAGTTATACTTCATTACCTGGAAGTAACCAAATGAATTAAAATTGGCTTACACAGTTATGCTGTCTCACATAACAAGTAGTCTCAAGCCAGGCCGTCCAGAGCTGGATAACTCAGCAGCTCCATGATGAAGCTTCTCAGTCATTCTCTAGGAATCTCTTGACTTTCTGCTTTTTGATCTTAAACACAGCATACAGTTAGATAGGAGGAGTAAATTCAAGAAACCTGTTAAACAACATAAAATCTATTTTAAAATCTATTCTTTTTAAAATCTATTCTTTATTTTAAAGAGAAAAACCCCAAAATTTCAAAACAAGATAATAGGAGGGTAAGAATGGTTAATACATTGAGTACTGTAATCTTTAAATTAGTTACTCAGAGTACAAGACACAGGCATTTAATGGTCCAAACAATTACACAAACCTTTTTAATGAACTAAGAAAATTAGTAGTATAACTATCTTAACTATCTTGTATGTCTATATCTATATCATCATCTATATCTATATCTATCTATATCATCTGTATCTATATCTATCTAGATCTATTTGCTTTTCCCTTCTAATGATAGTTACTGATGATATGTTGTACTCTTAGGAGAGTACAAGTAACAATAGGAGAGTGAATATTAAGTATTCTTACCACAAAAATGGTAACTATATTAGTTACCTGGATTTAAACATTCCACACTGCATATGTGCTACAAGGAATTTTGTCATACCCAATAAACACTTAAAATTCTATATACCTAAATATATATATAATATAAATTTGAATTTAAAAAGGAATATGCAGTCACTTTTTTATAGGGCTTCACAGAACAGTAGTGTTCAAAGCCAGAAATAACCATGTCCCTACTTTAATGCCCTCTCCAATTTTAATTTCAAGAGAAAAAAATCTCAGAAGACTTTAATTTAATTTTTTCTTTGTCTCATTCTCGTGTCACATGATCAATAACTTTTCCAAATTTTTCTTTATTTTTAAATTTTGAAACAGGAGGGTCTCACTATGTACCTCAGGCTAGCCTTGAATTCACTATGTAGCCTAGGCTGCCCTCAAACTTACAGTGATCCGCCTACCACAGTGTCTTGGTTACTTTTCTCTTATTGCTGAGACGAAATACCTAATGCCCAAAATTAAGGAAGGGAAGATTTGTCTAGCCTACAGCTTATGGAGGTTTCAGTTCATTCTTGGCTGGTTCCAAAGCAGAGTGGCACAGGGCAGAGGGCAACAGTTCATGGTGGTGAAAGACAGCAAAAGCAACAAGGGCAAAAGGGAGGAGTGGCAGCAAGCAACCTCTCCCTCACATATGCAAAACTATTTGCCCCAGGGCAGGTGTAGCTCTCACACCCATAATCAGTCAAACACTAAAAGTCTGCCCCATGACTGCATGAAGCTTTAGGGGGACTCCCAGACACAAACCATAGTTCTCACATTATAGATGCATGCCACCACACCCAGCCAAATTTTTTTTCATAAAGCATATCTATTCTTTCACAGTCTGTAACAGACTGTTGTATTGCATTCCTTATTTAAAAAGAAATAAAAGCACACATACACTTGTAATTTTCATTGTCTGTAAAGACTGAGCCCATTACCTAGAGGAACAGAAAAGAAATTGAGAAAGACAGTCTTTTGGTATGGCAAAAGGACAGTGGATTCAGGATCACCAGCGTGATCATCAAAGTGATACATGTACTTGTGCCCTTTCTGTTGTCCAGCTGCCTGGTGTTTGATGAGCAGAGAGAATTCAGCTTTATACCTCAGCTGTGAGATTGCCCTTGTTCTAGGCCACTTCCTTCCTGGAGTAGCACACACTTAGCGCCTGAGTGAGAAGGGCATAAAGATCTGGTCACTACAGCCTCAACAGTGAGGTCCTGCTTCTACATGGGAGGCTGGGGTTTTGCCAAGTTGGCTTCACAAGTCAGCTTCTGTCTCTTCTCTGACTCATTTTCTGCTCTTTCCTTTCATAGGTTTTGATACCGTAATATTTTAAACAAACTTCCCCGCAGTATCAACTTCCAGAAATCTTAATGTGCAGTTATTAATTTTTACCAGAGATTCTCTTAACTCTGATATCTCTTTTCTGTCTTGGTAATTGTCATATAACTTGAACCTTTCCACTCTAGTTAGACAGAAGTTACTACTTTCTCTCAAATACATCACTATAATTTTGCAGAGAGGAACACAATTAATTGAATGCTTCCATGCTGCCAACCTCTCTCTCTGATCTATCATCTTTCTTTCCTTCTTTCTTTTCTTTCTTTTCTTTCTTTCTTTCTTTCTCTCTTTCTTTCTTTCTTTCTTTCTTTCTTTCTTTCTTTCTTTCTTTTGTTCTTTCTTTCTGTCTCTCTCTCTTACTTTTACTAAGGCATAAATGGAGTAAATAGCTGCTTAGAAGAAAGGTTGTCTGCTTAGGCAGTATAGCATCTGAAATATAGAATTCAGATTACTCCCTTCTGAATTCATAACTTTGTAGATTTTTCCCTTTATAATTATGCTAAACATCCACTGTCTTTATATCTTTTACCCTTCACTTTGAAAAGTTCACCCATGGTTTTCCACTGCCCTTCCATGGGCTGTCATCCTAAGTTGATCCTATAGCTAAGGCTGCAAAGATTTCTAAAGGACTTCAATTTCCCACAATTTAGAGCATGATTCCCCCTCATTCATACTTATGTACCTTTCAAGGGGAATTTGAGTAATTTAGTGTTAGCAAATGCTATGGACTGAAAAATGTTTAGTGAATGAATTCATCAATATTATTTCTTTCCCTTCAGTTTTGTACTAATTCCATAATTCTAGAGGACTTAGTTCAGAGAGAGTAACACCAGCAGAATATTATAAATGAATGTCTGTGAGTTTAAAAGAATTTGATTCATTAAAGTTCTGCTTCAATCCTGATATATCCATAGTTGACTACAGAATGACATATAGTACGGATTTTTGGAAAAGGCAAGATATCTATTGGATGAACTCTACCTACAGAAAACTCCTTCTTGTTTGTATAGTCATTTGTTCACCTGTTCCAATCCACCCATCAGTATCTATGTTAGTGAGCTTTTTGCTGGTGTGACAAAACACCTGAGAATAACAATTTATAGAAGAAAGGCTGAAGATGGCCCATGGTTTCAGAAGTTTCATTTCATAGTGTGCAGGCACCATAGGTCTGTGGCATGGCAGAAATATCCTAGAAGAAGTGGGTGGCAGAGAGAGGTGCTAATTTCACTGCAGCTAGGAAGCAGACAGCAAGTGAAAAAGCCAGAGAAAAAGGGAACAAAGCACAGATATGGCTTCCAAATTCAAAGCTCCATACTCACTCCTTTCAACTGCCCCACCTCCTAGAGTCCTTCACCTCCCACTAATGCTATCAGATTATGGATTCACCCATGGATTCATCCACTGATAAACTTAGAGCTTCATGACCCAATTGTCTTCCAAAAGCCCCACCTCTGAACACTTCTTAACTGGGTACCCAGATCCCTGGAACATCAACCTTGCAGAGGGCCACACCTCATCCAAGCCAGACCCTAACAGCACCCAGGCTATGCAAGAGCCCTTTGGGTATCACCATCTCAGTCAAATGAGATGACCACGTTCAAGATCTGTGTGTGTATGACAACAATTATACTTAATATTTATATGAATATTTGTCATATTCATATTTGTGTTCTTTTCTACCCCCAAGTACTATCCCATTATTTGTGTGCATGCATCATAAGCAGACAAGGGGAGAATACTGTACCTATAGAACTAAACTTGTCAAGTGGTTTTAGTTAGATTGGAATACACTAATAATATGATGTTGAAATTTGTAGATTTTCACTAAGTCCCTCGCTGTAGTCCCTCCAAAATTCTATGTTGAAACCCAATCCGTCTCACACCATTCTTTGGAGATGAATCTTACGGATGATCAGGTTAGGAAAGGGGAGCTCGTGAATGAAATTGGTGCCTTCTAAGACAGGCCTCAGACAGCTGCCTTGCATCATGTGGAGAAAGGCAAGGGGGCACCCTCTCTGAACCAGAAACAGACTATTCCTAGGAACTGAAGTTCTCAGCCTCTAGAACTGTGTGACATAGAATCCTATGGTTTAAAACACCAGATTTATGGTGCTTTGTTAGAGCACCCTAAGCTGACATAGACCGTCTTCTAGCAGGGATGCATCAGGTCTCTACAACCCAGCACCTGAAGGATAATGCCTTGCATGAGTACCTCCTCCCAAGCCCTGACGGGGGTCACTGTGTCTGGTTCCCCTCTGGTTGATCAGCTGTTCTGCTGACCATCACTCCTGACACATGAGTATTAAGCAGCAAAACTTCAGAAATGTCATTAAAATTTAGCATAACAAAACTGTTGTCGTTTTTTATTAGAGCTCTTGGGGTCACCTAAGGTCAGACTTGATAAATTCTTTACATCCTGTTGCTTATTTTCTGCATCTACCAAGTCTCAGCCTCTCAGTCAAGGGAGTGGCTTTATCTTCACAGCTGCTCATCTCGTAGACCTGGGGTGCCTTTCTTTAGTTTATTTTGAAAACATCCCCCCGAATGACTTTAGCCCATTGTCTTTTCTTATCCAGCAGAAACACACTCTGTCAAGGGACTGTACTTTTCCTGAGGACTTAGTGCCTACTGACAGCAGTTATTTTTCTTCTGAATGGATAAAAATAGATGAAGCGGTACAAAAACAGAACAAAGAATACAGAATTTTTATGGATGTTGTAAAAAGTAACAAATGGCAATTTACAGTTTAACAATCAAAATTAGACTCTACTGCAAACAAATTTTTCCAATTTGATTTGTAGTGATCTTCATCATTACAATCGCAGTACAGCTTTGCTTCTTTAGTGAAAATCACAGAAAATTTAGGAACTTATAGTATTAAGTTGAATAGATAATTTGAGAAGTCTGATTTTCTTTTATAAAGAGTTTTAATATAATATTTCTAGTGGTGAATGAATACATATTAGCATACAAGTATTTAATTTTTGATGATTTGCTTCTTTAAAAAATCTATTATAAAATCCTTTCATAATCTTGT
This sequence comes from Chinchilla lanigera, assembly GCF_000276665.1. Classification (NCBI taxonomy): domain Eukaryota; kingdom Metazoa; phylum Chordata; class Mammalia; order Rodentia; family Chinchillidae; genus Chinchilla; species Chinchilla lanigera. Next base: position 40,429,930 of record NW_004955408.1, read on the forward strand.
TTGTATGTTACTTAGGTGTATGTCAAAAGACATTTTTTGAATAACATGAAAATTATCCAAATGGGAGACAATAAAGTACTCTGCAAAAGAACTGCTTTGGGAGATTATAATATTTTTAATCCCCAAGTATTGGAGTAATACTTATTTAAAATCAGAAAAATCATTTTATCAACAGTTGCGTAGAGAAATTGTAATTAATTCACAACAGTGATGTCCTTATGCCAAAGAGCACATTTCCCTACATGGGTAGTCCTTGAATTCTGCTTTCAGGACTGCTTTTTTTTTTGGCATATAACCCTCCAGACGCCACTCTGTCCCTGCTGGCCTTCCCCTTCTTCTCTTCCCTCCTTCCGGTTCCCCTTCCTTACAATTCTCCCTCTGCCTTCAAACTTCTGTGAAGAACCTGCCTTCAGTTCCTTAATGTTAAAAACTAAGGTTACAAAGGGGAATAAGTCTTTTCTTTACTGTTTCTAGAGGTCTTTCTTTTTGCCATTCTTTCAGCTCTTGTTATAACAGGACATCAACCTGTTCCAATTTTACTCATTATATATGTACTTACCTAGAGGTGCCAGAGATGAAATGCATTGACACATACATGCCAGCATGCACTGAACAGTTACCAGAAGCCACTTGGTTTCATACACTCAGGTTGATTTGGTCACCAGTGAACAAATGGAAGGAGGCTGTTTATTTGGTGAAAAGGAGAAAGGATTTATCCAAAGCAAGGTCTGAGGTGATGAGGGGCACATTTGACTCAAATAATCATCTCACCATTTACAAGTGGGTGCAGGTTATTCATAGCACAGAAAAGGGGAGGAGAAGCACAGAGAGACAGTGTGGACCTCCACTGCTGCTTTATTTCTTTCAGCTGTTTTCAGTGCATCATTTCCCCTTCTTAGGGAAAGGAAACTGGACTCTGGTCTCCTGGAACTGGCATCTACATATTCTGTCATTTCATCTGGGATGAGAAGAGGAAGGCTTGTTGTGCTCAGCAGGAGGAAGCTTGGATAAGTTGCTAATCTCTAACAGAAAAAAATCTTTTAAATTTCTGTTTTCCACTGCCTGTTATACTACAACTGACTTATATTGCTAATCCTTATGCCTTCCAAATTAAAAATAATTATTCCTTCCCTATACCCTTGAAGCTTATGAGTATATCTCTTGTTAGAATGCAAGAGCTGCAAATGGAACAATACCCTTCATAGATAAAAGTTCAAATGTATTTTTTGTTCTTGGTTTATTCTCTGGTACTGGGAATTGAACTCACGACCTTGCACTTTTCAGGCAGGCACTGTGCCCCTGAGCTAAATCCCCAGCCCCTTCAAATGTATTTTTAACTACCTAAGTCAAGTATTTACCCTTAAAGGAGTTAGCAGCCTGTGGAAGTGTGAGGCCCTGAGTAAAGTAACAACTGATGTTCTTGATGATGTATGTCTGGAGAAAAGGTTTGTGAATAGTACCGCCAGCTGAACGCATTGTTGGTTCTTCACACACAGATCGGACTCTGACACAGTGAAGAGGGGTGGCTTGGGCAGCGGTGCTGTTTTCTGGTCCATTCCCAGCTTGGCTGTGCAAATGTGAATTCATGTAAAGTTGATTGCATCAGGTTCCTCTTCTGACCCCATTACTGAAAATTAAGACAGTTATAATTTCTGTATTGTTAAATCAATAGCCTACATTATATTTCTTAAGCTACTCATATTTAAAATTTCTCTTTATGAACTTGACTAAAGTCTAATGAAGAGCTATAAGTAATCTATATCGTTTTTATCTCCAGGGATTTGGACTTCATATGTTTTGCTAGTGTATATGGATAAATAGCAATGATATGCTTGGCAAAGCCAATTCTACCTTGGAATAACTACTTTTCAACACTTCTTTTCCCAGTTTCACCATTCAATATGACCACTTTGGTAACATAAGGTCAGGCATAGTGATAGTATTGTAGACAGATAAGTTAAATAGGAGCATGAAAGCAGTCAGGTAGGGCTGGGCTTCCAAAGAAGTCAGTGCAGAAGATGAGCATGCATTACAACTGCAGCTGGAGGAGTATTTGTGGAAGTCCAGGCCTCAAGATAAAGAGGGATACCTACTTCTCTGAGGAATAAACAGCATACTATATTCTAAATATGTTGAGGAAAACTAGACTTTACAACCTGAACATTTCCAGACCACATCTCCCCTTCCTCCCTTTTCCATACCAGGTACACCACCTGTATCACACCAGTTATGCCCTGGTGTGATACACAAACATCTTCACCTCATCCTGCTACTTCGCTGCCCAGCTGGCTGAGGCCACACAGATATCCAGAGTTCAACTAATTTGAAAGCAACAATATACAATATAACAACCATTGTTGAATTTCTATGGTCTTTTTAAGTGAAATTCTGTACCATTTCTGATAGGTTTTTTTAAATTATTTTTTATTCTCTTTAAAATAAAAAAAAAAAAACTGTCACTTTGAGTAACTGCCTTTGTTCTGCTTCTGTACCTTAGCTTATTTTCCTTTTCCTGCCAAGAGCTTGGTTCCATCTGCTTCTCTGAGTGCTGCTTGGTTTCTTTGCTTCTGGTAAACCTAACAGTGCTGCACACAGGCATCAGCCATCCAGGTGGGTGACTAGGACCTCCTGACTCATCCCTTCCAAAAAAGTCCTGTTCTTTCCTTCTACACTTGCTATACAACCTGCTTCCCTACTGGATCAACATTACCTACTATAATTATAATCTTACTGATTCATCATAGTTTTGTCCCACCTTGTACCCACCTCATGACTTTGCTCTAGAAAACTTCATTTGAGAAATGGGCTTATGGGCAACCCACTCATGTCCCCTTCTGGTCCTTAAAGCCCTCTAGTAATTTTCTACTAGCCCTCTTCAGGGCTTAAAAAAATCTCTGTCTTTTATCTTAACAGAAAGGAGTTCAGTCACTTCCCTCTCACTGCAAAGATCTCGGATAAAGACTTTGTTTCTTTCAACATTGGAGCAGTTTACTTTGACACTTTCCTAGTTTTTTTGCAACATCAGTCTTCAGGCAAACCTCTTTTATAGCTTGTTTCAAATTCTGTGTCTACCATGTGGTGATTCTCAGCTGTCAAATTCTGACCATTTATCAAACATTCTCCTGTTTTGTCTCTAAGATAAAAAAGCAACTTGCCTCACTTTCAGAGAACCTCAGGTTAGTTTTACTGGTGCCATTTAAAATGTTCTTAGTTATTTGGATATTTTTTAATACAAAGACACTACAGTAGCCATCTTTGCCCCTCCTTACCTGCAATCGATGTTGGAAATATTAAATAGAAAATTCCATGATCAAACAACTCATAAGTTTTAAACTATACACCATTCTGGGTAGCATGATGAAAGCATGATGTTTGGCTCCATCCTATGTGGAATGCAAATTATGTTTATCCAAGATATTCACACTTTATATGCTACATATCAGACTTGATTCCGGCATGACTCTCCCAGCACCCAACATGTTGGCCAGCAGCAGCAGCATTGTTCTCAGCAAAGGCTTGGCCCAGCACCTGAGCTGCCCTCGGCAAACACAGGAAGTCATAAAAGAGATAAGACAGAGCAAGGAATCTTTCAAGCACCAGGACATCTGAAGACAAACATTCATACCAGACACCTCCAGGACTTTGCCCACTGAGGCATGAGACATTTAGAGAATTCTGACCACTGATATTTACTAAAATCTTCCCATCTAATGTCCCTTGCCTTCTTTCAAGCCCTATAAAGAAGCCCACCTTTCTTTGTTCCCTACAGACAACTCTGTCTGCCTTCACTCAGGTATAAAATTGTGCGCCTCGCTGCTTTCACAAAAGCTTGTTCAGTGTTCTCTGTTTTGTGCCATTCCTTACACTACCCACCCGGTAAGTCAATTAGTGCTCATCTTGCTTATCATGTTTATCTAATAGATTTTGACAGTACTTGATATACTTTCTAGAGATGTAGAAATATGGATTCATGTACATATTTACACACTGTATACAGAGCTTAGTACTGGCATTTACTGGATCTGTTCTCCTGAAGAGAAGCAAAGACTGCTTTTTGTAACCTACAGACTGAAAAATATAAGTTAGTTTTCTTTTAGTTCCCCAGACTTATAAGGTTCTGTAGGTAAGCCACACAGCTCTATTTTATGAGGGGCATCCAACCATACCCATCCTGCCTCTCCTCTGGAGCACTGAACTCCCTGCTCTTACTGATGATTGGCATAAATAAATCTGTCATGGTTAAACAGGTCAAGGATAATCCGGGTTCTTGTGCATGATAAGGACACAACTGCCAAGTGTCTACCTGGCAGCTCTGTCTATTGAAGATCACAGGGAAGGTAGCAGCAGGAACAGAGAAAAGTAGAGAAGAGAGGTGATAACTCAGGCTTTCAGAATGTAAAAGCCAGATACCTCCAATTGTAGTGCCTCACACTGCATCTCTCTCCCTGGTGCTGTGCTCTGCCTTAAGGAATGGAAACTTCTTAGGCTTTTGTTGTTTTATTTTGTCCTTCTTTCAGAACAGTGAAAGCATGAATGACCATGAATGTGCTATTTAGAGTGGAATGAAGGAAGGGAGTGGCTTACTCAGGGGAAGATCTACCCTTGCTTTGCCTGTTGCCCTACAGTTTATTTTAAAATATAAATTTCCACTTTAATGTCGGAAGATCCCTGTATGCTTTTCCTTTGTCAGTGAAATATCCCAACCAGGGTGAAATACCCCATACCAGGGTGACTATCAGTTGCTAGGAAGCTTGAGAGGAGCTTTAAAGTTCACTGCCTGCCTCCTACTTCCCCACCTTTTTACTGCAGCGCAAGCTGATAGCTGAGTCTGTGCATCTTTTCTCCATAGTTCACACAGGTGATTCTCAACCTCACAGTGGCAATGGGAATAGTGAGCCCTTAGAAATACTTAAAAGATAATTAGATAAAGAGTAGCAACCTACAGATATGTCCATAACCATCCCCAAACAACTTGGGATTTTAAGTACTCCTCAATTATTCAGCCTACGAGGGCTAAGGTCCATGACCCAACTTTCCTTGTGAACTGTATTTTCTGTATTTTCCTTATTTCCACTTGATTTTGACAGTACAGCATGCTTCTATCTACCCCTCCCCATCAAATCTTTGGCTGTGATGTTTGAGGTGAGATAGAAAGTCATGCTACCAGTCTTTCAAATGTATTCAGGCTTTAGATTTTTGGTTTTAGAATCTCAAATTGCTTTTCTGCATTGTGCTAGTAAAATAATTTCCCTAAAGCAAATACACCTCACTGTTCAGGTGTTTAAATGAGAGAATTTCAACTGCCTTACAGCAAAATTGAAAACACTCCTACTGTGGTAGATTAACTAACAGTAAGCTTGTAACCCAGCTGAACTGAATCAGGGTGGTTCTGGATGTGGAAGGCCCACCTGAGGATTGTTGCCAACAGTATACAAGCAAAGCTGGAGAGGAAGATGGTGCGCTGTTGATTCTTCTGGAGAGCAGACTTTCTAGCTTCCACCCCTAACCTTTGGGCCTTCCCAGATCCTTGAAACAGGCTTGCATGAGGCATCGTTGTGGGCTCTAGGCCTCTAGTTGGATTTGTGGAGGGCATTGCCAAGGACACTAAGTCTTCAACTGGACTCATATAGAACATTGCCATAGGATCCAGGCCCTCATCTAGATTCTTTGTGTCACTAGTGTGTGGACAGATCTCACGTACTCTCTGCATTTGACTTTTTGAGTGAATATTATAAAATAACCCTATAAATTGTGTGTCCTGTATTAATTCATTTTCCTTGAAAACTCTGACTATAACACCTACTAATATTATAGGCAGCTAAGTTAGGTAGAAATAAAAGTAGTCAGACAAGGCTAAGCTTTTGAAAAAGTCAATGCACAAGATAAGAGAACATTACATCTGTGGCTAGAGGCGCATTCATCAAAGGTCAGCCTTCAAGATAGAGATAGAATGACTACACCTACATACTTCCCCATAGGGTCAACAGTACTGATCGATATTCTAAATAGATATCAGTCACTTAGGTTGGGGACCAAGATCTCCTTGACCCATTCTTTCCTGTGAAGGTCCTTACTTTTTCCATGTATGCTTGCTATATGGACTGTATCCCCATTGGATCAATATTACCTAAGTGACTATACTTTTAATCTTATTGGCTGACTATAGTTTTGTCCAATATGGCACCCACCTCATGACTTTGCTCCAGAAGACTTCCTTTAGAAGTGGTCCCCTCCCGTCTCTCTTAGCCATGATCTATCTTTCCCTTGATAAAATTTCCCACAACTTTTTCTTTTTTTTTTGGTACTGGGAATCAAACACAGGACCTTGCACTTGCTAGGCAGGCACTTGTTCCACTGAGCTATATCCCCACCCCTAAAATTTCCCACTCTTAAACTCCATTATTCCTTACAATTCATATTTCAATTTAGGGGAACATAAAGTCAGTACTGGACATCTACCAGGTTGGGAGATATAATATTTCCCTTATAATATGTGGAGGCGTTCCTATAACATGAATATATTTAAATACCATATATTCACATACATATTGACATAAACACTTTGCCTACTGGCAAAAGTGTTTTGGTGTCTATCTTGTCCTTTATGATTTTTTAGAGAAGCCCACTAACAAGGTATGGGAATACATGCTCTACCCATTGCCTTCCTTTATCCCAAATAAAAGGTAATTTGATGTGGATAGGGATTAAAAATAACAAGCAAAAAACTCACTCTATTATCCCTGGATGAGTTTTATTTGAAATGCATATTTTTCACAATGCTTTTGTATTTGTGAGTATAAACTATATTTTAAGTTTGGCAGTCATTGTTGAGTACTGATAGAAATATGGATAAGGATAAAGAAGCATCTCTGTAAAGAGAAAAGTAGCCTTTATCTTGCCCAGAGTGGCTTGTTCATGGAGACCTTTTAATATTCTCTTTGTGAAATGGAATAATTCCCTGCCACATTACAGTTATTATTAGACTGATTACTACATCAAGTAGTTAACTACTAATAAACAATTTAGCTAAGAGACTCTTTCAAACTGTATCCTTCTTTACAAAATATGATTTACAAATACTCGAACAAAGGAAGGAATATGAATTTTTTGGCCAAGTTCTTGTTAACAGCCCATTTTCTTGCTCAGAAATTATGAGTTGAAGGTTTCTATTCAGAAGTAGAGAGTGGTAAGGGCCTACAAATCTTTATTGGGAGCTAAAGACAAGGTCTTCACTTGCTGCTCCTTTTTTTTTGGTTCTGAAACTTATGACTCAGTGCAATGAAAATAATTGGAATGGAACCTAGCCAAGAGGCAAGTCATCTCAGAATCTGTCAAGGTTGTACCAGGTGCCTCTGGCATTATCTCTCATTTTCTTTGCCATTTTGTAAATTTTGAGACCTGCTAATAGAATCTGTCAAATATATTTTGTTGGGAAAGATATTTTCAGGTGGCCTAAAGCCTTAGTGTTTAATCTTCTGATTGATTTACTTTAATCTGGATTAACTAAAATGCCTGAAGATCCTAAGAAATTGCTTGAAATTTCATCTTAGAGAACACTCTTCTCATAGGTAAGACCACGTTGCAATTAAAAAACCAGGGAAGGAATTTTAACCCCATTATCTTGAAATGAAAAAAAAAATTAAAGTGGCTACATATTCTAGGAGTTGTCAATCTTTCTGCACCTTTGTTTGAAATTTAACTGAAGGCAAAATTCTGTTTTGCTAAGAAGCATTTGCAATAATTTAAACAATTGACCTCATTTTTCTGAAGTAATATTTAGTAGTATAGATAAGAAACAATTTTTCTGTTTTATTGTTTTTCCTTAAAGTGCTCATAAGCACTTTGATGCATTTCATCTTGATATACTGGGATACTTCAAAAGTTGGCTGTCCTCATTCAGAGAAGTTCAATCTAACACACTTATACCTATTCATTTTTAAGGTATGCTTGGTGTAGTCAGAGTGAAAATATGGGCCATCTGGAACATTTGCTATGCATTTTATGCCTGTGTAAACACCTCACAGACAGGAGACATCATCTACCAAGGTAGGTGGGATGTATTTCTAAACAGAGTGTATTATGGTGCTGTGGATAGCAAAAATACATATTTCTAATAAATTCTCAGATCAACAGATATAAAAACAGATATTCTTGGAGATGACTTTGTGGTAATTTTTAGGTGAGAGTAGGCTACCTATCAATTAATAAAATGATGTCAAATTCTGTGTGGGGTTACCTCAGTAATTACTTAAGTTCATTTAGCCTCAATTTGCTCTTCCATTAGATGTGCTCAAGGCCTGGCTCTGGCTCCAACTAAGTACATAATAATCAACTGCTGTTGAACACATGAACACCAATCTTACTAATAGGCAGATATTAATAGGATTAAAGGAGATGAAATGGCATTATGTCAATCAGATTTATTATGTCCTTATTATTCACTAAGTATTAACCACGTTAGCTTCTTTTTCCATTTTCCAATCTTGTCATATTGATTGTCTCATTTAGACTACATCATTTATAGTTATTTATGTATGATATATATTTCTCTGACTTAAAAATGAAACATTGAGGTTCAGAGGAAAAAATGGCTTTCCAAGACTCATGTGGCCAGCAAGTATTTGAACCTACAGTAAAACCCTGATCCTCATGATGTAGGACTCAAAGAATATAGGGAATTATAAATTCCAACCTGCTAGATTGTTGGAGACCACTACAAAGTGGCTCTGAGCTGGATTTAATATTAAACAACTGGCTTTCCATATTTACTTGTGAGTTGTCTGAAGCTTAGGCACCTTTTCTGACAAGATAAGGCCACAGCTGAAGACGTTTGGCTCCAACCCCAGTTAACTACAAGGAGACTGCAGCTGCAGGTTCCACACTCCTACAATAAATACCAACCTAAAGATAATGTAGTTCTCCTGATTGACATAGTTTACTACTTGAGAAAATTCTCCCAAGGTGCTTTCAGATTCCCCTGTTTTCTTGAGTATCCTCCTCCTTTGTTTGCAAATCAAATAAATACAGGCTACCCAGAGAAGTCCTTGTCTAAACTCAGAGAATCTCAAAGCTGTAAGAGAGCTAGACCCTCCTGGAGCTCTGAAATCATTTTAGTTGCCTCATTTATTTAAGGCTTTTCTGTCCACTCTCTTGGGAGATTGCAGCCCTGATCAGGCTGCAATAACTAAGGGTTATTTATCCCGGTACTAGGTGTATGATTTGCCAAGTTTGTATTCACCATAACTGAAGAATGAATTTTGAGGAACAATGCAGGTTAAATGTAGGAAATTTTATGAGGGAGAGACAGTTCCTGCCTACGAGAGACAGGAGGGTTCTGCAAAGAGGATTGCCATGGACTCCTCCTTACAGGGGAGGTTTTATAGAGCAAAATCATGAGATGAGTACAAAAAGGTGGGACAAAATTATGACCAACCACTAAGATTACAAGTATGATGCAATGGTGAGGCAGATCACGTAGTAAGTATACATGGAAGGAAGAAGGACCTGTTTTGGAAGATATGAGTCAGGAGGTCCTGGTCACCCACTAAGGCGACTGACACCTATGTAGAATATGGGTTATAGTACATTGTTTGTCCTACAGGGAGGCATGTAGGCCTGGTCATTCCATCTTTATCTTGAGGCCTGGCCTTAAATCAGTGTGCCTCCAGCCACAGTTGTAATATGTTATCTCCACACTGACTCCAAGGGCCTTGCCCTGCCTGTTTATAACATTTCTACCTAACTTAGCTATCTACAATACTCACAGTTCTGTTTCAGAGCCTGACACCCTACCACTGCTATGTCTGTTCCATGTTAGCTGATCAATTGTTTTATCTATAAATTGAATAAGTTGAATTTGTTGGGTTCAATGTCAGCTCATCTATGACCACATAGAAAGATACATAACAATTGACCACATGATCTCAGTATCATGTGGTGATATGCATTTACTTAGCTCACAGCTCTGCAGGCCAGCTGAGGATGAGCTGGTTGAGACCAGGCTTTTCTGTGTCTGGCTGTGCTCCACATGTCTCTCATTCTCTTTCAGTGGTAGGCAAGATATATTCTTCTCATGATGTGAGATATGAAAGAAAGCAGGCACTATAGCAAAATGAGTCCCAAGACTTTGATTATGTTGCTTCTGTTAATATTCCACTAACCAAAGTAGATTAATTGCAAACCCAAAATCAAGATCTTCATCTGCCTTCATGGGAGGAGGAATTACCGAGCCAGATGGAAATAATACAGTGAAAGGTAAGAAGCTGAGGACATTAAAGGAATGCACTTAAAGTACCAAGATTCCTTTCAGCTTTTGCATGTTGTGATTTTCTTTCAATTTACATTTTCCTGGCAGGGCCTTTTCTCATTTTCTTTGTAAATCATTTTCAAATTGCCTAGAGCAAACAGAATTTCTGTGGAGAATAGAAAACTCAGTTCAGTTTGCCATTGAGTGTCGTTATGTATGTGTTAATCTTGTCCTTCTTTGAACATATTCTTCCAGGTGGTATTACAGGACAATCTCACCTAAGGTAGTAATACTACATTCCCTTGATGGTAAAAAAAAAAAAAGAAAGAAAGAAAAAGGCTTCAGAGTTCTTACAGATCAAGTCTTTTGTTTAAGTAGAGCAGGTGGAGATAATGAAGCATGGGCCACATAATATTATAGGTGCCTTGATCTGAAAATTGTATAGAGAGGCTATAGGGTGGGGAGGCAATTGCAGGGAAATTCACAAGGGTGTTTTTCTCTAACCACAGATCTGTGCCTACACCTGAAAGAGGTCCATAAGCTCAGTTCCAATATTCAGCTTCTTGTTTTTACCCAGTTGCTCTCTTCAGATCATCTATCTTCTAAAGTCTTTCACTCTCTTTCTAGCTGGTTCATCTTCATGCTTTTATTTTTAATTTTTTTAAACCATAGAAATAAAAAGTGATTTTCAAAAACCTTAAGCAGTGCACAAAATACACATGGGAGAATATTAAAAGTCTTTATGGATGTTCTTAGATATATTCAGTTGGGCTTATGTACTTTTAAGGATTTTTACTGAAAATCAACATAGGAAAATCAACATTAAAATAACAAATGCTGGAAAGGGACACATATTCCAGATTTCAACACTGGGGATGGAGAGAGGGAAGCACTAGCTGGAGCCTACCCAGTGTTCATCCTAGCATTCATGTATGTCTGAGTGATAAGTGGTTCAGGACAAGAATCGCTTTATTCATGTAAGAAAATTTACATAATTTATGTAAGAAAGTAAGGAGACTTCTAGTAAATAATTATAAGAGAAATTAATTGAAACTATTAGGTCATTGTTACCAAGTATATTACAATTAGAATAAAACATACTTCTCTCAAATCATTTTCCTGCTCTGTATGAAAAATCCTGAAATGGTGGAACTATAATCCTTAATCCAGCACTCCAGAGGCTGAGGCAGAAGATCAGTGTGAGTTTGAGGTCAGCCTGAGTTCAAGAACAGGTTGAACTATATAGCAAGACCCTGTCTTAGAAAAAAATCTGAGGTGGTGGAGTGGTGGGAGCCATAGAAAGATACTTTAGCTATAGGACCATCACTCTGGATTAGAAGGGATTTATGGGCTTTTAGCATTGGGTTATGCTCATGAGACTTGAGTTTCTGAGAGAGTGATTTTGGCTTTCTCAGCTTTCTCTTGCTTTCAGTCTCTTTCATATATTCTCCACCCACACTTGCCCATTCACCACTTTGCATATATTCCCATCACCTACCATGTTGTGTTATATTCAGAGGAGCTCCCACTAGACAACAGCATCATGCCCTTTGGACTTTCTAGGCAACATATTATAAGCAAAATAAGGTTCTTTTCATCATACGTGACCCAGTGTCAGGTATTCTGTTACATTAATGCAGACCTAACTAAGAAAACATCTTCAAGACTGTGATCAACATCAGCACAGACAAAGTTTCAAAAGGACAAAAATAATGATCATTGATTGCTTTGATCAACAGACATAGAAAAGTTATAAATGTTTGACACCACTAATAATAATTATGACTTCAGAAATCATCTCCTTTGTCATCAGCACTGGTGCCTGAGGTCATTAAGAGTTGTTATTGAAGGTGGGTGAAGTATTGATCCCTGTTGGTTGATCTACTGATGGGAGGGTCTATTGAGGGAGTAATTAAGCCTCTGAGCCGCTCTGTCTTTGAGAAAAAACAAATAAGAAAAAAAACAAGAAGACTGTAACTTCTTAGAGGACCCATTGTCTTTAGGTATGGCATAGCTGTCATTCTCATAAAACTCCTAGAAATACTGGGTCCCCAAACTCTGTTGTCTATGGAATCTATACATTCTTTAACTGATAAATATAAGAATAAAGAGTGAGAGGGTAATGAGATTCCATCATGAAGAGAAAACAGCAATTTGTTCCAGCAAGTCTCCCAGGTCCCAACATAACTCTTTGGAATAGTGGAAAGGCAGAAGGGAATTATCTTCTTGTCTACGACATATTAATAGTTTTATAAATTTCTTATTTTCCCAAGCTTTAATGCCAGATAGATATTGACAAAAAGCAACCCATTTTCACAACATTGATGAAAGATTCTTCTGGTATTATTGCTAGCCTGGTCAATATCTACCTATATTCCCACAAGAGACATAAAAAAAAGGGTAAAAGAAAAAAGATGGAAACAAAGCTTTTGTAAACAGGAAGGGGAAGAAAATTTGGAGGGATGGAAGAGGAATGGGAAAAAATAATCAAAACATATTATGTACAAGTACAAATTCCCTATGATGAATATGATCCATACATATGACAAATATGTACTAATAAAAATATAGTGTTAAAAATGGGTTTATGTAGCATCATGTCCAGCCCTAGAGAATATGTTGTACTCATTTATGCCAACTATAGCCATCTCATTTTTATTCATCAATAATCAAGAAACCAAATTTATTTAAAAAGGGATACTTTCTGGACCATTTTTTAAAGTACTGTGTTTTAACTTATGAGGAAAAGAAAGAACACATAAAAACTTTTATTACATCAGCAAATATTTTCTTGTCTTTGGTGCTGTTGCTAAAGAATTTCATGATTAGTGCTAGAGCAGCCATCTTGTGCTCAAGAAAACTATCAAAAACACCAAGGGAAATTCATAGTAACTTACGTTCTGGTTGTTCAACTGTTAAAACAAACTCTGTTTTAGATATCCTTTTATATAGAATAAGGTTATATAATTATCAATTAATCTACCATATGCTAACTTAATTAACATTTAAGACAAGGATCACTTTACTTGTAGCAGAGAGATTTTAACAGAAATAGCTACCCTGACTAACAGTAAAGATGATTCATTCAGGAAGCATACTTTTTAGAAAGATCACTGGAAATGAGAATTCTATCAATATTTAGAAGTTGAATTTGAAAACAGAGTACAAACAAAAAGAAAATGGGAAATTTAAGACAATGGTAAAAGTTTATATTTTCCCAAATAGTTTTGAACATAATAAAGGAAATGATGGATCAATATGAGCTAAGCAGCCATACCTATAATCTTATTGGTTGATCAGAGTTTAACTCATGTTGTACCCAGCTCCTGCCTTTGCCCTATAAAACATTCTCACAGAGATGAACTCGGCAGCAACCCACTCAGGACCCCTCCTATCTCTCAGGAGCTATTTCTGTTCTCCATTCCTACTCCCCAATAAATCTTTCCATAGTATTAACCTCCTGTGTCCTTTGGAATTCATTCCTTGATTTTAGGGGACATGAACTTTGCACATCTAACATCTAGCAGATTAGGAGTGATGTCTCCTATATCAACAGCTAACCTTCACTGAGCAAATTTATGTCCCACTCAGTGCTTTAAATATGCTATGTGCATTATCTCATGTAATCTTTATAATCCTATGAAGAATACGTCATTATTAATCCATTTTCAGAAGAAGAACCAGAGGTATTAAGAAATTAAAAACATTGCTCAAGTTCTGGCACTAAATTAAAAAGACTGGTATTGAGTCTGCATAATCTTATTGGAGAACCTGAACTTCTAACCATGTGTCAGGTAACAGAACTCAGCTCTCAGAGGCTCTTGTTCTCCAATTTCAGGTTGCTAAACAGAGTTCACATAACTATGTGTAATTCTGCCCCAAATTTCAATAAAATTTATTTTTTGCTTAAAAAAAAAAAAAGGAAATGACAGTAAATGCAATAGGACCTTAGGATTTCGTCTTACTACTTTTACAAAGTAAAATAAAGAAAATTTCAAAAATAACTGATGTTTTATACTGTAACATGGCCAGATGCTAGAGGTCCTCTTGCAAGCTGAGTCAGGTTGTTGGTGAAAGTCAGTTCATTGTGGTTGTAGGACTGAGATACTTCTGTTCTTGGCTACCTGATAAAGGGTGGTCTTAGCTCAAGAAGGTCATTTACTTAAAGTGCCTCTCACAGCAGGAGTAATTTACTTCCTCTTGAAGATAAATAGGGGCATGTGTTTCTGAATTTTCTCTGACCTATTAAACCCTCTACAAGTGCTTACAGCTTATTGATGTATCAGTTACTTTCCCATCCCTGGTACAAAATGTTAGACACCTGCATCTTAAAGAGGAGAGTTTTATCTCTTTATACCTCTGAGTGCATTCAGTCCAAAGTTGGCTGGCTCTAAGGTGGGAATGACATGGAGAAGGGCAAGCTCATCCCCAGGAAAGAGGGAGAAGGAGGATCCAGAAGAGAGTTATATCTTCCTAAGGTATACCCCCAGTGACACACTTCATCCAAACTGGCCACAGCTCCTAACAGTACATGAATCAGATGGTGGATTAACTCACTGATATATATGGTGCCCTCATAATCGAATCACCATCCAAAAACCTCACTTCTTAACACAAGCCTTCTGGGGGAAAATCTAGGTCTAAACCATAACACTTAAGATAATATTCTTTTTCACCCTTAAGTTCTAGGTATTAAACCTAGGACCATTGCACTGAGCTATAACCCTATCCTTTTTATTTTTTATTCTGAGACAAGTTCTCACTAAGTTGCTCAGCCTGGACTTGTGTTTATGATGCTCCTGCCTCAGCATCCAAAGAAGCTAGGATTATAAGTGTGTGCTGCATAATATCTCTTTTGATGAACTCTAATTGAACTGATTGGGGACTTTAATTATATCTGCAAAATAACATCAACTTTACTGTATAATGCCATCTATGCATAGGATTGATATTCTATCATATTTATAAATCTCCCCCCAATATTAAGAGTGATCTGATAGACTGAACATGCAAATGTAGGATGGGAATCTTGGGGCTCATCTTGGTATTCTGTCTATCCTAATATTGTCTTTATCCTGTAGCTAAGGAAAACAAGGGTCAGAGCATTAAGTACTTGCTGAAGGCCATGTGGCCAATAAAATTCAGAGGCTTGTTCAGACTTTCAGGCTCCCTGGTTCTCAAGTCTCTACTGCTTATATTTGTGTCATGTGAGGAAAAAGTTTATAAACAACATTTATTTGAAACGTCACTTAAAATATTTCCTGCAATTGCCAATTATATTAATAATCTCACAAGTCAAATATTATATTCTTTTTACTTAATGTATTGACTTTTATTTTTAAGTAGATCTATTTTTAGACTTTTCTAATTTCCTCTATTAATTCATTCTCTCAACATGGTCTTCAACAGAGGCTGGGATCTTCATTTGTGAATACTTATTGTGTACAGGTTTTTAAAAATCATTTACTTCATTCTTATTGTGAAACTTTTGCAGACCAAATAACCACACAGCACCCAAAACCCACTGATTTTTTCTGAAGTACCAGCATTGCAATTAAACCTCATGGGCCAACAGAGAAATCTGCTTGCGTGCTACTGCGTGTACATCATACACCACCACTACACACTATCATTAAGCTTGCGAGCAGAACTTACTTTCTATTTTTAAGAAAACATGAGCATACTTACCCAAATGTAAGGATCTGTTGGGTTCTTGCTGTACCCCAGGAAGGAACGGCAGTGAGAATGAGGGAAACAACAATAGACAAGAGACAAAAAGCTGGGATCAGGTAGAGGTCTTCTCTCCTGAGCAGAGAAGGGCAACTGCTCAAAAACAATAGAGCGTTTATTTATACCCTTGAGAAGTTGGTTAATTTCAGCCTTGCTACCCAGCAACAAGTTAACAAGTTACAAGGGTTTGTTTACTCTGAGGAGCTCCAGTGTTCTCGGGTTGGTTTCATCCTGCATGTTTAACTATTTTCCAGATTCAGTGGCTCCCAATAGCTCTCTCTTTTCTGCTTTGTAAATGATGGGAAATTAGCTGGAAAGGCTATGCTTGAAGAATATAGTTCAAAGTCCATAACAGTGGTCAGTTATCAGTCTAGCTAGCAACTGTCAGAAGTTGTCGGTGACTTGAACTTATTACTGTGGCACTGCTTCTTTACATCTTGTGGTTACACTTTTCTACTGGATGTTCAAGACCAAGTTAAAGTGAGACCTGTATAAATAAAAATTTAACCTTTTGCTATCTATCAGGGCAGTTAGGTCTCCTCAGGAATCATCTTGGAACCAAGAATAGCATCTCTTGATCTTCTGTCAGTGTCAGCCATCTGGATGAGTCATGGCCATTGTTTGACCAAAGTACTTTCTGTGAAAGCTTGAGAGATTTTTTCTCTCCTGGTAACTCTCCTTAGGCACACTATATATTGTAGAATCACTTTCTTCTGTGGTCCCCTAATCTCCTTGATCAGAAGATCAAGATCAGCTGAGTTATGGGATATCACAGCAGAGGTTCTCTTATGTCCTAGGCTTTACTGACCTTGGAGGATGTAGCCAAAATATTGGCTCTTGTCTTAGCCCAATTTATCTCTCTAATTTTTGGTCTCCAAACCCCAGTTGTTAAACATCCAGCAGAGAAGATTAATGACATAACATTGTAAGGGAGGCAGTAAGCTTAATATTACAACCTGATCCAAAGAGCAAACATCTTAGAACATAAAAATGGAACCATTGTTTTTTAACAACTAGGAATATCCTAGTGTTTAAATACTCATAGAATGTTAACAGTTACATATTTTTACATAGAAACTTAGAAATCAAAAATATAATATTGCTACATGACAATCATGACATTTGTAATATACTTAAATTTTAATTTTGATGTAACATGACCTTTTTTAACCAATTATCTCTGTCTAATACATAAGAAGCTTTTCATCTAATTTATTGTCCTTTCATGGGATATACATCACAAGTTTTTGTTAAAGGCAGAGGTCTGAATCTGAAGGAAAGTCTTATCATAATAAACAATCTTTGTTTTACATTTTGGAAGACCTATAGATCCAGAATCATGAATATATTAAATACATCATGAGATTAACACTAATGAATTACCATACACATGTGAAAACCTTTGTTGAAATTTAGTTTTGTACCAAGAGCATCTTTTATGAGAAAACTGAAAGGTCTTCATAATTCCTTTATAGTCACTGTGGTGCCACCTACTGGAGACTATGTGCCATGGCCAATATGGCACTGGCCCTTACAGGCCATGTGCTAAGCCCCACCCTTCTTCCCGGGGTCAAATTACCACTTCCTACTCCCCTTTTATGTAATATCCTGTTTCATTTTCCCATGCTCCCCCCCAATGCTAGCCTGCCACTTCAGCTAGCCCACCCTCTAAACCCCACCTCCAGCCTGACCGTATATAACCATTGTCCTCCTTTGTCCACTCCAGAAGACTCACCCCCTCCTCCCCGCTGCTACTCTTTCTCCTCACAGTCTTCTCTGTGCCCTACAGTAAAAGTGTTTTATTACACTCTCTCTGCACTGCCGGCTGGACACCTTTTATTATTGGTGCCCTTATGACTCGGATGGTGAGGTTCCTGGGTCCTTCCTCTGGGAGAGGACTCTCCCTCCCTTGGTCTGAGGCCCCTCCCACCCCTGCCAGCGAGTGGCTTTTTCTTTGTTTGGACACTTGCTGCTGCTAGCCCACATCCAACACCAGCTTACTTCAATTCTCACAGGTGAGCCTCTCTCTCCATTCTCAGGAGTCTCGTTTTTATTTATTTTATTCTCCTCCATAAATCACAGGCCTGTGTCAGGACTCCTTTTGGGACTACTGTGTCCCTTCTGTCCTATGGGACTCCCTTCTGCCTTCTCAGTGACGTCTGGGAGGGTAGATTTGGGCACTTTCTCCTCTCTCCCATCTCTGACAGGGTGATGACTCTCTCAGGGGTTATGAGATCGCCTGCTCTAGCCTCCAGCTCACTTTTGATCTGGTCATAAAATGGGCAACGCTCATTCGTGCCCACCAAAACACACTCTGCTCGGCTGTCTCCTGTCCAGCTTAAAGGCTTTAGGACTCGAAGACACCCTCAGACCAAAACACTTGCTGGATGGTCTGGTCTCATTACAAACTAGACAATGAGAGCCAGTGGCCTGAAGATGGCACTTTTGATCTTAATATCCTTAGAGATCTAGATAACTTCTCTTTTCGCAGCAACAAGTAGAAGGAATTGCCTTATATACATGCTTTTATTGCTCTTAGGGTACGTCCTTCTCTCCTCCAGGAATGTGGGATTGCCCAACTCTGTTTGGCCTGTTCCACACTGCCAGAATCCCCTCCTAAAGCCCCTCCTGACCCTCTTGACGATGTCCCTCCCATCTTCACTCCCCCTCCAACCTATGTTCAGTCTCCACAAGCTGACTCTTCACCCTCTCCCTCCCAGCCTGATCCTAATCAGCCATATGGCCAAACCTCCTCACCCCAGCTGACTCAACCAGCAGCCCAGTCTCCTTCTCTCTACCCTCCTTTACCTACTTCTGAGTCCTCTCCATCTCCCAAACCTGATATTCACCTAGCCCCCACTTTCCAGATACCATCCTCCCATCCAACCCCTTCTCCCTCTGCACCCCCTCATGCTCATCCCCATCCCCAGCCCCATGCACTCGGCCCCACGTTCCATCTCGTTCTCCTCCTCCACAGTCTCCGCCCTCTACAGATGCAGTGTCTGTTTCATCTCAAAGTTCCTCTTCTCCAGCTTCTTCCACTGCCCCATTGCCTTCCTCTCCCCCTGCACACAACACCTGATCTAAGGGGGCACATGGTAGGAGGACACAAGAGGGCAACCTTCAGTCACATGGTCACAGGCGGTCATCTTGTATTGAGCCAAATGGTCACTGGCAGCCAGCCTGCTGTGGGTCACATGACCACTGGAGGCTATCTTGCCCTGACTCACATGGTCACCAGAGGCTGTCCTGCTCTGAGTCTCATGGTCACGGGCAGCTATCTTGCTGCAGATCATGGGACCACCCTCCGCCATCTTGCCCTCACTCCTTGCCACCCTCCTTTCCCTGACTCCACTTACCCTCCACCACCCCCTACTTCATCTCAACCTCGCCTATGCCCCCTTTGGGAACGGACTGGCCCTGAAGGGCTAATTCATATCCATGTTCCTTTTACCCTCTCTGACCTCTCACAGATTTCTAATAAATTGAGGTCTTTTGCAGCTGATCCCCACAGATATATTTCAGAATTAGAGTTTGTCATCAGCTCTTATGGTTTATATCATAAAGATATTTTTACCATCTTCAACTCCACTCTTTCTCCTCAACAAAGAAAGGAGTTATGGGAAGCAGCCCAAGAGGAGACTAACATTAAGCACTGAGCTAATCCAGATATTCCTGATGGAGCTGCTGCAGTGACATTTACGGATCCCTATTAGGACTATCAGGAGCCTGAGGGCTCCCACAAAGTCAACATAATGATCAATTGTATTATAGCGGGCCTTAAAAAAATCTCTCACAAGCCTGTTAACTATAATAAACTTGTGGAACAGACTCAGAGGGACAATGAAAATCCTGCTGAGTTCCTGGCCAGACTCACTTACACACTAAGTCAGTTTACAGATGTTGATCCAGAGTCAAATGCAGGGATAGTACTTGTTATCTCTCACTTTATCTTGCAATCAGCCCCAGATATTCAAGCTAAATTTAAAAAATCTGAGGTCAGCCCTCACTCCTCACAGAAAGAGCTCTTAGCCTTGGCCTTTCATGTCTTCAATAACAGGGAGGAATGACAAAAATTAGATAAACAGGTTAGCAGGCTGGCAGTTGCTAAGGTGGCTGCCCATATCAACATGAGCTTCTAGTAGCGGCATTTGGGGTTTCTAAAACAGACAGACCTAAACAGGTGGATGCCAAACAAGGTGGTGCCAACAACAATGCCCGGACCCCTCCCTGACCATGCTTCAAATGTGGCAATGAAGGACACTTGGCATGAGCCTGCCCCAACCCAAGACCACCCAAGAAGTCTTGTTCCATCTGCAACCTCGAGGGCCACTGAAAATGCGACTGCCCTGCCCACCAGAGAATGGGTAAGTCATCCATCTCCCTACCCTCACAGGACAACTTGTCACCACAGGACTCTTCGATTGCTGATCTCCTGGGCATCGCTGCTGAAGAAGACTGACGGGGCTCAGGCTCCATGGCCCCCATTAAGGTATCCTACTTGGAGCCCCGAGTCTCACTGGAAGTTTCAGGTAAGACACTGTCTTGTCTTGTTGACACGGGAGCCACATACAGTATTCTTGCTGAGTTTTCAGGTCAATGCATTAAATCCAGAGTCTCAATAGTGGGGGTTGATGGCCGACCAAAACAGCCCTTACAAACAGGGCCTATCCCCTGCAGATTCCAATTTTTTTTTTTTTTACTCGTTGTTTTTTGGTGATACCTACATATCCCACACCTCTAATAGGGAGAGATATCCTCCAAAAGCTTAACTTCTCCTTTACCTTCTCCTTCCCTACAGCTCTCATTCTCCAAGCTCCGTCACCACACACAGCCAACCCTGATCCTCCCCTTCCCCATTCACTGGTTGATTCCAAAGTTTGGGACACCTCCAGCCCTACCCTTGCTACCCATGCTGTCCCTGTTTGTGTCCATCTCAGGGACCCATCAGCCTTTCCGTGCGTTCCCCAATACCCAATAGCCCCCAAACATCAATGAGCACTTACACCCATAATCTTGTGTCTCCTTGCTAACTGCTTTCTTAAAGCCGCCCACTCACACTACAATACTCCTCTTCTCCTGGTAATCAAACCCAATGGCTCCTATCACTTAGTTCAAGACCTCAGGGTTGTTAATAATGCAGTCACACCTATTCATCCTGTAGTGCCAAACCCCTACACCATGCTCTCCCATATTCCCCCCTCCACAGCTCAGTTTATGATTCTGGACCTCAAAGATGCCTTTTTCACCATCCCACTGCATCCAGACAAAACCTCTTTGTCTTTATGTGGACAGACCCAGATACTCTTTGATTTCTACAGCTCACATGGACAGTACTACCCCAGGGATGCAGAGATAGTCCTCACTTCTTCAGCCAAGCCCTAGCTACAGATCTACAGACCCTTAACCTTAAACCCAGTACTCTGCTCTAATACATAGATGACCTCCTTTTCTGTTCCCCTTCCCATACACTGGCAATACAACACACAGCGACTCTCCTCAATTTTCTGTCAAACCGAAGATATAGAGTATCCCCAACCAAAGCCCAAATAGCCTCTCCAAAGGTCAAATATTTGGGGCTCACTCTCACTCCCACCACTCATTCCATTACCACAGACCATAAGACTCTCCTTTGTGATCTCCAGGTCCCAACCACAAAACAACAAATCCTCTCTTTCCTTGGTTTAGCAGACTTTTTTCATCTCTGGATTCCTAACTTTGCTTCTCTTGCTCAGCCTCTCTATAAGCCATCCAAGGGCTCCTTGTCTGAACCTCTCGACCCTACCAGACCTATACAAAGCTCTTCCCATAAGCTATAGGAGGCTCTTTTGAGACCCAACCCAGCCCTTCATTCTGTACACTTCTCCTCAAGGTAAAAATGCAGTGGGAGTCCTAAGATACAAAAGGGGACCTTCATTCCAGGCAGTGGCATATCTCTCAAAACAGCTGGACAACACAGTTTGAGAATGGGCTTCCTGTCTTTGGGCTCTTGCTGCAGCAGTCACACTGACACAAGAGGGGAAAAAGTTCACCTTAGGACACTCCATCACAGTACATTCACCACATGACCTTAATGAGCTTATCACACACCGGACAATTCCAAGTTTAATGACTCCCTCCCGTCTACAGGAAGTTCATCTGACACTTATACAGGACATTTCCATTACTATAGTCGCTAGTGGGCCCCTCAACCCAGCCACTTTACTCCCCACTCTTGATGAACTTCCCTGACATAATTGTGTTGGGGTCTTACAGATGACCCCAACTCCCTTTCCTCATATCACCAGCACTCCTCTCCCTACAGCCTCTGACACATGTTCGTAGATGGCAGCTCAACAAACACAGACACCAAGAGGAGAGCAGGATATGCCATCATTACTGGCTCAACAGTGATAGAGGCAAAATCGCTGCCACCTGGAACATCCTCACAAAAGGCAGAACTCATAGCCCTTATGCGTGCACTCACTCTAGCCAAAGATAAGATTGTCAATATTTACAAAGACTCCAAATACATGTTCAGCATTCTCTATTCTCACACTACAATTTGGCAAGAAAGAGAATTCATTAGTGCTCATGGCACCCCTATTACCAGTGCATCTCTCATCCTCAAACTTTTAAAAGCGGCACAGCTCCAAAAACAAGCAGCCGTCATCCACTGCAGGGGACGCCAGACTCCCACAGACTCTATTGCCCAGGGAAATATATTTGGTGACACACAGGCTAAGTTAGCTGCTCAACAGCCATATCCTTCCTGTCTTCTCCCCCTTATTCTGAAAGCCATACCCTCACCTCAGTATTCATCAGAACAACTACGCTTACTCCAAAAACCTGATTATCATCAAAACACACAAGGATGGATTTTTCAGGGGCCAAAACTTTTTCTCCCAGACCAACAGGCACAGACCATCATTACTGACCTGCACAACTGCTTCCATGTTGGTACTCAAGCCTTATATAAATGCCTAACTCCAGTCACTACACATCCTTCCCTAAAGGCCATCACTCTCCAGGTCACTCAGAACCGTCAACTCTGTGCTAAGACTTCCCCTCAGGGACACTTGCCACCCCCTTCTTTCCCAACCCAACAGCTCTGAGAGAAAACACCAGGTGAAGACTGGCAAGTCAATTTCACACACATGCCTCGTTACAAAACCTATAGATATCTTCTCACCCTTGTTTGCACCTTTTCTGGAAGGATAGAGGCATTCCATACCACACGAGAAACTGCTGATGTAGTTTCCCAGGCCCTTATACAGGACATCATTCCCAGGTTTGGACTTTCCTGGACTATCCAGTCAGATAATGGTCCAGCATTTATCTCACAGATTACTTAACAGGTGTCTTCTAGCCTTAATATCACTTGACGCCTACACATACCATATCATCCACATTCCTTGGGCAAGGTAGAAAAGGCAAATAGACTTCTAAAGACTCACCTAACCAAACTAATCTTAGAATTACACCGGCCTTGGCCCTAGTTTCTCCTCCTAGCATTAACTAAGCTCAAGGCACGGCACTTCCTAGAACACCCACTTTCCTGAGTCCTTTTGAGCTCATGTATGGTAGGCCATTTCTGCTTCATAACTTCCCAACTCCTGACAGCTTACCCCCTATTGCTGACTACATCCCAATTTTATCTTTTCTTCAATACCTATTGCGTCAATATGCTGACCTCTGTCTTCCACAACCAGTGGATGGCAAATAGCCAGAGCCACCCATAACACCTGGAGACTTAATATATCTTAAAACTTCTAAGCCTACAGGACTACAGTCAAGGTGGGGAGGCCCCCACTTGGTGGTCCTCACAACTCCCACAGTGATCAAGGTCACCAGCCTTCCATCCTGGTTCCATATCACCCAGGCAAAAAGGTGCCCTAGCAACCTGGTCACGCCAGACCCCAAACCTCCAATGCCAAAGTGGTCATCACAACTTTTATCTCCTACCCGTCTAAAACTCACTAGAACCTCTAGTGAATTACCAAGGTAATCAATGTATTGTTACCCTCTTCTGCTCTTGGTCCTCTGTGTATCACTTATCTTAGCATTTGCCATCAGACTGTGAACTGTTTGCCCAAGCGATTTCCAGGTGCGACAGAAGCTAGCCATCATCCTCCTATACATGATAATGGCCTTTGGGGTCTTCACCCTCCTCTGTCTACCTCAGGCCTCACAAATATGATTCTGTTTCTGAGTCTCATGCTATTCCTACCTTTTTCCAGCTCCACTACACAAACACAACCTACCTACACCATAACTCTCTCTCTTTCCAACCAAGGGATAGTATGTTCTCGCAATTTTACTCCCTCAAATCCCAAGGTTACCTTTCAGGTTCCATACTGTCAAATGGTACCCATTCAACGTACCTGAGAAGCAGACAAATGGATGCAAGTCTGACGGGTGATTGCAAAAGTCTGGGCCCCGACACAAAGACACGTCTGCAGTGGCCCCAAGGTAGCATGCTGCCATCTGCGTGGCTTATGCGTCATTCCTTGGCCCACCACTTTTCACCAGAGGCAGTGCACTGATACCAGAGTCTTCTATTTTGACACTTCAGGTTGCAAAACTATAGGTGTAAATTCAGGGGGACAAGTACTAAAGGATGCAGATCCTCTCATCTCAGTTGGGATTATAAAATGGGGTAATGGAGTCAGGCGAGTAACGTTTTTAATCCTCAATGCATCACATCCCCAACTTCTCCTGGGAAAGACATGGGGCCTCTCCTTTGATAATCAGGGCAAAAACAGGCATGGCAACTTTTTAACTCTAAAAACCCATCTGGTGACTCCACTTCCAGTAATAGAGGTTTCACCTTACACTTCTGGGGTCCTACAATCTCAGGTCACTCCTCCTATTCCACAGCTTCTTTCACATGCCTACGGTACACTCTCACATTCCTCCAACCACATAGAGTGTTGGCTCTGTGTCCCTTATCGGCAGGACCTATACATGGTAGCTCCTATACACTGGAATTCTTCACACCTGTCCTTTCCGCACAATCCAGCCATTGTAGGCCCACTGTGGATCTATCCCTCTCAACAATGGCCAGTTAACCTCACCTTCCTGATCTCTCAGGTCAAAAACACCTCTCTACAGCTAGATGATCTACCTCACTGCACACACTATGTTCCACACACACAAGACAGGGCTGTCTGTCCACCAAAGGGATGGTTTATAGGATGCAAAAAGGGAGTGTACACTTGTCTCCTCCCAAGGTGGAGAGGGTCATGCAGAGTGGGCTTGTTAGTCCCTGCCCTAACAATAAACTCTCAAGATACCATAGAGATGTCACTCCTGTCCAAATCTCCAGACATTCACCTAGACTGCAAAATTAGAGCTATTCATGCTCCCATCCTTATAGGAGTAAGCATTTTCACAGTATTAGGAGTAGCCATGGGAGCAGGAGGAATGGGCATGGGCATACATGCTCAGCAGCTATACCACCAGCTCTCCCTGGAACTTCACCAAAGGATAGATGACATTACACTTGCCATACGTTCACTTCAAAATCAGATTAATAGACTTGCAGCAGTCATTCTCCAGAATCGACATGCCCTTGATGTCTTGATGGCCGAGAGAGGGGGCACTTGTGCTATATTGGAAGAATGCTGCTACTTCGTAAATGAATCTGGGATCGTTATGGACAAGGTAAAAATCCTTCATACCTGGCTTGAGCATAAACGCCCAGAAGTGAGAAACTACCTCTCCTCCACTTCACCATGGTCCTGGTGCAATGACACATTTGGGTCATGGGCACGATTCTTGCTACCTCTTCTGGGCCCTATAATCATGATAATGGCTGTTTACTGGTAGGGCGCTGCATTTTTAAACTTTTGTCTAGTTTTATTCAATCCAGGCTTCATGCAATCACGGCCAACAAACTCGTCACTCTGGCAGACATTCCCAACACTGGCAGTCACATAGGCTACACCTTCAGCAGGAAGCAGTCTAAGAAGAGTCGTTGCCCCCCTCATAACCAAAAAGACAGGGATGAAAGGTTTTCATAATTCCTCTATAGTCTCTGTGGCGCCACCTACTGGAGACTATGTGCCATGACCAATATGGCACTGGCCCTTACAGGCCATGTGCTAAGCCCCACCATCTTCCTGGAGTCAGATTACGACTCCCTACTCCCCTTTGATGTAATGTCCTGTTTCATTTTCCCATGCTCCTACCCAATGCTAGCCTGCTACATCAGCTAGCCCACCCCCTAAACCCCTCTAGCCTGACCATATATAACCATTGTCCTCCTTTGTCCACCCCAGAAGATTCACCCCCTCCTTCCCCCCTCTACCGCTTCTCCTCCCGGTCTTCTCTGTGCCCTACAATAAAAGTGTTTCATTGTTTTATTACTCTCTCTTTGTGCTGCCGGCCGGACACATTTTAAAATCCTTATTGTAATTTTTACTGAAAAACTTTCTTTTGACCAAATGACCCAATTATTGGGTTATCTCCCAAGAGACTATGGAGATCACTGGGGGCTCCTTGTTAATGAATATGGGTTCTCCACTCCTCTATTCACCAATTGGAGTCCTACCCAATAATTTCTCCTCATCCTAAGGACTGTAGTAAAAATATCTTAATTTTGATATCATTTAAACCAGCTGGTAATTCAGGTGAAAGCATGCTTTTAAATCTATAACCCAACTGTATTATAAACAAATGATAAAAGAAAAATTTTTGAGCTCAAAATAAATGGGAACAGCTGTTCACAGAATGATAGACAAACATGCAAACAAGTACACAGAATAAACATCTTTACAAAATCAGAGTGCACTCAAATATATTTTTGACCAAATTTAATTATAGTAACTCCATTACAATTTTAGAAATTTATAATTTAAATAGACTAGTCAGATTTTGTTGTCAATTACAGATCTCTTAGAAAATGTTTGGAAAGAATAGAATCTTTTATCTATAATGAATATGTATATGTTGTATTTTATCCTTTTAAGAATACTGGTAACTTTCAGCTCAGTATCCCTATATACTTTATTACCTATTTAGATCTTAGATTTCAATGCAGATGTCAATACTAAGCAGCAGTTTATTGCTTTATTGTCTGGCATAGCACCTGGGGCATGAAGTCCTGCAGGAAGCTATGGAGCTCAGGAAACAGGCCCTTTAAGTCCTGAGGCGGGTGAGGGTGAGCATCCCTTCTGCCTCTGAGATGCTTGCCAAAAAGGTAATGAGGGGCTCAGCCCTTGGTCCCTACTCCCCGTTGTCATTGCAAGGTCTGATCAGCTTCTGGTCAACCCCTGTATCACCCTCCTGGCCCTGTTGTCACCTTGCCATGTGCAATGCCACAGGGTGAAGCACTAGCTGACATGGCCCTGTCCTTCCTTCTTGAGGCCTGGGCACTGGATAGCCACCACTGGCAGGGGCTCTGGCTGTCTGAGGCTCCTCATGCCCCATTTCCACACTGACTTGTTAGCCTCCATAGCTGGCTCCTGCTTTTTTTCTTGACCGAGGTTTCCTGTGTGTTTCCACAGTTCCTCATCCCCGTCCTTGTTGCCCTTTCTGTGCCCATCTAACTTTAGTCTTTTGCCAGCCTCTCCCTGTGTGGCCTCCTCCATCCTTGCCTCAGACCTTAGGTTCTTTGTGCCCCATTATATCTGGCACCCCAGTGCATCCTGTAGAACCCTGAGCAGGGCAGCAGTGAGCTGGGGGAAGGGCACTGTGGGCAGGGGAATGTGAGTGGCTGTGAGCAGGGAGGCTGGAGGGAATGGCTGCCTATGAGACAACAGCCCCCAGTCACAGCCTTGGACAGAGCAGCGCTTACACTTCAGGCTATGGCAGTAACTCGCTGTAGCTTCCATTTTATTGCCTTGGGGTCCAGCTTTATTTTCAAGAATGGGCTCCACTGCCTGTGTACCCCCTACAAGTGGCTCTGTGGTTACTGCTTCTATAGCCACAGGGGATGTGCCCAGCCTCTGTGCATACTGGCCATTGCTTTTGTTCTGGCCACCGGATACTCTATTTTGGCCCAGATTCCAACCACTGGTGCCGTCACAGGATAGGTGCCTGCTCCTTTATCTCTCACACAGCTCTTGACAATGGGAGTATATTGGGGGCCACATGATGAAATCTTACTGGGCATGAACATTTAGTTTTTCTACAACTTTGGAAGGTGATATCCTTCACTACATAAGGGTTGTAAGATTTTTGACACATTCTGCAAAACTGTTTAAAATAAACCTTATGTTATTGGAAAAAAACTTATTTTTTGGATACACCAAATGAATGCACTCTCCCAGTAGATGTTGCAGTCCTTACAGTGATAATCGCCATATTTCTGCTGGAAGCACAAGTGCTTCTTGTTTGGCTCTGCACGTGGTGGCAATTTTTCCTGCAACAGTGGTGGTTGTGTCTCAGCTATCTCCAGCTCTCCCCGCCTCCAGGGGCTGCCCTGGCTTCTGCAGAGTGGGCTGTGGGACTGCCTCACCAGTTTAAGCCTCCTGTTGCTTTTGCCCTGCTCTTAGCGGTGGGGATTTCTTCCTTGTTGCCCCCTCATTCTTCTCTGGTGCCACAGGGCCCTGCATGCTCTCCATGGGGCCTCCTCCAGGCAGCCAATTGGGCAGTGGGAATGCAAGGGCAAGCAAGCAGCGAAGGAGCTCAGGAAGCGCACAGGGGCAGCTGGGACTCCTGGGTCCCGGGTCCTGTGCAGCAGCATCTACCGCCCAAGCATACACTGTACCGATGCATCCCATTGCTGGTTCACCTGCACCTCCACATCACGGCAGCTGGGCCTGCAGGGGCCAGGCCCGCAGCCTGGGCTTATGTGTGACAGGAGCCTGGCAGAGGAGAACGAGGCAGGAGGGTGTTCCCCTCCATGGAGCTGCCAACCATTGGTGCCCTTGGCATCCTGTGCCTAAGGGAAGAGATAGGAGGGAGCGCACACCGGGTACCTAAATGTGCCCAGTGCCTCATCCCCCATTACAGCCATCTGGGCAGCCTCCATTATTTGTTGGGGCCTAGGCAATCTCCAATGGGGGTTTCCCAGAAAGAGTCGATTTTTCCCAACAGTTCTAGATTGACACTGATTATTCCATTGATACCCTCACTGACACTTGATACAAGGACTGCAAGGTTCAGTCACAGATAATGGCTGTGCTGCCTTTATAGGTGTAGCAGAGCAATTTGGGACAAGGTGCCCCTTATTTCCACAATGAAAACAAATGACCTTATTTTTACCCTTTCCTTCAGGCTGTGGATGAATAACCTGAGTAATAGCTACAGCCAAAGTAGCCCCTTGTACATATGAGGAGCAAATATCTGCACAGATCCAAATCATATCCAGCAATGTGGTTCACCTTTTGTGTGCTCTTAATGTTCTGGACTCGCAACCAGAAACGAACCAAATGGTACCGACTGACAAACACCAAGATGGATTCCAACTGGAATTTAGGACGAGCCTTTATTCCTGGCCAAGGACTGACTGAGAGCCTCCATGCAGGGAAGGATCAGACCAGTCCAGATCCAGGGACGAGAGTAGTTTTTAAACCCTAAAACCACATCCTGTTTGGCATACACATGTGACATCTGTAACAGTGAGGGAGGGATTTTTTTAAGGGAAGAACAGTACATTTGAGAACCCGGGAGGAGTAGAACATTTACAAGAAGAATAAAGAACAATACATTTTGGGAGTCCAAGAAGGGCAGGGCGTTTACAACCGTACATTCCGGAAATGGTAAACATGGAGATCAAACCGCAAGGCAGGGGTGGGAACAGGGAATTAAACTAGAACCTTTTATGTCTGTGGTGGAGCTTTTCCACGTAAAGCCTCTTTATACCATTTATTTGCATTTTCAAAGGCCAGCTGCTGAACTACTCATTTGCTAGCTTCTGTGTTATTTATAATCCTCCCACTAGCCTGCAATAAGCATGGGATGAAATTTTGAAAAGGTCCCCCAGGGTCCTGATGAATAGAAGCCAAATTGAGGGCTGTCGCTCCCTTAGAAGGAAGTTCCCTCCAAGCCCTCATGGCAGCCATCTTGGTTTGTTCATATACTGGCAATTCAAGGGTCAGTTGATTGTTTGTGGCAGCAAAGTCACCTTCCCCAATTAACATATCATTTGTTATGGTTATATTGTGAATAGCATTCCTAGAGGCCTGGTCAATGAAATACTCAAGGAAGTTTCCTTTCCAAATTAAATAGTCTCCTGGACTTACACATTCTTTAGCTATTCCTTTCCAATCATTTGGGGCCATAATCTGTTGTCCTAGAATTTCCAATAAACTCAAAGTAAAGGGTACAGCAGGACCATAAGTAGCAACTGCTTATTTTATTCTTTTAAAGTTTTAAAAGATATAGCTTCATAACAACATATAACTTGCCCCGGATTTTCAAGGACTTGAACTTCACTAATAGAGTAGATATATTGAAAACCCTCCATGGGCTCCCCTGCCTGCCTGGCTTCTTTTAATGCTAATTGCAAGGGAGATAGAGAAAATGTCTCTACTCCCTGAGAGGCAGAAGTTCCAACCTGTGATGCAGCAAAATTTGTTTGAGCTGAAAAGGCTGCAGTAGCCTCCTGTGGCTCAGTTAATTCCATGCAGTGTTGTTATTATAGGCAGCTGAGTTAAATAGAAATATTATAGGCAGTCAGACAGGGCCAGGTCCTGGAAGGAGCCAACATGAAAAATACATATTTGCTGTGGACCAGACCGCAAGACAAAGGACAAATGCACCCACATACCTCCCTAGGGATGAGTCAGGGATTGATATTCTAAATAGGTAGCGATCACCTTGAAGAGTCCTTAACCCTACCCCTTACAGGAAAAACCCCTGTTCTGTATTCATGCCCACTTGCTACATGACTGGCTTCCCCATTTCATCCCAATTTAATCAATTTTACCTGAACAATTCTTATTCACTGACCAAGTTTTGTCCATTTTTCCCCTACCTTGGACCCACCTCACCTCATGGTTTTGCTCTATAAAAGTCCCTAGAAAAGACAGAGTCTTGGAGTAACCCACTTGGCTCCCCCCTTCTGTCCCTCTCTTGGACAGAAGCTTTCTTTCCCTCAATAACTATATTCTGCTCTTAACCTCTGTTGTTCCTAAAATCCATTCTTCAATTTTAGAGAACATGAACTTGCCCCAGATAGTCCCAGATACCATTCAGGTTGGGAGTTTTTATTTTCCTGTATCATTGTGAAATAGAGTTCACGGGGAAACCCCTCTCTGGTGGGGAAAAGTCCCTTTTGTCCCCCACCACTCCTTCCTTCTTAACTTGGACCAGGCAAGAAGGCTCAGGCTCTATCAGCAGAGCTGTTTCTCTACCCTCCAAGTCCCGCTTATGCGCCGGACTTGATTTTAACATAACGTTTTGAGCAAAATCACTTATGGTTACAAAACCCCTCCAAACCAACATCCAGAAAATTAAATATAGGAGTCAAACATGCACCAAACACTTCTACTGACACACCCTCCTGGGAGTATTGAGACTCTACCTGTACTTCAATATCATTTTCTCTTTTGGCTTCTTTGAAACCTGTATATTTTCTGACCCTAAAAAACACGTATTCTCATGCTTTACACCTGGTGTGCTAATACCATACACCCCAGTGCTGAATACTAACTCTCACACATGCACTTACCCTCTTCTGCTGTGCATTATTGGGAAGGGTTCTCATGGCCCTCTTCATCCTACCAGGGCCCCACATTGGGCACCACTTGTAAGGATCTGTTGGGTTCTTGAGG
Organism: Chinchilla lanigera; assembly: GCF_000276665.1. Lineage (NCBI taxonomy): Eukaryota > Metazoa > Chordata > Mammalia > Rodentia > Chinchillidae > Chinchilla > Chinchilla lanigera. Next base: position 40,461,610 of record NW_004955408.1, read on the forward strand.
TACCCCGGGAAAGAACGGCGGTGAGAATGAGGGAAAAAAAATAGACAAGAGACAAAAAGCTGGGATCAGGTGGAGGTCATCTCTCCTGAGCGGAGAACCGGAATTGCTCAAAAAAAGTAGAGTGTTTATTTACATCCTTGAGAAGATGGTTAATTTCCACCTCGCTGCCCAGCAACCAGTTAACAAGTTACAAGGGCTTGTTTACTCTGAGGAGCTCCCATGTTCTCCGGCTGGTTTCATTCTGCGTGTAAAACTATTTTCCAGCTTCAGTGGCTCCCAACACCCAAATGAGAAGGAAGGTAACACTATGATTAGTTGGCAGGCCTAGATTAAAATTTTCACTGAAATTTTACAAACTTTGTCATTTGGCTAATTTATATACCTGGCTTAGTTTCTTCATCAGTAAACAAAGATTTATTTGTGTCAAAGGTAAGCAAATTCAGACACCAAAGTGATAAGGACATATGTTAAACATAGCATTGCATTAGTGAAAAAACTCTCAACTTCAATTTTTCCAGAATCAATTGGACACTGAAGGGAGAATATGGGAATAGGAAGGAGGGATGTATGGTACTAAAGAGTTAGAAAAAAGAACATCAAAACAAAGGAGGAAGTAGGGAATTGTCCCATGTTAAATTTACCTGGTTTTGCAAACTGGTGCTAATTCACATTAAAAACCTTCTGCCCATGGAGGCTGAAAGATTGAGCATTGTCTTTATGTGTTGGATGAAAAAATTCTGAATCCTTTTGGAAACCTTGAGATTTCTTAGACAGGTACTTTAAGTGAGGCTAGGCTCATCCTAAGAATATGATCAAGTACCGCTACAAATTGTGTTAGTATTTTATTCAAATCTTGTTAGGTGGGGATTGATGCCTAGCTGAGAAAAGGCTTTGTAGAACTTAATTAGAATTTGGTAAATGAGAGATTTTTACCTTTACTTTGAGGATTATATTAAACAATCTACATGGAATTTTCAGCAAAACTTTAAAAACACATAAGCTCCCCCAAATATTAGCTATTTTAGATCAAATCAATTTTAATTTATTAGCAATTAGGTATTAGCTATTTAATATTAAGACCCTGGTAGAAATGAAAACTACAGTAAGGAAAAAACATTAGACCAGTAAATTGAAAATTTTTTCATCTTCAGTGTTGAAATTCAGTGAAAGAAAAAATTAACCTAATAAAGATTTTTTATTAACAGTATTTTCTAGACAGGTGCTCTGACCAGTTGAGCCACAGGGCCCACCATTTTATTAACAGTATTTTACTACCCTACCCTATATAGTTGAAACATTGTAATAGTAATTCTTTCCATTATAAGTTTATTAATGGTATTTATTTTGATTGATTTAAATGTTTTGACTATTTAAATGTTAATTATCCTGTTGTTTTTAAAAGATATTGTTATTTGTTGGAACAGTAATTATGGATCAGAACATTTGGTATCAAAGAAAGGCAAATCTTTACAGAACTAAAGACTTATATGTATTATAAAAAATGCTCTTATTGTAGTGCAACAAAGAATCCATGTCTCAAAAACATGTGATGATGAGCAGTAGTCACTGAATTTCTCCTCTTGCTGCCCATCAGCAAAATCATGTCAATTTGCCAGTGGCTGGGACATCTTCACGAACATTTTCACTTTACTTGTAAATCTAATTTAACCCCTTGAAAAATATGAAAATTTGAAACTCAATCTGAGATTTATTTTAACACACAGACACCCTGGAGTGAAATTATTGGTTTCACGCCGTTCTTGAGGTAGTCATTCCCTTTTCCAGTTGTATGCCTTTTCCGTCTGCTGCTGATGTTCCCATTCAGCTACTCATTTTCAGTTTTGTTTTCTTAATATTTTCTGAGCTTGTTCCATCTTTCCTCCAGTGCCTTGAAATGTCTACATACTACATAATTTTGAGCCCCACCCCCTGTGAGAGGGTCCTTGGATGCGGGAAGCCTTGGTGAGCTACCTGGGATCCCAGATCTCCCCTACTCACCCCCGCCATTGCAGGAATGAACTTGAATTCCAGGAAACCTAGGGAGATTTGAAAATGACAAAAAGAAGAAGCAAAATGCAATCTCAGCCAAACCCCACACCCAGAACAAGTCCAGGAAACATGAACATGAAAGAACATGAAAGTCACACACCTGAAATCTCTAAAATGATACTACATAATTTTCTTCTAGTTATGATTACCACTAGTTTTTTGCTCTTATACTTTGAAATTATTTTTATAAGAACTGAATGTATAATAAATAACATTCAAAATATATGACTCAATTATATATATAGGCAGAACAAACATCCACTAGCTTGTTATTCACTTAAAAATACCAAGAAACCTAACCCAGTTTTTGAGGACAGTAAAGGCTCATTCCAGATTCCATTTTCCTTGTACTCACTAGATTTTCTCATCAAATCCATAGTTCGGTTAACTTTTTAACAATACACTTTCAATCCATATAGTAGAATATTATTTGATTTTGTGTGATTTTGAACTTTACAAGAATGGAATCATTCCAAATCTTCTTTCTTACTTTTTTCTCTCTCACTATTCTATTCCTGAGATTTATCCATTTGAAGTATGAAGGCATAATTTATTTCCATACTAAATATTACTGTGCCATGTGAGTACATCACAAGGTAGCCACTCTATAACTAATACTTTTTTATCTATAGTAAACACCATTAATATTTCATTCACTATTCATTTTCTATCTCCTCTGGCCTGCCTTAGAGTACAATGACTCTCTGAAGCTCAGGTCTGTATTTCCTGGTCTCTTTATATTGTTGTTTCAAGTGAGAAACACTTGAAACTTGTTGTTGCAAGGGAATTCTTCTCCCTGGACATGATTTTAGAGAAAGAGAAAGATATAAATCCATGAGAGGGGTCTCAGAGTCCCATTTTCTGCTGTTGAAGTGGAGAAAAATATCCTGTCCCAGATTTCCCTACATAATCTTTAGAGGAACTACTATCCACTTACTCTGCAGTGATTTGGAGAGAGGATGGGGAAATGAATGGTGGCATATACTTCTTGGGAGGCAATCGTTTCATTAACTCAACACCCCTAATGTATGAAATTATTTAGGTTAGATGGCTATTATGTTTTCATATATTTTAATACCTAAATGGATTACATATTAAAATATTTCTGAGAATTTACTGAATAAATTTTCCATGACTCTTCAATGTTTAAAGATATTCACTTGCCTAAGAGTTATCATCTTGAATTCATGCAAGTTTGAACATCTATTAGGCTTCTATCAAAAGAAAATAATGGAAAGTTACATAAAATCATGCTTTCATATTCCATGTGTTTCTAAAAATAAGCATGCTTTTTCACTACAATTATACTTTTTAGAGTAAATACATACTTTAAAAAATTGTACTATTTTTTATTTTTTAAAAATTCCAAGCTGGTACCAATAGTTTTCCTTCTCTTGCAACATAGTAACAGTTCAGTTTCCTTTCATGTAACTATGTGTTAATTCTCTCAAGAAAATAGGTACACTGCTGCTGAACTATCTATTTATGAATATTTTTGTGCCTATTAAAAGGACTGCCAGTCCTTTCCCTCTCATAAAATGATTGAGTCTAGAAATATCCTTTAATGTGTTTGATATTCATATCTTTAAAAGTGAGAATGAACATTTTGATATTTTACTAATTATTTTTGCTGGGAACATAAAAACACCCTACTTCCATTAGTGATTGCTGCTTGGGACTTGTTGTCAAGATGTTAAAAAGCCATCCAAATGCCTGTGAACGATAGTTACATTATGGTCCTAATTTCTCCAGTTAGGTCATTTGTTACTATGATGTGCCCTCACCAGACCTAAAGCACTTTGAACATTATTTTGCATGAGAGAAGTTTCCCTCTGTAATGCTATAATGGTTGCTGAATTTTTACAAATGTTATTACTGAATCCATTGAGGGACTTCTCTGATTTTAATATAGGCTTGATGCTGCGTAATGCTTTCTAAATTGTTTGTAGGAAAGTGAATTCATTTAATCTTCATCTTTGAAGTAAAATTAACGTAATATAAAATTAAATAATTTTTTATTTTATGGAAAAAAGGTAGAACAAAACCTCATAAAATAATAGGAGAACAATAATAGGAGAACAATGTGTTATATGTTGTTATTAAAGCAGTTGCTGAGAGTACAAGATATTAGTTTGAAAGTTTCTCCAATCAACATCAGTTGAAACTGTCCCTTTCAGTGAACTAAGAGACACTAATATTATACCTGACTTGAATTTTTTCCCTTCTCCATACTGCCGTTTCCCTTTTCACCCATCGTAGTTCATTTTTCCGTTTGGAAAATTTCTTCCATTTTACAATATCTATTGTACCATTTAGATCTTATTTACTCTTTCAGTTTCACACACCATGGAGACAATATGAGATTTATATATGTGAGTCTGCTTTATTTCACTTACGAGTATGGTCTTAAGTTGCAATCATTTACCTCTAAAAGTTTCAAGTTTATTCTCTATGGCTGAGTACTACTCCATTGTATAAAAATAACATCTCTTTTTTATCCATTCCTGAGTGGATGGGCATTTGGGTTGTTTCCAAAATTTAGCTATTACAAATTGTGTTGCTATATGTGTGGGGGCACATTTAATCCTGTGGTATGATGTTCTCAGAAAGGGAATAGCAGGAATGAATGAGACCTCTCATCCTAGTTTTTTGAGGAATCTCTACACTGATTTCCACAGTGGTTGTATCATTGTACACTCCCATCAACAGTGGAAAAGGGTCACTTTTCCCCACAGCCCTGCCAGCATTTGTTATTGGTTGAGTTTTTAGATGGTAAACATTTTTCTGGGATCAGATAGAATCTCAGGGTTGTTTTAGTTTGCATTTCTCAAATGAACAACGATGCTGAGTACTTTATCATATATTTATTTGTCATTAGTATTTCTTCATTTGAGAAATTTATATCTATCTCAGATACCCATTTTTGCATGGGGTGTTTGAATTTTGGGAGCCTGAGTTTTTCAATTATTTGTATGTTCTAGATAGAAGTCCTCTGTCTGAGGGACAACTGGCTAAAATTTTTTCACATTCTGCAGGTTGTATTTTCACTGTTAGTGGTTTCTTTTGCTGTGCAGAAGATTTTAATAAGATGAGATCCTAGTTGTTGATTCTTTGAAATATTTCCCATGCAGTCTGGGTTTTGTTGATGAACTTTCTGCCTAAAACTATGTCATTAAATATTTGTAACAGTGCAATTTGTCATAGCTAAATTGAGGAAGCAACCCAAATGCCTGAGGAATGGATAAAAGAAGATGTGGTATTTTTATATAATGGGATATTATTCAGCTATAAAGAAAGATAAACTCGAGGCTTTTATACCTAAATAGGCATAATTAGAGTCCATACTCTTAAGTGAAATAAATCAGACCCACATATGCAAACACTGTATTGTCTCACTATTTCCATACTAAATACTACTGTGCCATGTGAGTACATCACAAGGTAGCCACTCTATAACTAATATTTTTATCTATAGTAAACACCATTAATATTTCATTCACTATTCATTTTCTATCTCCTCTGGCCTGCCTTAGAGTACAATGACTCTCTAAATCTCAGGTCTGTATTTTCTGGTCTCTTCAGAAAGAGTGAATAAAATCTAAAAGGTACAGTAGATATTGTGAAAGGGAAAAATACTCAAAAGGAAATAACTGGGATGAGGGAGAAGAGAAAAGAAAGAAGTGAAAAAATATGTGTATATATACACAGGATAGCTAAGAGAGTTGTACTACTGATTTCTATTGCTTTATTGAAAGGAACAGTTAATATTTAATTGTTTGATCAATTTTACATGTCTATATTTTTATGTGAGCAACCAATTTGAAGATATCAATATGTAATACAACAATGATTGTTAATTCCCTATCACCTTGTCTGAAATTCTGTATTACTTGTATTGTTTATGTGTTATTTTTTAAGTGTATGTGTGTTTGTTCATATGTTTTCATTCTTTTATTTTTAAAATAAAAAACTATGTCTTTAAGATTTCTACCTACTTTCTCTTGCTGTAGACTGAGGGTTTCTGTTTTAATTTTAGATTTTTGATTCATTTTGAGTTTAGTTTAATGTATTGTGATGGACATGTGTCTAGTTTTAGTCTTTGGTATATGGAAACCAGTTTTCCCAGCACCATTAATTAAAGGGGCTATCTGTCTTCCAGTGAACATGTTTGGCCCCTTTGTCAAGGATATGGTGACTGAGTGTGTTTGTAGTTGCATCTGCAAATTCTAGTCTGTTCCATTGATCCTTATGTATGTTTTCTTTCCCAATTCCATGTTGGTTTTATCAGAGCAGCTTTGTAGTACAATTTCAAGTCTGAGATTATAATGCCTACTGCCTTGGCTTTGTTGCCTAGGATTGCCTTTGCTATTGGAGGTCTCTTCTGGTTCCAGATGAGTTTTAGCAATGTTTTCTCTAGATCTGTGAAGTATGATAATGATATTTTGATTAGGATTACATTAAATGTATATGATATTATTGGAAGTATGGTCGTTTTCATAATATTGGTTCTTGCTATCCATGAGCAAGGGATATCTTTCCATTTTCTGATATACTTTTGAAATCCTTTTTCAGAGTACTGTAATTGTCAATATATAGATCTTTCATTGCCTGTGTTAGATTGGTTTCTAAGTATTTTATTTTTTTAGATGCTATTGTGGAAGGTGTTATTTCCCTAGTTTCTTTCTCAGTGAATTTGTTGTTTATGTAGAGGAATGCTATTGATTTTTGAGTGTTGACTTTGTTTCTGGCTGTGCTATTGAATTTGGTTATTAAATTTAGAACTCTTTTGGTGGAATTTTTGGGGTCTTCTATGTAGAGTATCATGTAATCTGTGAATACTGATCATTTACCTTCTTCCTTTCCTATATTTATTCCTTTTATTTCCTCTCTCTCTTGTCTATTTGCTCTGGCTAATGTTTCCAGAACTATGTTTAATCAGATTGGTGACAGTGGACATCCTTGTCTTGTTCCTGATTTTAGAGTGAAAGCTTTCAGTTTTTGTCCATTTAGTACAATGTTGGTTGTTGGTTTCTCAAAGGTGGCTTTTATCGGATCGAGATAAAGGCCATCTTTTCCAATTCTCTGTAGAGCTTTTGTCATGAATGAGTGTTGAACTTTGTCAAAAACTTTCTCTGCATATATTGAGATGATCATGTGATTTTTATCTTTGGCTCTTTTGACAAAGTGTATTACATTTATTGATTTGCATCTGTTGAACCATCCATGCATTCCTGGTATGAATCCCTCTTGGTCATGGTGTGTAATCTTCTTGATGATTTGCTGCATTCTGATTGATAGCATTTTATTGAGGATTTTTGCCTCTATCCTCATTAGGGAGATTGGCCTGTAGTTCTCTTTTTTGGTTGAGTATTTCTCAGGTTTTGCTATGAGGGTAACACTTGCCTCTAGGAATGAGTTAGGGAGTATTATTTCCCTTTCAATTTAATTTAAAAGTTTGAGAATTATTGGCATTAAATGTTTTCTAAAGTCCCTGTAGAATTCAACCGTGTGTCCTCTAGGGCCTAGATTTTTCTTTCTTGGTAAGTTCTTAATTACATTTTCTATTCTGACATTGGATTATTCAAAATTTTATATCTTCTTGATTCAGCTTTGGTAATTCACATGTATCTAGGAGTCTGTCCATTTCTTCTGTGTTTTCCATCCTATGAGAATAAAGATTTCAAAGTAGGAATGGATGATCTTCTGAATTTTCACAGGATCTGTTATGATTTCACCCTTTTCATTCCTCATTGCACGAATTTGAGTCTTTTCCTTCCTTTTATTATAAGATTGGCTAAGGGCTTAAAAACTGTATTTATTCTTTCAAAGAACAAACTGTTTGATTCATTACTTCATATTGTTTTCTTACCATCAATTTTATTAATTTCTGCTCTGATCTTTATAATTTCCTCCCTTCTAGGGGTTTTGCATTTGTCTGTCTGTTCTTGTTCTAGAAGACTGAAGTGCAGCACTAGGTTGTTTATAGTTACACATTCTGTTTTCCTATGTGAGAACACACCACTATAAACTTCTCTCTTAGAACTGCTTCCACTGCATACCACAAGTTCTTGTATATTGTATGTGTATTTTCATTTGGTTGTAAATATTGTTTAACTTCATCTTCAATTTCATCTGTGACACATTGGTTGTTCAGGAGGGTGTTTTTAAATTTCTGTGTGTTTATGGAATTTTTGCACTTTCTTTTGCCATTAATTTCCAATTTCATTGCACTATAGTATAATTAGTAATAACAATAGTACCAAGCATAGTTTAGAAATTGACAAACTATTAACTTTGTACCTTTAACTTTTAACTATAAGATCAAAATCAATACTTATATAACATAACTGATTATGAATTGAGAGCTATACGTAAAGTGTTTCTATTCAGTAGAGTGGTTTTACCTTGTCATTGGAGATTAACAGTGGTTAACACATTAACTATTATTATCCTCGAAGTACTTGCTCAGATTATAAGATAGGTATAAAAACTGAACAAACAGTATGAGCACAAAACTTTCTTTTCAGTGAAGTAAAAGAAATTGGTAGTATTATTATCTTACCTGTCTTGTGTGCATATATATTTTTTCCTTCCTATTCTCCTTTCCCTCATCCAACTTGTTCTTTTCTTTTGAGAAGTTTCTTTCCCTTTCACAATATCTATTGTAACTTTTGGATCTTATTCATTCTTTCAGTTTCTAACACAAGGGAGACAATATGATTGTTTACACATGTGAGTCTGGTTTATTTCACTTATAAAGTATTGTCTTTAGTTGCATCCATTTACCTATGAAAGCCTCAACTTTCTCTTTATTTATAGCTGAGTAGTACTCCACTGTATAAAAAATCACATCTTTTTTATCCATTCCTTGGTTGATGGGCATTTGGGTTCTTTCAAAGATTTAGCTATTACAAATTCCACTACTATAAACATGGATACATATATATCACTGTGGTATGATATTTTCAATTCTTCTGGGAAATTACCCAGAAGGGGATAAACTGGGTTGGATGGGACCTCTCATTTTAATTTTTTGAGGAATCTGCCCACTGATTTCCACAGTTGTCATACAACTCTACACACCCACCAACAGTGAAGAAGTGTTCCTTTTTCCCCAAAATCCTGCCAGCATTTGTTATTGGTTGATTTCTTAATGATAGAAATTCTTACTGGAGTGAGATGAAATCTCAGTGTTGTTTTAAGGTGCATTTCTTGAATGACCAATGATGCTGAACATTTTTTCATATATTTATTTGCTGTTTTTATTTCTTTATCTGAGAAGTGTGTATTCATCTCAAATGATGTATCTATTTTCTGGTGGAATACTGAGACTATCAACTATAGGTCCTGGTGGAGCTGAGATGTGTTCTCTTGTCTTAGTTACTTTTCTCATTGCTGAGACAAAATACCAAACACCTCATGTTAAAAAAGGAAAGGTTTATTTAGCTCCCAGGTTTTAGAGTTTCAAGTCCATAATCAAATGGCTCCAAGGCAAGATGAATGGTAGACAGGCATTGCAGAGAAGAAGGAGTTCATAGCAGGCAAATTGTAAAACAAGAAAGGGATGAGCACAACACTTTCAATCCCTTATATCTTCTCCAGGCTGCTCAAGGCAGGTAGCACTCACACCTTTAGTCACAGTGCTCTTGATACTATCATTGCACTATGAATCAATCCCAGAGTCACACACTCTAGGTCAAACCATCTCTGAAAAGACCCATCTATTAGTATATGAGACTTTGGAGGGACATCTAGACACAAGCCATAATATTCCTCAAAATTCATAAGTTTAATCCCTAATTCCAGTACCTAATAATGTGACAGAATTTGGAGATGGATATTTTAAGAGAGGATTAAGCAAAAAATAGGCCTCTATGTTGGACCTTAATTTTATTTTACTTGTGTTCTTGTAAGAAATGAAAACTTTGACACACAAAAGAATAACAGCTGCACGCACTCACAGAAAAAGACCATGTGGAGACACAGGAAAAATAAACTTCAAAACACTTTGATCTTGAATTTCCAGCCTCTAAAAATGTGAGAAAATAAGATTCTGCTGTTTAGGTTACTGAGCATGTGGTATTTGGCACTGGCAGCCCTCGCAATCTGATATAGATTCTTAACAAGAGAAACACTAACATTTTGACTAAAACACTTTCATATCACATTACACACATAAAGTAACAATATTGTTGGTGTGCTCACATCTCAAAGTGAACATGATCATGGCCAGCAAGTTAACCCAAAAATTTAGCCATTTAAAGCTGATATGTCAAGATCTCACTCACTTCTGTTAACCCTTCCTAACAGCCTGACTAGGAGCTATGTTCTCAAGGATAAACTTCAGGAAGACATGCAATAATCTCATGAGGAATGTTTTATGTGTGTAGAAGGAAGGTTCTTCCTGTGTATAAACTGAAACCCCAGGCAGAGTTTCACAGTAGGACTTTTTCAGGTGTATGAGCAGGACACTTACCTAACTGCTGACATCCTTTAGTGAGCCAAATCCCAATCTCTCACTTTGCTTTCATCATAGAGACATGCCTTCCTGTTTCTGAACTTGGAGTCCTGCAAATTATAAGAATAGATCAATGTGTACAGCTTCAAACTTTGCTTTGTATTTCTCTTGTTTCTTTGGACACAAAAAGGATTTTCATGTTATATTTAATTCTAGCTTTATATTTCTGTTTTTCATTTTTGCTATTTTACTTATCATCACTATGTCTTTTAAACACACAGTGTAATGTATCAAGAGTGGAAACAGATGGTGATATCTTTCTCAGAAGTCCAACACAGCTAAGCTACTCTGCCTAAAATACTGGGTTATGAACCACTGCATGTGAATTTATGCATATCAATTATTTTAGGTGAATGGAAACACCGAGAATTTAATTGCACATTTGAAAGTTGATATTATTTAAAGTATTTATAAGTACTTATAGTATACTTTTTATATTGGAACAATAAAGACTCAAGTTTAGTTTTTTCTGTAAAATATTTTTTTCAAAAATGTTACTGCTGAGGCTTAATTTACTTTAGACTAGTTGTTTTCAAACAAGGGCAAACCTACTCCCATTCCTGGGGACATCTGGCAATTTCTGAAAACATGTTGCCTGTCGTGGTTTCACTTGGAGGTGTCACTGTCTCCCAGAGGGTACAGGACTGTGATGCTGTTAAGAATCTCACTTACACACTGCTAGACATCTCCACAAAATGGGTTAGTCCAATATTCTGACAAAGAATGGAGTCCAAAATTTTAATAGCACCAAAATTGAGAAAAAACTATTTTAAATTTGTAAGAAAATACTCAAATTTTCAAATCAAAAGTTGTGCACATTTGTAATCTCTAACATGATATAATTTAATAATGTGTGAGCTGCACCCCCATCACTATGTTGAATCTATCTACACATTTCTTGCATAAGTCTTACTATGATTAACTGTAGGTAGATGTGAACGAAAGGATCAACTCCATGACCATGGCATGAAGCCAACAGATCATGTCCTTAATTTCGCTACTCCACTGGCATAACTGCTCCTAGAACAGAAAATTATTTAGAAGCATTAGCAGTGCATGAAAACAATCCCCTCCCCTTTTTATAGTACTTCTGTTGTTCTTGACTAAATTAAAATTAATTTAGAATACAGTATATGATCATTATTGCAGAACACAAATATTCTGCATAGCCGCTGTCCTTATCCTTGTATTTCTTATGCTTTCACCTTCTATAAACCCATTTGCTAAATGTAAGAGCAGTTTGAGTTTGCCCAAAACAGTTCACTCTAGAATATTAAAGTGCTATGCAGGTGTAAGAGAAAATTTTTTGTTGCTGGGACAAATACCAGACCTTCACAACTTAAAGAAGGAGAAGTTTGTTTTGGCTCATGGTTACAGTCCATGGAGGGTTGGCTTCTAGGCAGAAAGGCATGGTGGAAGAACCTAGTGCAGAGGGAAAGGTGCTCACATCTGCGGTAGCTAGGAAGCAGAAAGAGAAATGAGCACCTTGGGAGAGACATATATCCTTCCAGGGCACACTCCCAGTGGCAAATCCTACCTCCCAGTAGCAAGTCAGCTATGATGCCTCCAGGCTTTAATTGCCTTTTGGAAGCTCTGCCTATGCGCATAGGAAGCTCATAGGGATATCTAGATATAAGATATAACATATATACTTTTTTCCCTTAAATTTCTTTCTACCCTCCCACTTGCCAGTTCCAGGCATGTCCTTCTCTCAGCTGCCTTTCTGCACAATGCCAGCTAACTGACCTTTCTCCACTACTTTTCAGAAACCCTGTCCTACTCTCTTTGTTATTCAGTTCTGACCCAGTTCTTGCCTTCCAAATTGCACAATCATACAGATTTGTGTTCCTCTTTTGTTCTTGGAATAATGCATTGATTTGGAACATTTGTGCATGTACATTGATCACGTGCACATTACCCAAAGAATATTTATGTCCATTCTAGGAAAATGTCAGCACCAAAAAAGAAAATTCTCAACAAAAACTTAAGGTTTTTTTCTTTCTTAAAATAGAAAGGGACCATTTGATGAAAAAGTCTATATGCTTACAGAGATTACATGTAATCATATTGTCTGTGAAAGAGAAATGTCAGGTGATATGTACAATGACTTCAAAAAACAAGAAGCTTCATTTTCTTTACAAACAAATCTTGAAAGAAATTGATTGCCTGTGACAAAGAATATGCTGAAGTACACATAGTTAACCATTAGAATTAACTAGATATTTCCAAAAGCTATCATATTTATACATAGGCAATATCCTATACACATATTCCCAACATGCTTTGATCCTGGAGTAGACAACATACTTACCAAACTTAACAAACACCTGACACACAAACTCACCCAGACCAAGCACACTTACAGACATAAACACAAATGTGAAAGCACATACTCCCTAACCATAAGCATATTTCCTTTAAGTGTTATTGCATCTTCCCTGGTTACTAACTTTTCTTTTTATATTGCCCTCACTTACTTTGCCATAACCTCAGTGATTCTCTGCTGCATATTTCCGTTACAAAATGGCTCACAGCACTGACTATGGCATACTTTTCCTGGGTTCCATCTGTCCCTGGCTGGCCTGGTTATCTGTGGAATCTACTGCCATTGTCTTTCACTGTGCGGCTGCATCTTTCCTGTCAAAAGCAGGATCTCTTCTCAGGCTGAAGTTCATGGGGGTGGCCTACATGTTATTTATAAGAATTTCTAATCAGTGTATTGTTGAAATATAATCTCTCCCAAAATGAGTATCTGTTAGTTATTTTCCACACTGTCTCTGAGCAAAGAGGAGCCGCAGAGACTGTAAAAATGAGAATAGAGGTTAATTGTTTAGGTGCATCAGTTGAGTTCTGCTCTCTTTACCTTATGCTATTTTGAGGGAATTAAAGTTACACAGTGCAATAATGCCTGCTTCTAGCCTGAGCAAAATATATTAAAGAGGAAAAAGTACAGTTTATGAAGATACTGTTAAAAAGCATGCAACTCATTTATGGACCTCAATATAAAGTAGTATTTGGGCTTCATAAAGCAAGTTTTGATTAGGTAAATCCCTAGACTGATGTTTATTTATCTTGCCACTTAAGTCTGACTCAAATGATTACCTTTCAAATGATTGCTGATGAAAAGGAACTAAATGTGTTCTTCCACTATATCCAAAATAGGTGAGTTTCACTCAAACTCATTTGAATTTGTTTCCTTCGTACATTGTGAATTTAGTTGAAGTTTCTAAGACCAATATTCAGCACATACAGCATTTGCTGTAGAACTTTTTAAGTTTTCTTTAGAAGACATTAATGCTGGTTACTGGAATCCTTACCTTAGGCAATTTTTGATGGCCTAAGGAATGCTGATCAAACAATTTGTGGAAAAGATATTATTTTCAAATATGGCTTATAAAATCTTTCATCTGTAAGATTGAGGCATTATACTTCAGGCTTATAGACTCATTGTGATTTTAGAGGATTTTTTATGATTTTATTTTTATAGATCCATTTAATTATACATGCATAAGCATTTTATAACATTTTTTTTTTCAGAGAAAGCATTGTAAAACTTTTATTATGCCTTCAACTTCCTAAAGTGTTAGCAATACTATAATTATAGTAAAATCAATCTGCTAATGTAACTACTTCTTTAAAATACTGTATTTAGAAATGAAATTGTTTTCATGGACAATGCATACTATTAAGTTTTCATTTTAGTAATAAATATTGAATAAAACCCATTTGCTAATAATGGATTTAATCACATAAATTTTCCTTTGGAGAAATAAATTTTTTAAAATTTATTTTAGAAATAAAAGAAAGAAACATATTAACAAACAGACATCCATTTACAAAATAGCATAAGAACAATACAAGCAATATAGAGGTACAGACAAAATGGTAGGAAATTAACATTGGTTGTTGAATTCCGTATTGATATCTTCAAAGTGGTTCCTCAGGAAAACAAATAGAGATATGCAAGATTGATCAAAGAAGTAATCATTAACTGTTCCTTTCAGTAAAGTGATAGAAGTCAGTAATACAACTATGTTAGCTATCCTGTGTATACATACATACATGATTTCCCCTTCTTTCTTTTCTCTGTTCCCTCACCCCAGTTGCTCTTTACTTTTGAGCATTTTCCTTTCATTTCACGATGTCTGTCATACCTCCTAATTTTTATTCACACTTTCAGGTTCTTACACTGGTGAGACAACACGTTACTTACATATGGAGCTCTGGTTTATTTCACTTATGAGCATGGTCTGTAGTTGTTACCATTTACCTGTAAAAGTCTCGAATTTATCTTTCTTTATAGCTGAGAAATATTCCAATTATATAAAAATACCACAATTTCTTTTATCCAGTCTTTAGTGGATGGACATTTGGGTTGATTCCACAATTTAGCAATTACAAACTGTGCTGCTATGAACATGGGTGCACATAGATTGCTGTGACATGATGTTTTCAGATCTTCTGGGAAAACACGCAGAAGGGGAATAGCTGGGTTGAATGGGATCTCTAGACCTAGTTTGCTGAGGAATCTCTAAACTGATTTCCACAGTGGTTTCATCAGTCTGCATTCCCACCAGCAGTGGAGAAGAGTTCCTATTTCTCCACTGCCTTGCAAGCATTTGTTATTGGTTGATTTCTTAG